>NC_073725.1:75816611-76129111 GCF_023634155.1 Falco peregrinus | reverse complement strand
GGGGTAGTGTCTGTCTCTGGATGTGTTATTATTGCATAAATCAGAACCTTGGATCTTTTTGGAAACTTCCAACAGATGCTCCAAGCCTTCTGGTGCTGGTTATGTTGCATCCTCCCCCTGAAGGCATTGTTACTGCTGCCTCCTTCATGTGTACATATATTCCTTAGTGGGAGGCTGATTGGAGACGAGCAGGAAGCTGGAACCCTTGTGTAGCTGTGCTCAGTGAAATGCGATGGAGTCCCATTCACTGACCTTCAGGTGCAGGGTAAGAGAAGGAGTCCAGACAGTATGTAGAGCTCTGGAATATTCCTCAGAGCTGTAAAAGGCATGTTGATGTTTGCTTTATTTAGGTGTGCCAGTGTTCCTGGTTGTAAGAGCTGTAATTTTAATCTGGCTTGTTCTTGTGATTATTCTTTTTTGGCTTCAGAAACTTGTCTAAACTCGTCACTAAATAAGCTACAGTGATTCTCTTTTTGGTCTCTGTGGGTAAGGAGGAAAATTCTGGGAGAACAGAAATTAGTTTAGTATGCCTATGTGCTGTTATCAGGGGCCTTGTCAACTAGATCGTTAGTGGTGTGCCCTGAGTTAGCTCTGCAGGTAATGGTGAGCATATTTCTGTCAGTGGAAGTACTGCAGCACGTTCAGAGATGGCATCAGCTGGTAACCCTCCTGAATTTTAGCTCCACTAATAAGTGGACAGATGAGTCTGAAAGGTGCCCAGGTAGACCACAGCTTGGAAATTACATTCAGAGAACTAATTGTGTCCCCCACTGGGAGGTACAATTGAGTGGAAATCTGTAGGTTGCAGAATTGTGTTGTGGGGGTCTGTGCTTTTCTTTTTTACTTTGGTGAAACTCTGCAGCTCTGATTACAATTAAAGAGCCTTCCTCATGGAAATAGACTTTCTGGTGAGTTAGCAGTTTAGTGGAGATCATAAGAGATACCTTAGAATGTGGATTGCTCAGCAAATGTGAGCAGGACTAATTATCGGTGGCATCTACATTTATTCAGTCTTTGTGTGTGTGTGGGGTTAAATCTTTACTCGGGCTCTGCTGGTCACCTGTCTCAGATACCTGTATTATAAAGCAGCCACAGGTGTTGACTGGAGCAAGTCAGGATCTCTGCTGGAAAGGGTGAGTATTTGGTGACAGGCCTCCCTGAGACGAGAGGATTCTTTGAGACAGAAGGGCTAGTGGTCTTACCTCAAGTGAGCCATACCTGTGAGAATCTCCTTGCACCTAGATCATCTTGAAGGACACGGGGGAAAACTTGAGGTTTGTATGCTGGTGAGACCTGAACTGTCTCCTCCTGAGGAAGAGATTGAGGGATTTATTGCCTTTTAACGAACAGGGAGAGGAATATGGAGTACACACTGTTGGCTTTTCTGAAGTTTTGGGTTGGAGCCCCTTCTCTAAAGTGGGGCTAGTGCCTCAGCTTGCACGAAGAGCTCAGATAAGAATACTTAACGATCTGTGACAATTGCATCTAATATGCTATTTTCTCCCTATATCGGAAAGGGATCTCAGTAGAATGACCGTAAGAATAAAGGATTTAGGTCATATCATGGAAAGTTATATTTGTGGTAGAATAACAGTAGCTCTCTAGCTTTCTTTGAAGAGGCTTGCCTGAAGATGAGCATGATTAAGCTCTGAAAGTACCAGCACGCTTTTTTTTGTGGGCATTAAATTTCCACCATTAGAGAGCTCAGCAGGACTATTCCTGGATGCAGTGTCTGTTTCTATAGCCTTCTGCCTGTGGCCTCCTGTTTCTGGTAAATCTGAGCAAAATGGGGAAGGCTAAATAATGGCAAGTCATCTGTAATAGGTTTTTTGTTTGTTTGTCTAAAAAAGAAAAGCTAATAACATGGGCAACTGCTGAAAACCTGAACATTACCTGGTGGAGCTTTAATTGGTTTGCTTCATTCTAAACACTGCTGTCTGAGTGCATTGCTTCGCATAAGTGTCACTGGCACCCCCAGCTCTAGTTTGTGGTGTTCTGCAGGGATTCTGCTTTGATCCTGGTTTAGCTGTATTCAGCTTTTTCTGCAGTTCAGTGAGTTGACACCTGTTCATGTTCAGGTTTGGGCTCCTTGGGACTGGTGGTGACTGGGAGAGAAGACGGTGGCTGGCTGGTGTGTTCCTTCATGCCATGCCATGTACCCTGCCATTTGTGCTGTGGCTTACACTTAGATCTTTTATTATTTTGGCTTTCAAAATATCGTATTTTTCTACTTTAAGAATAAATGTTCTCTGTTACATACTGGTAATGTGGAAATGCGATTTCCATGTTTTGAGAACATAATTAACTTTGGATCACGTGGCTGTTAACTACTAGGTTGGGGGAAAATAATTTGAAATAGTGTTGACTGCAATGGGAGTGAAGGGCAGCTTGCAAGTTGGAGCTTTCTGCGAAGGGAGATGCTCTCAGGACGTCTCATTAGATGGGCTTATGCGTAGGAATTAGCTTTGCTGGGCAAGTTTTAAAATTCCAGGCTGCAGCTGAATGTGGGAAGGGGCTAGCTGTATAATTAGGAGTCTGTTGTTGCTGGGTATGGGGTTGTGCTTTTCTACTGGCCGCAGCCCTTAAAGTCCATTTGGTTTTGATAGGAAGCATTCTGTCTGTGTTCTACAATTTGCTATCTTTCATTATGTTACTAGGGCTCATCCTGACACAGATGTGCTTTTCCAGGGGAGCTTTAAACAGGGTACCAAGCTATATGTTTTGCTGTGCTGTAGCTCCATAATAGGACACATTTGTGGTTGGTGCCCATTGAAGGAGTTGCTGCTGCAGCATGCAGTGCCTTCCCAGCTCTCTCCCAGCACTTTCTAAGGCTGTGCTGTGACCTAGAGCAGGAGTAGGACTGGACCTAAAACATGTGGGGTATTATAATGTTGTTCCAGGAACACCTGGAAAATGAGTTCTAGCAAGCACGTAGTTCTTCTGGCTAGTTCCCTTACTGACAGGTTAAGAGGAAGCTCTTCTTGGTAAAGAGATGTTATTTTGTTATGATACTGTTGGCAAGATTTAAGTATCTGCTGCTTTTTGCCATAATGGAGGGTCCTTACATTGATTTTCCTTTTTCTTTTCAACAGCGAATGGACCTGGGAGAATGTACAAAGATCCACGACTTGGCACTGCGAGCAGATTATGAGATTGCAAGTAAAGAGAGAGACCTGTTTTTTGAGCTGGATGTGAGTACGGAGAAATTTTAGTTTTTTTGGAAACTGACTCTTGATGTTATTTGGCTGAACAATAGAACTTAGTGGGCATTTCAGCTAGCTATGTTATTTGATATGATACCTGACAAGAATGTGCATCCCCTTCCCAAATGTCAGCTTGATTGCTAACTTGAAACTGTAAAAGTAATTGTGGCCTGGACAACCCCATTACTCCAGCTAGCTGGGAGCCTCCCCTGGCATTCCTTGCGTCCCACACCTACTGCTCTCTACCAGGTCATTGTAAACTGGTGGCCTGTCCCAAAAGGAGATTTAACATTAAAAGCCGCCTGCTCTGTAGTTTCGCTTTTGCCAGATTTAGCTTTCTGTGGTGAAACAGGTCAAGTGGAATAACAATTCTGTCTTTCCTTTTCATATTATTCAAGTGTTTTTTTCTTTGCACCTGTTGCTCATGAGTTAGAAGTTCTAGTGCAAAGCAGTCTTCCTGTGAGCATCCTGTTGTGTGTCAGAGCAAAGGAACTGTGTCAGGTACCAGGCAGATGACAGACTTAAGGGTAGCGATCAAATGTTATTTTTTTCTGCAGTGTCACCTATTTTTTTGTCTCAAGGCATCTGCTTTTGAGGTTGGCTGTGCATTGTACAGGGGTTGCACCAGCTAGCTGTTGGCTGTCAAAGCTAGATCTGGCACAGAGAGCATCTTTATTCACAATTATTTGTCTGAACATGCAGGCGATGGATCATCTGGAATCCTTCATCGCGGAGTGTGATAGGAGAACAGAACTGGCCAAGAAACGCCTGGCTGAGACACAGGAAGAGATCAGTGCTGAAGTGTCTGCAAAGGTATTGTCTTCTCATTGAACGTTTGTTCTGAAAGTCTGTGCGAGAGCGCTGATGCTCTCTTGTCTCTGACACCATTGATACTGGGGTGGTAGGCTTCACAAAGGCTGGATGGGTTCCAGCCATCCTCCTCAAATGCTGCTTTGGCTGTCCTTGTGGCAAACTTACTGGTTCAGAGGACCATAGTAGTGTAAAACGTGAACTCTAAAATAGGTTGTTTTAGCCGGGCAATAAAGCATATTGGTTTCTCCCCCACGCTAATCAATGTTTATGTAATAGCTTAGAATAGTAAGTCCATCCCTTGGTTGTTGTCTTTTCACATAACAAATGCTCCTGGAGTTTCCTCTTTGGGAACTTCCTTCCTCAGGCCAATACAAAACATTTCTGAAGCTGGTTTTGCATACTCTGTCCTGTCCTGTAAGCCAGAAACGTGCCACTGTTTGCGGCAGAAGTGATGTCCTCTGCATGCCTAGTTTCTCTCTTTGCTGTGTGTCTGTGACTGCATTGCCAGTACTTGGCCCACTGGTCCCTTTTTATTGGGACTCTTGACATTTAGAGATTTGTTATTGTCTTCCAACAAGCAATTTTGTTAAACAGTATTTTTGGAGGAAAAGGAAAAGTTGTCCTGTGTGATTTTTATCTTAATAAAACCTAATTGTTCTCTTTAGGCAGAGAAGGTGCATGAGCTGAATGAAGACATTGGAAAACTCCTAGCTAAAGCTGAACAGCTGGGAGCTGAAGGAAATGTTGATGAGTCTCAAAAGATCCTGATGGAAGTGGAGAAAGTCCGAGCGAAAAAGAAAGAGGCAGAGGTATGGCATTGGTTCTGCTGTGAATTGTAACAGTGGACTGGGCTAGGCTGAGTGCATGACAAACAGCTGGGCGAGTCCTGTCTCTTTTCGTATGTTGCCAGCACCTCCTTTTTCAGTTTGAGCCATGTGCCAGCAGGCAGTTGGTAGTGTAGTGCGGTAGATGAAGAAAAGCGTTTCAGAAACTTACCTAGTGAAGAGAGCTGACTGGGGTGGGGAGGGATTCATCCTCTGAAATACGTAGTCCCTTGCACGGATAGACTGTCAGGTTAGCTGTGCTCACAAAGTATTTTGTATGGTGCCTTCTTTATATTGAGGGTGTTTTTTTAATTCTTGAAAGCAGCAGTGCAGTTCTTTGCAGGGGTTTCCCTGGAGGGTTGTGACTATGAAAGGGTTCCCTGACATTTGTGTGGTTTTTTGCCCCTCTTTAGGAAGAATACCGAAATTCAATGCCTGCATCCAGTTTCCAGCAGCAGAAGCTGCGTGTGTGTGAAGTCTGTTCAGCATATCTGGGTCTCCATGACAACGACCGGCGTCTTGCTGACCACTTTGGAGGCAAATTACACTTGGGTTTCATTCAGATTCGTGAGAAACTGGATCAGCTGAGGGTAATTCTCTCTGTTTTAAACCTTCGCCTTGTAGTTTTGAAGACATTCAACACTTTTACTAAATGAATTCTTTGCAGAGTGCTTGTAAAAGTCCAGAAATTTCTGACTGCAGAATCCCTGAAACTTCAAATGGAGGTTTGGGTAGCCTCATCTTGGTTCTGTTCTGAAATACCTGGATAATTAAATACGTACTCTCTGAATTAGTCAAACCAGACCACTGCTGTCATTTGTTCCTCAGAGCATTTGATATAATTGCCTGGATTTTTTTATTAATCTGGCTGAAATTTGTCACTGCGCTTTTTGACTTTGAGACTTCTTAACAAAATGCTTGAACTGAAGTTTCACATAGTGCTGTCAGTGAAAAATGTCTTCTGTAGCTGAAGTGATCAGAAGATTTCAGAAATGGTTTGTAATGGAGTTACAGTACTGGCCTTGCTTGCAAACAGACATTTTAGTCTGCTCAAGTAAGAGTTGTGATTCCTCTGCGTTATTCATCAGGCGGTACGTTGAGGTCTGTGCCTCGATTGATCATTGGCACAAGGCCAGAGTGCTGTTCCGTTGTGTGTTGTGTACGCTTGCGGTGAGACAATCCCTTGCCTCAAAGCTTATGGGCCCATCTCTTGGAGCACAAGCACGCAAAGCAGAGTAGGGAGTGGCATTTCTTGCACTGATGTGTGTTAGTGAAGTTGTGAGGAAAATGAGAACCTTGATAGTAATCTTGACTAGCACGTAAAATGCAGTGAAAAAATTCTTGGTCTTATTTTGTCTTAGTATTGGAATAGTCTCCCTGCAGATCTCTCTGACCTGTTACTGTGTGGCTGAAATACAATGTGGACTTTTTTTCTAGAAAACAGTGGCAGAAAAGCAAGAGAAGAGAAACCAGGATCGTTTGAGACGGAGAGAGGAGAGAGAACGAGAGGAGAGAATGGGCAGGCGGTAAGTGGAAGTTGATAAGTGGCTTGTGAAGTTGCTTTTGAAATAGTCTGATTTCTTGTATCTGAGCATTGCAGGAGAGCAGCATCAGCTGCTGGAGTAGCTGTTGGACATGCTCCAGATGCTGTGTGAGCACCTTGACATTCAGTGAAAGATGAAAACACATGCACAAACCCCCCACCTTAGAGTGATTGTATATGTATTGTTTTAACCGCCGTTGTTTATCTGGGAGATGTGAGCTCGCTGTAGTCTTCAGCCCTGTATTGGTCTAGTCCCTGCCTTTGGGAATCTGAATCTGGATAAAATGCCCTCATCCAGTGCATCTGAGTGGGAAAGTTTTAAGATGAGTGAGGGCTAGGTCTGCTCAAAAGGCACTAGTCATGCAAAAATTCCCTGGACAGCCCTCTTCACTTCTAGGCTAGGAGGTGACAATAGAATGGCACTGATATCTGTGAGCCAGATGATGGGCTGCCTGTGTTGCTCAAAAACTTTTTGATGGTAACAGTGAGGTGCTTTTGGCACAGCTTTGGAAAAGCCTTCCTATAGGGGGTCCAAGGGATCCCTGGGAGTGGCTGCTTCTGGCGGTTGTGGCCATGGGTCACCCTCTGCTCATAGCTCTATAATCCTTGAGCAGTGGGAGTGGCTGCAGCATTGGTATTCTCAGGACAACCTCTTCTGCATCTTGCCAACTGAACTGGAAATACTGTTTCTTCTGTACTTGAACAGAACTGGAATCTTGTGTGTAAACAGCTCAGCTAAGCAGCCTGGTGTGGAGAGGCTGGTGATTTGCTGTGGTCAGGCAGAGGAGGTGGCTGAGTAGGAATGTTCTCATTATCACAGCATCTCCCCACTTACCTCACATCTTTCTCTTTTGTACTTCTCGTGTCAAAAAAACCAACCTTGCTGCCTGTGGAGAGCTTTTTATTACTCTTCATTATCAACTGAAGAGCGTGTTTCAGCCATCCATGTCTGTGGCGTATGAGATGTGTAACTGCAGTATGGTCTTAAGATGGTGCTGGCTTCTGCGTAAACATTGCTGGAAATGCTAGCAAATAAATACCAGAATCGAAGCAGCTTGATTTTCTGTTGTCTGCCGCTTGGTGATTTTGGTGTGTTGTGAAGTTGTAAGCCACACATTGTTAGGCATTCTCCAGTTAGGGTGTTTTGTGTGGGTTTTCTCTTGCTGTGGATTGCCTGGTGTCATGAAGCGCAAGTTCGTGCTGCAGCTTTCTCCTGAGAACTCACAACTTTCAGGCATCCATGCAAGATTGTCAATAATGCAGTTATATTTAGGAGCTGCAGAATCTGGAACTGGCTAGGAGTGCAGGAGTTAATTAAAAGGGATTGCTCTTGCACTCATGGATATAGCACTCTGTTGCTATGGTCAGAGAGATGGAAATGAAATGAGAACTGCTTTCCCGTGCAGCTGCTTTGTGGCAACAGTAGGACCATATCTAACATGAGCTCAGCGTGTATGTCTCCATGGTACCTCTTCTTTCTGGAGGCCATTTCTGTGTGAAAATTGCTCAACAGTTGCCTTCAGGGAAGAGTCTTCTGGATCTCTAGTTGGTCTGCATCTCCCAAAGTGCTGACTTTTGTCCTCCTGTGGCACATCTATGGTTTGGTTTTTGTGTTTTTTAAAAAAAACCCTAAACCTTCAGTTCTTGGGAGTTAAGGAGCCTCTTGTGTTCACAGGTAGTTCATATATGGATGCATCTGATGAAGAAGTTTGAGGACTGCTTTTGAGTATTTATTTAATGCTTTGGATATGACAGGTTTAAGAACAGCATTGAGTTGGCCTGAAGTCTGAGTTCCATATGTGGCACTACTTAGAGACTGGCCAGCCTTTGTCTCACTCTGTATGGAGGCATCTGTGTGCTCCTCTGTTCAGATATCAAAGAAAAACTTGTTATGAAGAAGCCAGGATTGCCATACAGAGGTCAAATTCATTGATTTTGGAGCCTCTCCAAAATGAGAACTTGACCCAAAGAAGGAAAATAATTTTCCCAGTGGACACTCGGTGTCAGAACTGAGATTAAAGCCTAGATTTCTCCATTTCTCAACACCTTACCCTCTGGGAGCTGTGCAACGCCATGCTTACAGGGGCATTTTTCCATCAAAAACTAATTGGTGACTTATGCTGCCTTTCAGACTTCCTCTCTTAACCAGAGCTTGATGCTTGAAGGAACTGCAGAAAACATGTTTCCTTCATAACTCTTATTGTCGTATCTTCCTATACGGCATCTTAACAGTGTTACTCGGTGAGAGAAAGACTACCGCTTGATTTTGGGAACTCTTTGGTGACTTACAGGCACTGTGACGTATTATGGGAACTTGTATATTCACTTGTGAAACTACCTGTCACAGGCTTTATTGATTTGTCAATTAAACTGTGATTTCCACATAGGAATGAGTGAACTGTGTTTTCACCCCTAGTGGTAAATAAACACACATCCTTTGTTTGGTGTTGCTGGTGGCTGTGGGCTACCCAGTAAAAGACTGAAATTCTGTGGAGAGGTGGCATGCTTGGAAGTGCAGACCTTGGTATTTGCTTCCAGAGTACACCAGCAAACGAGTCTAGTTGTAGTTGCCAAATGGATTTCCTTTGTGTTAAGTTGGACAAAACACAGGTTATGAAACTCAGCACATGGCCTCTGTGATGCAGGGACAGAAAAGAGGAGCTGTGGACAGCAGTCTTCTACTGGCTGTCTCCTGCTGTGTACTAAATCAGGCTAGTAAAGAAAGTGCTGTTTTGTTGGATGCTTCCTGAATTCTGAAGTCTAGCACTAGGGAGTGATTATGAGGAGTTTATTGTGCATATTCCTGCTCAGATCGTAGGCGTGGAAGGGCAGCCAGGCTTTTTGGGGATGTGGAAAGGTTTTGTGTGGATGTGTGCAACGGTGATTTGGAAGAAAGTGATCAGGAGGAAAAGAACATTAAGAACTTGGAGTAATTACAGCCACCAAAAAAATTCATCTGCCTGCCAGGCATCTACAGGCGGTCCTGCTGCTCTGTCAGGTTCTGTTACATGAAAAAGGTGGTGTGTGTTATTGCCTTGCTCTCCTGGTTTATCAGCTTTCCCTTCATCTGGTCGTCTTGTGTGTTGCCTCAGCACATGCTTCATTTGCCTGACTCCAAGTTCAGCTCCACCTTGTTTACGATCCTTCTACCTGAATTCCTTTCTAAACTATGGTTTTTATTTCTTTCTACCATGACTGAACAATCCCATTTCATTGTGAAGGAATGTCGGTGCACATTGATTCTCTTAATCTTGTTTTATCCAGGTATGGTTTTAAAAGATGTTATTAAAAATAGGTGCTTCTCTATTGCTGCTTAAAATTTTGCATGTAGCTTTCAGCCGCATCTCTGGTTACAGTGCCGGAACAGCTCTGTGGCTGTGTAAATGGAACACCCCCTGTGAGTTTGTATGCACTAGGGAGACAGGAGCAGTTACGGGAGTGAGTCTAAGTCACTAAATAGGGAGACTGGCCACTTCTCAGTTAAGGCAAAAAGACACCATTCAGACAGCGTGTGATGTTTTGGTGTACTTGGCTCTGAACTGTGGCCGTAGAGAAAGAGGCAGGGCGTTTCTTACCGTGGAGTGGTATTTTAAGTGGTGCTGAGTAATGGTGCTGCAGAAGTTGAAAGAATTGTGGCGTTATTATTTACAGACTGTCAAAAGCTAATGCTTAGAGCATTAAGCTAAGTGTGCTGCACGTGAGCTCTGAAGCCATGGAAGCGTGAGTAAGAGTAGTGAGGTTTAGATTGTTTTTCTCTAGTGGCTTTCTAAGTCTGGGATGAAAGATTTTCAGTATACTTTTCAGTATTCTTCCCTTGTGTCTGTGTCCCCTCTTATAGCTCATTTTTTCCAAACAGGGAAAAAATAATTGATGCAGATTTCCTTCTAATGCTTGTTAAATAGATGGGATGAGTGAGAAAATGCTGTTTTCTCTTTATTAAAACCTTGTTAATGTGCATTTACCTCAAAGGAGCCAAAATCAGAAAACTGTCAAGTGTCTTTCTGACTGGAGAGTGGCACTTCTTGAAAACGTTGATCTAGTTGATGTTAGACTGCAGGGGGTAAAGAGTATATATAACAAATACGCGCAGCAGATGTAGTCAGGAAGGTTTTTGTGGTGCTTTAATAATAGAGACTGAATTGGTTTGTAGACCTTTTCTGTTCTGACAGGAAGCTCTGCATGTAGAAACTAGTGTTTGTATGAAGTTCTTAAATTTTTGACAAATTCTCCCTGCCCCTCAAATTGAAGCTAATTAAATGTTTTAATGGCAAGCTTTTCTCTAACTGACATACTACCTGGGGTATTTTTGGTTCCTGTGAAGAGCTGCCAGGGTGGATGGGTTGTTCTATTGAAAACACACTGGCTATATTACAACTTCTCTCACTTAACTCTCTTCTTTCTAGGTCTGGATCAAGAAATAGAGATCGTCGAAGGTGAGTGTGCAGTTCTCCCAAATGCCTATTTGTGTTTCTATCCAACTACTGAGGTTTTTCCTGGGTTTCACAGATCGAGTTCACTCCATGCCCCGGTCTCTCTGTTTTGCTCCCTGAAAAGAATGGGAGCTACCGCTCGGGCACTTCAGTGGTGCTGTGCAACTTAATGTCGGTCGTTGGGTTATAAAGCAGATGCTGGCTAGCCTGATCGGGACCAGAGGGTGCTGTGTGCTTCAGAGTGCGAGTCTAAGAATGTACTTTTTTGAAAGAATGCCTCTTTCAATAAATGTTTAACATACTTCCATAGCTTTAATGTCTGAAATATATCTGTTATGTGTATCATACCTCAGATGTCAAAATACAGAGAGTCAAGATAAAAGCCCCTACATCTCTGTGAAGAGCTTGCCTTAATGGCATGACAGCATTCTCTGTGATCATGTACCTGGAGATCTTCCTCCCTACTGCTTTTCATGTCCATTGGCATCCTTTGTTTTTCTTTTAGAGCAGATTGAAACAAACCTGCTTCTGAAGTGTAGTACTTTCATGAGGGAGGCTCTTTTGGCAGACTGCCGTACGGGTTATGGTAATTTCACATGCCACTTACTTCAGCCTCTCCTACTTACTCACTCTGAGTGAGGCAGGGTTGGTAAGCTCTGCTCTAGGCATTGGCACGTGCTTACAGTAACGGTGGGAGCTTTATATTTGAGCTTCCCAGCAAAACTAATTTACCCATTGGCGTTTTGTTGATAGCATGAGGCCCAGGAGGGAGATGCCCACCCTGTGGGTGATCTGCCATCTGTGTTGGTAGGTATGCAGCTGGGGTGGGGGTGATTGCTGGTGCTCTGGGTGTTTGTTACTTGGGAATGTCTGAGAGATGGGCTCAGGTATGCAGACCCGATGTTCTGGCCTGTCTCCTGAGTCTGAGGCAATCTGTGTCCTCTTCAGATCACGGTCTCGGGATAGGAGGCGGAGACGCTCGAGATCAGCTTCCCGTGAACGGCGGAAGTCTCGCTCCCGGTCCCGAGACCGACACAGACGCCACCGGAGCCGTTCCCGCAGCCACAGCAGAGGTCACCGACGGGGGTCCAGAGACAGGAGTTCAAAACACAAGTATGTATTCCTGACATGAGTGCTTCTGGAAAGGGGAGTCCTTGGCATCATAGTGAGTCTCCCCAGTCCCTTAGGGTGAGCAGGATTATGACAGGGTTCTCAGGTTAGCATCTGCCATGTCCTGTACCAGCTCCTGGGCCAAAGCAGGACTTCCCAGTGGCCGTTTGTAGACGGCTTCACGTGAGAGCAGTAGGGCAGTAACTGTGCAGTGAGGTCCCAGCTTGAGAGGAGAGTCTAGGAGATAGAACTGGTTCCCTGATTTGTAGTGCTGAGCTCTAAGAAATTGCTGGTTTTCTTGCATGAGAAGCAGCAGAAAGGCCTGCTTGAGCTAACAGCCTCCCCAGGCCTGTAAAAGCCAAGTAACTGAGAGACAGCTTTGACGTTAACATTTCTATGGTTACCTTCTGCTTCCCAGATTCTTTTTCTCAGTGCTGGCATGGGGAAGGCAGTGTATGATTTGGGATCTGGGGGAAGTCTTCTGTTAGAAAGCTGCTCGAGAGAGACAATTCTTGAGGAATCTGCACTGGAGGGAGGGGAAAAGGAAGCCGGGAGGAGTATACCATTCTGTTGCTGAGGAGAAGCACTGTATGAAGAAGGGCTTTAAGTCTCTTCTGAAATTCGACAGAACACCCACTCTGTTGGAGGAAGGATGAGGCAAGCATATGTAGGAGTATTAGGAAAATTCAAAGGAATCATTGTGTTTCCTTACGGCCCTTCTAAGCCCAGGAGTGAATCTGTCACCAGGTGCTTGCTAAAGTTAGATCTGCCTTTTTTTAAATGCTCCTAATTAATAGGGGAGTGCTTCAGCACCATCTCACCTGATTAGGCACCACCACTCGAGTACAGTTCTAGAAACAAACCTGCTGTTGTGTGTCTTGTGTCACTTTAACTAAGGGGCAAGAACAGGTTTTAAGGATACCTGATGAAGGGGAGGGAAATAATGGTCTGAAAAAATAAGTCTGTAATAATTGAGGGGGGTGTGTAAATACTGTTGCTTCTCCAATGGCTGAGATACTAAAGTCCTTTTTTAAATCTGTCTTGAACATGAAAAATAAAGAAAAGAAGTTTGGACAATTAGGAAGTGAGGAAGACCCTGTAATAACTATTACTAAAGAGCAGGTAAGGGATTACTTCAAAAACCTTGAACGCATTCAAATCAGCCCATCGAGATTGTAGGGGGATTGGCTAGCTGGCATACTTCCACAAGATTACTGAGAACTGTGGAGAGACCTGGATCAGTTAAAAAAAAACAAAACAAAAAAAACCCCCAAAAAACAAAACAAAAAAAACCAAAAACAAGAGAACAAACAGAAAAACTCTGTTCCCTGAGAGAGTGTAGCTCTTGTTTTCACCTTGAGAATTAACGAAACCTTCATTCTGGTTCTGCTGGTCTGAGGTCTCACATGTAGAAGGAAATGGAGAGCCTGATGCAGGATCTGGAGATTTCTGGGTAGGAGGACTACGGGCAGCAGGCATTGTTCTGGCAATGGGATCATCAGGCAGACTCATATTGGCCCCTGGTTAAATGACACAATTTAAAGAAAATGAAATAGCTCATGTGATATGGAGGACTGTAAGGTTTTAATGTATCGATGGTGTGGTATTTCCAGACCTTATGATCAACACGAATGAAAGCTGGAACCTCTAAGGTACCTGCCAGGTCCTCCTCTTGTGACTGTAAATTAAAAACCTGCGTACCGAGTCTTAGAGTAAGGTGTGCTGGCTCTGTGGGGTCTTGTGAAAGTCTCTGCCTAGGTCTGAAGAGGTCCAGCCCTCTAGAGCTCGTTCAGGATCATCACCTTTTGAAGGCAGCTAGTCGATAAGGTGGCATGAATCGCAGAGGAAAACAGCCTTTTCTGACTGGACCTACTAAGAAGCCTTCTGCTTCATTCTGTGTGGGCTGATACAGTGAAGCACTGCTGAAAATCTGTAGCTGTCATTTGGGCAGTCTGTGAAAAGATTTGCCCGTGTCGTGGGCTGTGAATATAAATCTGCATCATCCTGACTTTGAACCCAGGATGCTGCCAAGGACAAAGCTTGTCAGGATGCAAAGTGAAAAGCCCAGGGCTAAGCAAGCATTTGAGTCCAAAGAATACAGTTGGTATTTAAAGCAGCTGAGCAGAAAGCCACTAGCTTAGAGCATAATGAAAAAACACTCTAGAAGGCACAAACAGAGCTGAGTCATAGATGAGGAAGAAATTGCAGGCGCTTCAGTATGGCCCACTAAATTAAATACAGGGGGCCCAGCGAAGACCTCAGAGAGCCCCTGTGGCAACAGCTTGAAAGGTTCACTCCCAGGAGAGAGTAACAAAGGCTGCACCGTGCACTCAGCGCTGCAAAACTGACGTTCTCTTACATAAAGCTTGTAGAGGGCCCAGAGTTGCCGTCTTGGGGGACACCACCCCTGACATCGCAGTGCCTAAGCACATTTCTGTAAGAAACTTGTGTTATGCCACAGCCCTGTTAGGGAAAGATGTTGTCATTTTGTGCATATTTGAAAATTCTTTTAGTTGTGAAGCTTATAGCAACGGTTTACTTTGTACTTCAGATCTTCTAGAGATCGATCTTCAAGAGAAAAGTCACGAGACAGAGAGAGAAAAGAGAAGAGCTCTTCTGAGAGGCGGCACGAGAGCACAAATGGCAAATCTCGTTCCAAGAGATCAGAAGAGAGAGAAGCTGGCGAGATCTGAACTCAAATGATCTGTGTTGCACTGTAAATAGTCTGATAAACATTCTACACAAAGCCTAAATTTCCCATTTATATTTACTGAATACAACTCATCTTTTGTAGTTTGGAATTTTTATTGTTTGGCAGATAGCTGTGAGTTTGTAGAGACACAGAGTTACGTACTGTTTAACAGGATTTTGTTTTAGTAGGAATAAATAAATCTGGACGGATCGTTTTCAATTCGGGCCAGTGGTTGACACACTGTGTTTGTCCTGACCCAGCGAACACGGCAGGCAGGGGCAGTGCTGTCGTTGGAGACCTGAGCTGCCGTGATGTTTGTAATGCTTCAGCCCTTTCCAAAAGATCTACCTGACCCTTTGTGAGCACGCCAGTAGTGCTGGTTCTCACTTAATTAATTTTTCCTTCTGTTTATATATGTTAAAAAAGAAATTCCGAAGTGGGTTGTTGGTTTGTTGGGGTTTTTTTTTGGTCCTTTTAGCGCTTAGCCACCTCATTTTTATGTCTCCAGCATTTGAGAGTTGCCTCACTATTCCAGCTAAGTCAAGACAGACACAATTTGGCCCCAGTCTGCCTGTTTCAAAAGCTGTCTTTGTGAGGATGACCACATCAGCTGGAGCACATTTCTAAGATGGGCTTAAGTCTGGTTTTAGTACCTTTATGGATCAGATATTGGGTGAAAACAAAACAGCGGAAAATCTGGACTCATTTCTTCTAGAGAGGAGTATGGCCACAGCTAGTCTGCCTATTTATTGTGCACTCCGGGGTCAGAGCTTCCTCCGTGGAGTTTTCTGACTTGGGGAAAAAGAAAAAAAAAAAAAAAAGCATTGGTGTATGTTTTTCAAGGCCAGTCAGGCAGAACGTGGCCAAGTGGCAGAGGTGATGGGATGGCGCAAGCTCCAGGGGCAGGGCGAGGAGAGGAGTCGCCGTGTTGGTGTGCACTGCTTCGCTTCTCCTGGGACCGAGGCGCCAGCTGTGTCCTAATGCTGTGGGAGGAATTTGCATATTGTAACTAGCTTATTTGTAACTAGGTTTATTTTACACTAGGGGAGGAAGGCCGCCTTGCTGTGCCAGCCACAGTTGAGACCCCGAGGATCGGTATTTTGTGAGAATTGTGTGAGTAAAGCACTTGCCGCCCACCCAGCTGGGTGCTGGCGGGCCCGAGCCTGGCGGCTGCCCGTGGGCTCGGCCAGGCCGGTGATCCCCATGGAGACAGCTTCCCTCCTGACGCTGCCAGGCGGCGGAGCAGGACAGAGGCTGTAGATGCTGGGGGGGGCCCTGTGCCCGGTGAGGGGGGGTCCGCCGGGTGTTTTTTCCCTTCCAGGCTCCGGTAACGCTGCTTAACGGTGTGGGTTTCCCTGCGGCCGTCCCGGCGGTCCCTCGGTGTTAGTGCATGCGACCCCCTTCCCTGTCCGTTTTTACAACTAATTCCGCGGTTTCACGTATTGTTTTTGTAACCTCCGTGTCGGGTGCGGGGAGAGCGGGGCCCGGGGGCGGCGGGGCGGGCCCGGGGGGCGGCGGGCGCGCTCTCGGGATGCCTGTACGTGACTGTGCTGTTCTCTCGCGGTCTGATCGCATTAAAGATCTGTGTTTGTGGCTCCCAGTGCTGGCCGGCCTTGTTCTTGCGGGTTCCCCGCCCGCACCGCCGCTACCGGGACGCGCCGCCCGCCCCTGCTCACCCGCCCGTCCCACTGCGCAGGCGCGGCGGCGGGGCGGAAGCGATCACCTGCGTGATGCGTCACTTCCGGCAGGTGGGCGGCGGGGGATGGAGGCGGAAGTGGCGGCGGTGAGTGCGGCGCGGGCCGGGGGTGGGGTCGGGCCCCGCCGCAACCGGCGCCCCGTGGTGGCGGGGGGAGGCTGGGCTGCAGCCGGGGAACGGGGCGAGCTGCTGGCCTGCCCCGCCGGTGCGGCGCCAGGACCTGGGCCCGGCTGCGGGCCGCTCCTTCCGCGGGCTCCGGTACTGCGGGGGTGGCTCTCGGGGAAGGGACCCGGCTCCCGCTGCCCGGGCACCGGCCGCTCCGCCGCGGGAGCCAGGCGGTGCTCGAGCGGCAGCTCGGAGCTGGCAGAAGGAACGCGCCGGTGGAGCCGGCGGGGCTGGCCCCACGCTGCCCCGCGGCCTGGCCCCGGCTGGGCAGCAGCGCTGCTCGGGCCTGAAACACCCTGGCCCCTTCCACGCTCGCCGCTGCCTTCCCCCAGCCCTGGTGCCTGGCCCTGTGTTCGCGGGGGGTTGCTGTCCCTTTTAAGCAGCTAGAGAAGTTGCACAAAACCAAATCAAGAAGCCTGGGAAATAATTTTATCCGTTTTGCAAAAGCCTGGGGCTCTGCCGAGGTAGCTTGCTGCTTGTGCACTCCGTTTGATCTGAGCTGGTTTAGCCCGTGTGGCTGGCAGGCTGCGTAGGAGTCCTGGGGAGACGCTTACACGGCACTTGCGAGTATGGGTCTGTGTTTCAATCAAATAGAAATACAAGAAATCCCTCACCTCTGTAGAGCTTAGCTCACAGCCTTCAGCACTCTTCCTGGAGACCATTCAAATTCACATTTCTCTTTCCTTCAGTGGGCCGTAAGCCTTGTCTGCTGGCACGAATCAGAGCCGTTCCTGCAGAAAGAAAAATGATTTAATGTGCTAAATTCCTATCTTACTTCCACCCTTTTTTTCTTCTTTTGGAAGGCAAAAACCTCTCACGTAACTGCTGGGAGTCAGAGGGGCAGCCTGCCCTGCAGGGGAGGGATGACTTGGTGTGACTGGAGCCAGCCCTCCTCAGTGCCAGGGCAGAGCTGGGCCCTGTTCGAGGAGCTGCCTGGGCACGGTGGGAGCTGTGAGGCTCTGCAGGGCTGGATGTTGGGTGATTGGGTGGAATGGCCTGTGAATGGGCTTTCCTCCATGTATGCATGTAAGAGAGAAAAAGAAAAATTCCATTTCTGGGTGGGAGAAAAGAATTTTCTCTTGGAGGTGGCTGCCAAGGACAACAGCAGCTGGAGGAAGGCCATTGTTTCATGCTGCCGTAAACCTCACTAGGCTGTGCAGGAAGGATCCAGCAGGCAGCACGGAGTTTGTGACCAAGTGCTCCACTTAAAAAAATGTACTTTTTTTCTTTTTGATAGACGTATGTGAAATGACCACAGCCTCTTCTAAAGGGTTTTCATGCACTGAGATCTTTCCAGAGCCCCTGTGGTGTTAGATCTCTGGCAGTGCAGAGGAGTTGCTGTGCTTCTGACACAAGCAGGGGAGCCCTGTGGATGAGGCAGGGACATCTCTGACGTCCGTCAGTAAGGGTGAGTGGCTTGGGTCCAGCCAAGCTTGTAACTTCTGGGATGATAAATGCCATGTGTTTTTGCTGCTCACTTGTTATTACAGGCCTAACCTATAATCAGTTCCACACAGCTTTGCAGCTTGAATGCTGTCCTTCATCTTAAGATTTTTGCTCTTCCCGTTGCTCTCTTGGAAGAAGTCCTGAATTGTGTTTTGCTCTTCACTAAACAGATCGAGTTTCTCTGCTTGAACCCCTGACTGTAAAAGAAGATTCCTGGAAAAGAGGAATTTTCTCCTACAAATGACAGATGTATCACATTCTAAGGTGACATTTGGTTGTGCTCTGGAGGAGTTTCTAGTTCACTTGCTGTGAATGCTCTGTGGCACCTGTTGTGTCTGCACCAGAGAGTTAAGTGTCATTTAAGAAGAACCTGATGTTTTGAAGGGATATGTGTTAACAGAGGCAAAATAGCAAGAGGGAGGGGAGGGGAAAGGACAGCTGTAGAAGCAGAATGCGAGTGTTTCCCTGAGCTGGTTGCCTGCCTTGTCTTTGGTATGGTCTGGGTTACAAATCATGTCCTTACAAAGGTCGTAGGGGCACAAGCAGGAGCAGAGGTACCCTGGTGTCAGAAGGGGATGATCTCCTTGAGGCAATTCTCCCCACTAGCCTGTGGCTGTGACTTTATATCAAGAAAGAGTTATGAGCTGCAGATGACCCAGCAAAACCGTAAGCTTGTGCAGCCTGTGTGTATTTGGAAAGGAAAATCTTATTTCAGGGAAAATGTATGTTTATTTCCTTAAGGGTGGACCCTGATCTAAGTGGGGCTGCAGAACAGGGAAAAAATGACCCAATAATGTCTTAATGTTGCAGCAGGTGACTGCCCGGCGGGTTTGCTGCAGTGCCATGCCACACATGGGATCAAAACTGAGCACTCTGCTGGTGGAAGGCAGCCGTGAAAGGGACATTGCCTCTTACTCAGAGCAAGACTTGGAAGCTGTCTTGTCATTATTGATGGCAGTCTGGGGCTTCAACAGTTTCTGGCTGACAGGAAGGAAATCTTTAAGGTGCTTAAACAAACAAAAAAAAAGAACCAAAATAGTCAAATGCTGGATTTGGGTTCCTAAAATGGCCAGTTAGAATCTGTTTTCTTCAATCTGTGAGAGATATAAACGTGTTGATCATCAAATCCAAGTTACAATATATTGCTGGAAGTTTTCCAGGAAGAACTGGTGCCTGGTCAGATTACAAATGCTGTGGTTTGGTATTTTATGGGTGGAAAATGAGTTAAACCTTCCATCACACCAATACTTAAATGGTTTCTATCACCAGTCTTCATACGTCTGACTGGATGTGGTTCTCTGTGCTTGTCGGGCAGTTCTGGCTGGCTGGTAATGGTAGTTTGTCTCTTGGATTTAGCTGTGGCTTGGCACTAACCACTTGCTGCACAGGTTTCACTGGTTTGATCCAGATCAGATTTGTAAATCTGTGCTATAGTGTAGCTTTAGGAGAAGAGGAAAAACAGTCCCCCATGAAGGTGAGTAAAGCTGGTTTTGTCCTGAGGACAGCATTGTCACTGTGGGACAGGAAAGGGTATTTGTTCCTCCTTGGCTTTCTTCAGGGACTGCTCCTAGCTCCTCCTGTTGCTGAAGGTGAGTAGCTTTTAAAGCTTGGGGAGTGATGGAAGTGCACACACCAGCAATTGAAGTCGTATGAGATGCAGATCCTGGCTGTAGTGCAGCTCCTTGAGCTGTGTGGGTTCCGTTTGGGTCTGTTGCATGTGGTTTCTAATTATTTCTTTTTCTATGAAGTCTCTCCCATGTTTTTTCATGGGGAGGCATCCCATCTTCAAGTGGAGAGACAGTGCTAGCTACGAGATCTAGTGCATGCAGCCTGTGTTAATAATGCAGCAGCACAGGATCCTGTCACTGTGTATTTCCTTGCAAGGTGCCTGGATGCGTAAATTTTCCAGTGAATTATTTTGTGTCCTCCACCAGCAGGAGACAAAATGCCGGCTGCTAGAGGACAGTAAAATAATCTGAAATGCACACTATCATTTTCTGCTTGTCTTCAATTAAACTGATTACCAGACTTCTTTGTTGTTCGGAGCTCAGACCATTTCACATGCTGCCAGCATGTACTTTGGCAACTGCGGGCGATGGGATTTCCTGCATTGTTTGAGTGTTTGCCGTTGACCTCTGTGGTCGTTGTTCTGGCACTGTCTCTGCTCTGGCAGGGGTGCAAAGGGCATTATTCAAACCCTGAAAGAAAAGAGAAAGAATTGCTCCAAAGACATTGAGGGCTCTTTGTAATTGGTGACTCCGAGGGTCATTGCTGCAAAAGAAGGGGAATTGCTGGGGTTGTCAGGATAATTACCACTTTTTTAATTGTTCTCATCCCAATCTAGATGACAGTGGTGTGATTTATAGTGAGTCATAAAAATACGCCTTCCATAGAGGGTTAGTGTCCCTTTTGGACTTTTTGAGTAGAAGCCTGTTTTTTTTCCTTCTCAGGAAGTCTCATAGGTGCTGGAAACACTCGGCTGTGCCCTGGAGGGCTCCTGGCTCCGTACTGGGGGGCTGTGGAAGGCTCTGCTGGGGAGGCTGGTGGAGTTGTGCTGGAGCCCTGTTGTAGCCCATGCCGCAGACACTGGCTACAACAGTGTTTGAGAAGATGCACCTCTCCCTGCTGCTGGAGACAGGCATGCCAGAGACACATGCACCATCTGTCTCACCGCAAGGGAGGTCACGTAACCCATTCCTGCCATCGTCCCCCATCGCTGCAGCGGTGGTTGCTCTGCCGCAGTTAATCATTTGCTCAGCCTGTGCCTGGAGCCTTGTACCTTGAACCTGCTGAAGGTCTGGTGCTTGCCCGGCTCCAGTAACGGAGCGGTGCTCGGCTCACCAGCGTGATGGCCAGATCAGGAGGAAGGCTGAATGCATGAGACTCTTTTCTTCCCCTTTCCATATGGAGCCTTCCTACCTTTGTCAGGCGCCTGCGGCCAGTCTGGCAACAGCCGGCCTCGTGAAGGTGTCTCTGCTGTTGCTGGTAGACTGATGTGAGGGGCGGATGAGGTCTTTGGAGTGAGATACAACTTCTGCATTATTGATTTAATTGCATTTGCATGGGCTTGTGCAGCTTGAATTAAATTGCTGCAGCAAGATCTTGTACTCGATGTGCCGTTGTAGAATAAATGCCAGAGTGCTCCGGCTGGAGTATGTGCTTCCTAACTCCAGCCTTACAAGTCCAGCAGGTGCTCAGATTAGCTGGGGATTGACAGTAGCGTGCCAGGCTGTCCCGATCACTGCACATGCTCAACCCCTGCCTTGCTCTAGGTCTGTCCCTGCTGTGATTTGTACCCAGAAGAGAAGAGGCCTCTGCAGCTCTTCCCTGTGGTGGGACAGACAATCCAGGGAGGTGAAACCCCCAGTCAAGCTGCAGCTCCTTGAAGGAGCCTGGCCTCCTCTCACCTTCTGTTTCTTTGAAACCTGTAAATGAACTTGGGCATGAAATGTAAGAGGTAACGAGCCCCATTGTTGTTGGAGCTGAAAGCCCAAGCTCCCTGCGTTGTGTGTCGGTGCTGAGTTTAAGCTATTTTCTGCTGGGGAAGTACATTGCTCCAACAGACAATCCAGGCACGTGACTGCTGGGGCACAGTCATGGAAAATTGGCTCGGTTGTCATGTTTATTTGCTCTGATATAACTTTTTATGACACTGTCATGCAGCTTTTTCCAAGGCTACTGGAATGTGTTGTTATTTATTTCTTCCCTTCCGCTGTATTTTTTAAAGAAGCACTATCAGAGAAACTATATATAACATTGATTTTTATTGTTGTTGTGAGTAATGAGTTACAGCCTCTGTAACTGACCAGGGCTTTTTATTTTTCTTTTTTTCCCCCCCTTTTATAACAAATTAGCACAGAACCCCTCTGTTACTGCAGCTCAGGATTGTGTTTTATAGCAGGAGAAGATAAAACAGCTGTTGTTAACTCTTCTTCCATTCTGATGAAATAAAATCTGCCTGATTTTAGTCTCAACTTACGCCTTTTCATCGGGGGAGCGGGGGGAAGTAATCACTCTCTTGCCTTCTGCAGGGCTGGGTTGCTAAACTTACCAAGTGGTTTCTCATCTGAGAAGGTGTTGAATAGCGTTGGTTTGTTCCTATACAGAATATGCTGGCATTTGTCTCCTGGGGAAGCTCAGGTGCTCATTACAGCAGGGAACAGCCTTATTTTGGGATGTAAAGGTCATGAGTGTTTCCTTTCACCTCTCCAGCCGGGAGTCAGAACGACGTACATGGGAGGTGACAAGAAGTCTTTGCAGCAAAAGGAGCTTTTGGTGTGTTTTTCTTGAGGGAGACCTGCAGACCAGTCAGTCATTTCCACATAGAGGCTGCACCCATCTTTGTCCAGGTCTAGCAGAGCTGACTTCCTGGTCTGAAGAAGAAACAGTGTTGTTCCTGCATCTCATGGTCTCTCCCCATCACTCCCTGTGGGAGACCTCTGGTACCAACAGCACTTTGTATCCGACTGATTTGCTCAGCTCCCATTAAATGTTTCCAGTGTGAATATCAGGTAGTTTTTGTTGGGTTGTTTATATATTCCAAAATCTCTTTTAACTGCTCTTTCTATTGTTGCAGTTGAAGGGAGAGAAGGGTGTCTGAATACTGATGAATGAGCTGTGATGGATAACAAAGACTCGGAAGCTGAGATCCACCCTCTGAAGACTGAGGATGTGAAAGCCCAAGAGAACCATGAAAACTCTGTGGAGAGAAGAATTGTCAGCAAGCAGTCATCACGACTGTCTCGGCTGTCCCGGTGGCGCACTGCTGCCTTCTTCATCTCATTATTTCTGTGTCTGATAATTGTGTTTGCTTTCTCATTTATCATTCCTTGCCCAGAGAGGCCAGTTTCAGAAAGAACATGGTTCCGAAACTACGATAATGCAGGTGAGCTTGCTGCAGCAGAATAAATACTTACCAACAGTCCTTTACCTTTATGTGCCACAAATTTGAGTTGTGGACCTCTACCTAAGTGCGATCCAGAGCCAGGCCTGCAGGGATGCTGCCCTTGGGAGTGAGAGCTGTGAATACCTGACCTGGATAAGCAGTGGCCCGTCAAAATTGGAGTTGCCTTCCAGGAGGTGTTTACAGGATCTAATGGAGAAATTAGATGCCACTCTGAAGCACTAAGAAGGTAGCAGCCTGGCCTCATTTGGAAAAAAGAAATGGGGAAGGGTATCTGCTAATAAATCTTTGTTGAAGTTTGGTCTGTAAAATGTTCCCTTGAAGTTTGAGCTGAGATTTGGAGACAATTAGGCAGTTTTACCTCTGTCAGTATGACTTTCTAACTTTTCCCCATGGCTAACGAAAAGCAGAGAAGAATAATTGTCTCTTGGCTTTTTTATAAATTGCGCAAATTTGTAGTTGCTTTAGTTGGGTTTTAGCCTGGCTACTGCTCCCTGGTGGGTCAGCCTTGGCTTCTGTGAAAGCTTTTCTGTAATCTTATGTGCAGTGGGTGTGTCCTGGTTGTGCTGTAGATGCAGAGATATTGCTCACCAACGGGGACTGATTTCTGTGTGTTAATGCAGAAATCCCAAGTTCTGCTACTCTGAGCTGAAGAAGGCTGCTTTTACCTGAGAGTGAGAAAGATGGAATATCTGAGGCTGGGTTTCATGGGGTTTGGGTTTGGTTTTTTTTTTATATTTCAGGAATAATAACCCCACAGCAAGACCAGAGTTGTTCTTTGTTGAACATAGTTCAAATTCTGGCTGCTTGGCTATAAAAACAGACAAATCCTCTGGGGGACAGCAAATTCGAAAAAATCCTTTGGCACTGACTTCCCGTCCTTGGTACTCATGTAGATAGCTTTTTTTAACACAAAAGCCAGTTTGTCCTGCTGTTACCCTGTACAGAGATGGAGGCAGTGAGTAGGTCTCTAGGAATTTGTGTTTTGCTCCAGCTAGCTCTGCTGTTGGTTGAGGCAATCCCCAACAGTGCTTGGCTTGTCATCTCTTTTGTGATCTCTTTAGTGGCCTACCAGTTTCTTGCTATGGAAGATGTGAACGAAGACAGAGTGCAAGATGTCATCTTTGCTTTCAAAGCTAACAATGGCAGCAGCAGCTTCAACAGATCCTGCCTGGATGAAGGTAGCTGATTCAGAAACAGAAAGCCTTGTAGTGAGGGCTGTTCTTTCTCTTTAAGCTCTAATTAGCAAGGCTGCCATGGGACTGGGAGTGAAAACTGGGTTAACTGGGTGAGGAGGGCAACTGGGTAAGCCCCAGCTCAGGTCGTGCGGAGCAGCAAAGGTAGGTGTAGTAGCTAGTGCACCCTCTGACATCTCTTCTCTTCAGGTCTGCCTTCTCCATGTGCCTTCATCGCTGCCGTGTCTGGCACGAATGGCAGAACGCTCTGGGAGAGGCCCGCTGCCGAGGAAGTGGAGTGGATGGAGTGTGGCATCAAGCAGCTCGGGGGGGCCAAGGCCCCGGGTTGTCTGGTCGTGGGGAAGCCAGTGTCTCTTACGGCAGTTGACCTGCAGACAGGTGAGTGGCACGCAGAGTACTGCTGCCATCCAGGGGACCGTGCTGCTGCTTTCCTCACCTGGGGACCTTCGGACCTCGGAGGCTGAGGCTGCCAGCGTGACACGACTTGCTGGAACAATGGGTGCAGGGCATTTATTGTCTTGAAAACCTTGCCAGGGCCATTGGCTGGGCCATCGAGAAGTGCCTGTTCTCTCAGCCTGTGTTCCAAAGGCTGGACTCCGTTGTGGTGGTTTGTGCCAGCCGCTGTATTGTAAGACCAATATTTCAACAGCATTTGAAACGGGAGAAGGAGTCACGAGCTGTGAGTGTTACTTTATACTCTCAGGGGCTGGGCACAAACCCGTACCTGCAACGTTTTTCAGTCTTTTACATGTGAGTGCTAGGAGTGCCTGCAGCAGCAAAAGGAGTGGGAGTTTTAGGGATTTATGATTTTAAAGTCATCAAGGAGAGCACTTAGGATAAGTACTCGCCGGCCTGTTTCAGTAGTGTAGATTTTGCCCGGTTCCCCTGGAAAGCCACCTTCGTTTCTGAACCTGTAGATGGAGAACCTCATCATCATCTTGCCTAACGCAGGGTGCGTGTAAGGAATGCCTGTACTTCTCTGGGAACAGGGCAGTGATATCTGTTGCACCTTGAACCTTCCGCAGTGTCGAAGCCTGAAATACATTTCCATTTTGTTGGGAGTCAGTTTCAGAGGTTCTGAACAATGCGTGTTCTTCCTTGGAAACATGCCTAGGATCCCGTCCTCTGTGTCTGGATTGAACCTCTCACGCCCTATTTTCCAAAACCTGGGAGAGAGAAATAACAAGAGGTATAACTCTTAAGAAACCTGAGGAAAATCTAGTATAGCTTTTAATTTCCAGTGTAGATGGAAGTGTAGACACACAGAGAGCTGGGAAGCTTCTGTACCAACAGAGATATGTTAGCACCGTTTCCCTCATTGGTAGGCTTTAGCATAGGTTATTTATAGACTATTAATGAAGTAGTTGCTTTCAGGTCAAAGTGTAGAAAGGTGGTTGCTGAGCCAAAGGCATGTAACTAAAGACAGCCATAAAGAAATAGCACAAGCATGGAGAGGAGGAACCAGGCTAAGCCACAGGTCACAGCAACAATACAGTAAAAAAAACATTCCACGGACAAATTAAAAGCAAGAGATGAAAACCTGCCTATTTAAATAGGCTAAATGTATTTGAAGTGGCAAAGTCTTGACTTACATCACATTGTGCTAAAAACAGCAGCCAGAACAATCTTTAGCTGCTAATGGTTCATCATCGTGAGGATTGGTGAGATTCCGGGGCTCTCAGACTGTCTAGCCTCTGCCTATAGGAAGATTGAAGGAGAGGTAGGCAGATTATCATCTGAAAGTGTCTGATGTGGTTTCGATCTCTAAATGCTGATAAAGTTAGTGCTTTTCTCTAGATTTGAGTTGTGTTAAGTCTTGTTTGCTTCATTGCCAGAAGTGGCCTGAGCAAACAATAAGGAGAGTGTAGGATTGCATGCTTCTGTTTGTGTGGGGCATCTGACATTCCTGCGTGTTTATCTTATGAGCAAACTGGGACACAAGAGCTTAAGATTAGCTGTTCCAGGTCAGAGCAAAAGTCTGTGTGGCTGCGTGTTCCATCTCTGCAAGGGCCAGAAGCAGAGTCTTGAGGAGGAGGACGGGAGGAAGTGTTCCGTTACACCTTCTCTCTCCACTTTATCCTCCAGCAGCCTGCATTGTGAGCCCTGTGAGTAGTTCTGGTCTCCTAAGGGTTATGGCAGAAAGGGGCCTACAACGATCAGGTGTATGAAATTGCTTCTGTAGGAGAAATCACTGAATAAACCAGAACACCAGCCTAGAGAATGTCTGACAGGGAGAGAAGTCTCTGTGTCTTCTGCAGCTACTTGAAGTGAGAGCTGAACTGTCACCTAAGTCCTAATTTTATTGTTCATTCCGAACCCAAAAAAAACCCAGCCCATTCACCCAGGTTGGATTTGCTGTTTAGGCATTTGTCTAATTTCCATCTTGGCTTCTGTTGCCTTCCTTCTGCTGTGACCTCAGGCTCCAGGGAAGCTCCGTAGCACTCCAGATGTTGGACAGGATAGTCCCGTCTTCTGTTGATGGAGCAGGGTGGGACTGGTTTCACAGTTTGTGCTTGTTGGAGGTTGTGTTAGAGCATGAAACTTTTGAAGTCCTTTGTGTTGAATCTGTCTCACTGTTACCTGTTTCTGTTAAGTCAGGCTGTTCTTTTAAGAAAGATGCTTTCTCCAAAACTATATCTACTGTCTAACCAGCAAAGAACAGAACCTTATGCACTGAAATGCAAATTTTGTCAGCCTGGTCTTACTGTTGTAGCTTTGGATTGTGCTGAAGCCAGGATATAGTTATTTAAAAATTAAATTCTCTCCTTCCTTTGCCTGCTTTTTTTCTCCAGTGAGTAAAATTCTTGCCTTCCCATGATTTCCTAGGGACACTTCTCTACTTCACATCTGTTGTCATAGTAACAAATCCAAGTATTTTTGTCAATGTTTCAGTAAAAGCTTTGGAGGAATCCTACTGGAAATACAGGCTGCGCAGACAGTGTCAGGTAGTAATTCCTTGGTCTGCAGTACAGCTGCCTTCCTGACAAAGAACAGATGATTACTTTGCATTCCTGAAATGATAATTGCTGTGTGCAATACTGTGTAAAGGGGAGGGTAAGCATTTTCCCTCTGAACACCTAGCTAGTTACTTAAGTCTTCCTTAAAAAGTACATGGCAGCAAGGTTTTAGATCACAAAAAAGGATTCTCTGTGCCATGAACATGCTGGGAAGCTTGTTAAGCTAAGGCACAAGAAAAGCAAGTCGTTCTTTGTGCCGAGGATATTTGGGTGCACTTGTGCAGGCAGCTAGAATTATTTCCAAATTAAGTTGAAATTGTGGATACTGGGACTCTTTTGAAATGCAACAAAGTACCCCATGATGAGCATAAATGTGAGTGGTTTGTGGATCTGATGAGCTGTAAATGGCTGGCTACTGCCAAGTACTTCCAGGAGCAGGGGCATTAAAAGCCTTTCAGCCTAAAGTGCGTTTTTAGTGAATGTTTCCCAATAACTGTCTTCTAGGGGAAGTTCAGTGGAGACAGTCCAGTGACTTTGGAGCTAATTATACTGTGCTGACTCCTGTGTCAGTGATTCCAGATGTGGATAGTGACGGAGTTCAGGACCTGATAATCTTTATTGCTACAGGAGATAAGGTATGTCACTCTGATGCTGTGATAAAGCCAGTGGCCGGACCACAGAGCATGGCAGGAATGCTATTTATTTCGATCTTGTACTCTAGGAAGAAGTGTCCAGAGGCCTTTCTGATTTCTGTGGGTTTGGAATAGGTTCTTTCCCACCCTGCAGAGATGTACTCCCAAATCAATGCAAGTTTTAGGGTTAAGAAAAGAAAAGAAAAAACTGACCAGGAATCCCTCCTCCTTTTCAGTCTGCACTCCTCACTGCATGTTCCTGGGCTGTGTGTGGAGTGAGCCTAGGCGAGATGAGCTTGCAGTTTTCTGGGACTCTGCTTAGAGAAGTGAAAGTGAGCAAACCCTGACAGGTTTGGCTTTTAGATCAAAGCACAGCTGACAGCCAGTGCTTTTGTACCACCACTGCCCTTTTCTGATACCTTTCATATCTCTGCCTGTGGTCTGGTTTGCACAGCTTTCTTCCTAGTGTCACTGCGCTGCCTAATTCTGACTTGGGTTCATTTAGTGAAATAGCTGCTAGTTGCGTTATCTCCATTCCAGTATTGCTTTTCCCATTTATTAGAGGGGGAATGTCATGTAGCTAAAAGTGTTTTTGTACTAAAACGTCTGCACCCATGATTGAGTGGTCTAGAATCATCTGCATGTGCAATCTCTCCTGTTTAAAGCATTCAAAAGTTACCGTTTCCTGCAGGTCTGATGGGAGGAGTGGGAGCTCCATGTCCTCATACCAGAGCCCTCCATAAGCAAATAGGGTTTTGCTGCCCGAGGCATTGTTGGTGCCAGAGTCATCAGAAATTCTATCCCCTCTGACTCCTAGGTTTCTCTTCTGTTTTCTTTCCTCCTTGCTTTTGCTATCCCAGTTATCTCAAGACTTTTTTTTTTTTAATAATATTAGGTGGCCAAAAACGTTTGAGTGCAGTCTCTGTTCTGCAAGACTGCCTTTTGATTTGTTTTCCATTTAACCTCTCTAGCTATCTTGGTATGAAAACCCTTCCCCCCTCTGGACTTGGCAAGCGCTCTGTCAACTTAAGTAAAAGTGCGTTCTGTTTTGAGAAATGATGCAAAATGTAGGAAACTTCAGCGGAGCTTTGCAGCTTAGAAAAAGGCAGTCTTGTCAGAAGGGGGATTCAGAACTTAAGTAAATTAGCTTTGTTGCTAACAAGGGCTGAAGTTGAACGTTACATTATGCTGCTGTTTCCTGAAATGGCAGAGCTTTGAGCAGTCTGGGGAGGGGTCTTTGTGCAGAGGGTTTAGGTGGCACCTTCTGAGAATCTACCTGCTGCAAGCTTCAGAACAAATACGTCCAGGGAAGTATGACATTTTTCAGGATACATCACTGGTAGCAGCGCACAGAGGTATTGAGCAAGGCAGTGAGTAAGGTGGTGTGTATTCTCTCTCGCTGTAAATACCTTTGGCTGTTGCTGTCCCGGGGCAGCTGCTGAACCAGCGCTTGCAAGTGAAGGTGAAGCTGATCTACAAGAGCTAGTATGTGTCTCCTCCCAGTGCAGGAGGCTGGGAACAGCTGGTGGATGCGTTGCTCTCCAGCCGTGTTCTTCATTCTCCCCCGCAAACTCTATCCCTTATTCACCTGCTAGACTCTCCAGATTGACTTTGAGAGCAGCAGATTTCCTTCTCTTCCCCAGCCCCTACCCCTCAAGGAAGAGGGAAGGGTTCCTGCCTTACTTGGAATCTCTGATGGAGGCTGTTCCTCTCAGTCTGATGCTTCTCTCTTCCCTAGTGTGCATTGCTCTCCCCAGACCATGACTGTTGCCCAGATGTTTGAATCTGATCCTGATTTTAGCCTTTATTCCTTGGGTGAAATGTTTTTATGGATTCTGTTACCCTGCAGAAAGAGTATAAAGAAACCTGTCAGCACTTTTATCCCCTTGGACTCATGTCAGCCTTAGGAGGGGTAGATTAAGGCACTTCAAATATTTAGCAGAGCTACCGTGTGAAGTCAGGTTTCCCCCTGTATCATTTTGCTGCTTTGTTTCTGCCTTGAAGTCCTCTCCATCATTGTCACTGCTCAGTAGGTTTGAATTGGTCTTTGCTGTCCTGCAGGGAGGTGGTTGGCAGAGGTAGTAAAATCTCGGGACCAGTGACTGTGCTGGAAGTGGTGTTCAAACTTGCAAAAGTGTTCACAGCAGAGGGATCATCTAACTCGTGCCCACACCTCCAAAACCAGGGAGAGATTTCTCATCCGAGCCTATGCTGCTCCCGTGCAGCTGCTGTTCAGTGCCAGCTGCTCAGAAGCTTTGGAAAACACTCAAGTTGAAGCGGTAACAGTGCGATGCAGCTTTAACCTTTTTTTTTTTTTTTGTAATCCCTTCCCTGTGTAGATTAAGACCTTCATCCATTCAGGAAAAAATGGCAAACAGATCGGATCCACTGGAAGCCTGAATGTGGATGGGAACGCTCGCTATATCAGGCTGAACCTGGACGACTCCTCCTACTTCCTTTTCTATACAGGTACAGTTCTGTTAGTGAATTCAGTCTGAAAGAGGGATTGTAACTGCAATCAGGATTACTAAAGAGTTGTCTGAAAGAGTGTTTTGCATTTGTACGAGCTGTGTCATACTTTCACCTAGCAAAAGAACTGTTCAAGGGCAAGAGAAGGGGGGGGCTTCTGCTTAAACTAAGGTTTGTCACAGACGGTAGTAATTTTATTTGAAAAGTGTTGAGAATGTAAGGTTTAAATAGTCATTTATAGCAAATGATTACTGTGGAACAGTGGGATTATGAACAGATAAGATATTAAAAGCATTCAAAAGCAGGCTTGAGTCTCAAAATACCACTACAACTCTATGATGCAAGCCCTAAAAATGTATTTGATGTGCCAGATCTGGAAAATTGTAGAGTTCAGAGCAAGGGCAGGATAACTTTTTTCCCTCATTCTTGCTTTTTTTGCACAGAAAACGCTCTCTATGCATATTCCCTGAAAGATCTATACAGTGCGGCAACTGGGGTGGAAATTAAGCTTCCCAGCCTTGAGCAAGATCCTCAGTGGGAGAAGAACATTGACCGCACCACGCACCGCTTATCCCTTCTCAGGTGTGAGATTATGTCTTGGTTGCTGGTGGGGTGGAGGGTACTGCTCCTCCTGACAGGATGGCCTGGTTCAGCTTTATTCTTTCCTGGCTGTGTGGCTGTTGGAGTCGGAGCACATCCGAAGCTGGGGGAGAGGGCTGGTGGTGATGGCCTGGTCAGGATTTCACACAAAAGAAGGAAAGCAGGCTGGGGTTTCCAATTTGCCTTTACTGTGCAGGGGAAAAACCAAACCCACACAACAAAACCATCCACAGGCTAGAAAGCGTAATCATTTCTCTGTCCTTGTTCAGCTTTGGAGACATCCGTTACCTGGCAAAAATTCCTGGGCGATCACGGGAGAACATCTTGGTTATAAACTCAGAGATGGCTACACTGATCGGTGCACAAAATCTTCAGACTTTATGGAGCCTCAATGTGTCCCGCATTGTGAGGTAGTGTTACCAGTGTGGGTTGGATGTGGTATTTCCAGGTTCCCAGCAACAGCAGTGTCCTGGCAGGTGCTATTTGTTTTTTTCTTCATTTGAAATACAGGAACCTGCTCTGTGATATATCTGGATCATGCTTAGTGTGTTGTCTGTCCTCTGCTAGCAAAGGTCAGGTGCTGCTTCAGAAGGGAGGAGCCCAAAGCTTTGATTCTTCATGCTGTGCCTGCTGTGATATGGCTGTCTTAGGGCTGGGCTCAGAGCTGGAGTAGCACCAGGCTAACGTAATGCTGCAGCAGTTGAGTCTCTTACCAGGGGAGCTGTGGGAGGTTAGAGGCTGCTCTGAAGGAACAAGGTATGCCCAAGCCATCAGGGTGTGCTATGATCTGTCCCTTCTTTTTCTCTCCCTTAGTGAGCCGCTGCTTGGTTACTACAAACCCGATGTTCTTGGTATTGTCCTTGAGAGTGAAATTGGACCCAACAGGAAGAAGGTTTGAGATCTCTTCCTTTTAACTCCCCTTTTTTCTGCATATCACAGCTCAAGCAGGCGTTGAGTTGAGGACAGCTGGTGGGATATGTTCCCTCTGGCTGATTTTTGGAAGCTTTAGTCTGGGCAACGATCTCTTTCAACAGGTTATTGAAGCCAGCTGAGGCATGTTAATTCGCGTCTCAGCAAGAGGCTTCAATGACAGAGCTCTGAACCTCTTGAAATAGCTGCAAAATTTGTGACTTTAATGTGGCCTACCCCAGGTCTCACAGCTCTGTGATGCTCGGCTTCAAGTATTTCCTCATCTTTGCAAGTGTCAGATACTTGTTCCCATAGACAGTGTAGGGTAGAGACAGCTGACTTGACTTCTCTCTCATGGCTTGTTAGATCTCTTTGGTATGAGTTCCTTTTCTTTCTTCCCTGCCAGGTTATGATCGTTGAGAGTGGATCTGGAGGAGTCCAGTGGGACCTGAAGTTGAACTCGAGAGCAGAGAGCCCAGGGCCAGCCACACTTTCTACTGCTGATCACCGGTCCGCCTTCCTCATCTGGGGTGAATACCAGGCACCAGGAAACGAAACGGTGAGTAGTGCTGCCGAATGGTTGCTGTTCTCCTGACTTTGGGCCAGAATTGGGTGGACCTACCCCCTTCTCCCAGTGTGCGCGTTTGCATCTGTCTGTGCCGCTAACACTGCAGCCTCCTGCGCTGGGTGTGGGGTCTATGAACAGTCTGGTCTTCTAGGAGCAGGCAGACCTCTGGGTCTTCACAACGTCCATAGTAGGGTTCCTGCTAGCAGCTGGTAGTGGCATCAGCAGCTTTTGTCATCCTGAGCCTGGCTACGTAGAGAAAAGGGATGTAGCGGTGCTATGAGCAAAGTCACTGGGTTGCTCAGTGCTGTGCCTTGGTGTGGTGCTGTAGGTGAGGTGAGACACTGCTGGCTTGGTACCTGTGAAGTTGCTGCTGTTTGACCGGGAGCCTCCTGCAGCGGTACTGCATGCAGAGATCTCCCTCAGCCACGTGAATACTCTGCGCCCAGGCGGTCTCTGGCAGCTTCGGTGCACAGCTCGGCTGCGTAACAGAGCCCTCTGGGGCAGTGGCTGGCAGTGTTAGTGACAGGTTGTGTCTTGGAGGATGCCCGAGCACCAGCTGAGCTTCCTGTGCTTTCCTCGCTAACTCTACCAGCCCTAAGGCAAAAATCTGTCTCCTGCCTTTAGCGGGCAGGCCTGCTGTTTGCAGGAAGCTTGGAGTGGGGAGGAGAGCACCTAGCAGTAAGCAAAATCCCAATACCAGTCCTAGTGGCATCAGGCAGGATGAGTTGTGCAGACGTGGACAAGTATCTGACCAGATATATTCTGTTGGGCATGAGTAATAGCTGAACCTGGTGCTGGTGTACTAGTCTCTGGGATAACGTGTGGGTCCGTGTCCTGATAGTGTCCTGTTGATTGCAGGGATCCAGAGCTCCTCTCCAGAAGCTGTATCTTTTCCATCCTTCCTACACTAACATCTTGTTGGAGCTCCGCAATAACACAGACCAAATAATTGCGTTCAACGGTAAGTCCTCTCCGTCCAGCCCTCCAGCAAGGAGGTGCAGGAGGACGCTGGCCTTCTGGTACCTCCTGGACTCCGTGAGCACGCGGTGTTGGGTCTGGTGGCCAGCCTGAACACAGAGACCTTAAGCTGGGCTCTTCCCTCTGCTCTGCGTTACAGCCACACTGTTTGAGCGGAGCCGTCATGCCTGCTACGTGCTGTTGAGGGGGCCTCAACCCAGCGAGGATCCAGGGTCAGTGTCTCTGATGAAGCGTAAGCTGAAGGAGGATGTCTCTGAGAGCAGGGTGATCTGGCTGAGCCAGGTGGCTGGGGACACTGACCAGTACATCCGAGACCGCCTCTACAGGATGCGATTCCACAGCCGAGTGTGAGCTTGCCGGGGGAGGGGGAGAGGCTGCCTGGGCTGCGTGGCGCCAAGCTGCCTCTCCTCTGCAGCCATGCTCTTAGCAAACCCAGGTCGTGGATTCACACGGGAAGCTGCCTTTCTTGATCTGCAAACCAAAGGATGGCTGGTGGGGAAGCGCCCCAGTGTCTGGGGGTGCCCAGGCTGTGGGGGCAGCTGCCAGTGCATCTGTCCTCAGAGCTGATGGAACTTCAGTGCTTGGCCACCACTGAAGTGTCGTCAGCTCGGGGAAGAGGGCTTTCCCCTCAGTCCTTCTGTGCCCACAGAACTGTGCTGACTCAGCCTGTGTCTGGAGGAAAACACGTGCTTACTGGGAAAGCCGGAGTTGATTATTTCTTGGGTGCTTGTGTGAGAAGTGGAGTTTCGATGTGTGGTGTTAGATTTGCTTTCTGAGTCAGCTCTCCTGGCTGTCGGAGAGGTGCTTGGCTGCAGGCTGGTTTGCGATTGCCCTCCCCTGGATTTGGGCCCCTGTTTTGGTGGCCGCAGGGTGTGTGTAGCGATAGACCCAGCCATGGCCAATGATGCGGTTAGGTGTCGCCTGGGCCAGCAGAGCACAGGTTAAAGTATCACTCTACTTAGAAAAAGGCCTTTTCTCCTCAGAACAGCCCCATGTGCCCTGCTCTGCAGTCAAAAGCCTGTGTCTGTCTCCTCTGCTGCTTCCTTTCCAGCCAGGCTGTGCAGCATTGATGACACAGAAAGGGAGCTGGTCTCCTACCTGATTTATGCAGCAGTGTTCCTCCCTGCCCCCAGTCTGTTTGTTAGGTGATACGAAAACCACCCTGAGCCCAGGCTGGCTGGTCCCTGCCGGTACGGACACCACTTCTGCTGCTTTTGAGGTGCCAGAGAGGCTCTAGGGCATTTTTTCAGAGTAGAATTGCACTTTAACCTTTCCTGGGAACTTGGCTTGCTACTCCAGGGAGCCCTGTACCCGAGTGGCAATGCCAGCTGCCCTGCAAATACTCATTCACCCTTGCAGCTGCTGAAGAGCCTTCTCCAAGCACTGTCCGCTCTGCCAGGACGTGGGCAGGCTGTAAAGATGGCATGAGCCGCGTGGGGAAACAGCACAGGTTCTCTTTGCAGCACAGTTCCACAGAGAGCTCTGTGCTGCCTCCCTGCCCTTGGAACTGAGGTGGTGCTGGTTGAGGATCTTGGGGTGCTGTTCTCTCTGTCCAGCCTGGTAGCCCAAGGGAATGGGACAGGTTGCTGTGTGAACATCGTGTCTCCCCTGGAAATGTCTGTAGCGCGGTGTGTTTGCTTTGCCTTGCTCCCGGTGGGTGCCAGTGTGGACTGTAGAAACAAGGTGCAAAGCCTGGAAAAAGGGTTGAATTGGCTACTCGGTCCTGAAAGCTGCAGTCCCCTTACTAGCCACACCGACACACAAGTGTCATAGCTGCTGGGTGTCCGTCTGGCTGGTGAGACAGAAAACACCCTAAAAATAACCTCCCTCAAGTTTTGCAGTGCCGGAGGGGGTTTGGCCAGTGCATCCCTCCCTTGCCTAGTCTCACATCAGGGTGTGTGTAGAAATACTGTAGGAGGAGAAACTTAAGCCAGGTTGTGTAGGGTCAGGCATCGGTTATTATGTGGCAACCACTGAACTTCAACCTGCTGCAGGGCAGCTGCTGGCTCAGGCAGCTCGTGTCACCGAGGCTCGTGCCACAGCTTCAGCCCTCCCAGTCTTGCAGCAAAATAAGCTGCAGCATCAGTGGTCTGCCTGGTCGCTTGCTGCCTGCTCCCAGCTGGCCTGGTAGTTGCCTGAAGGGTGCCCTGACTCCCTCTGCCCCGTGATGTGTACCTGGGCAGCCAGGGGAGCAGTGTAGGATGAGTGCTGCTGGCCTCTGCGGAGCTGCGCTGCTGACGGAGCCCAGTCCTGGGGTGTCCTGGCTCTGCAGGAAGCCAGGGATGTTCCTTCAAAGTCATCGCTGGACTCAAAATGGTGAGTTTGCCCCTTTGTCCCTCTTGCCCCAAGCTGTTTTCTGAGGGAGGCTAGGGGTGCAGGGAGGCTCCCCTGTCATATCCCCTAGCCTGGGTTGCCTCTTTGCTCAGCAGGATAAAGACCTGAAGCCCAGCAGCCCCCCAGGTCCCCGCGCCAGTGTTGTGGCGCCGCAGGGATGACGGGCTGCAGCAGCGCTGCAGAACCCGGGTTGCAAGGGCCAGGTTCAGGCTGCGCTTTAGCCGGCTGGGGTGGAGCTGGCTGCATGGCGGAGGGAGCCCGAGGCTTGCGCGCTGCTGTGACCTGCAGGTTGGATGTGGATTGTATCCCACCAAAACTCGCCTGGCAGGGAGCAAAGTGCCCGACTCGTATTCTCACCACAGCCACACTCTTCGGCACTCCCTGCTCTGCTCCCTACCCAGACCTGACCTTTCCCATAGGCACACTGAATGTTCCTTCAGGAGAGCTGGATTTTTGGCTTTGGGGGCTTTTCTGGCTTTAAGTTGTCCATCAATGTTTCCAGACACTTTGGAAACGCAGATTTCCCTGTGGCAGCTCAATTAAACGCATCAGTGCCAAAACAGCACCTTCTTAACAAAACAAGTCTTTTTTCCAGCTTATTTCCTTGTGTAATTGTTTGGGGTTTTTTTGCAGTATTTAATGAATGACTTTGTGCCTTGATTCAATAACTCAGATGGGTGATGATGGCATATATCACTGTGTTATGTATTAGTGTGTTTTTTAACACTAAAACTGTTTGGTTTAGTTCTTTAACTTATTGCAAATTGTGCCCTACAGGACTTGGTCTAACCAGAATGGTTTCAATAAATCCTCTTTTGCATTGTTTGTAAATGGTGCCCTGCTTTTGTTGTTGCAGCCGAGGTTATGCAAGACTTCGGGGGTTTTTTCACAGCCCTTCATGTGACTTGCTGCGGACAGAACTCCCCCTTATTTGGAGGGAGCCAGATGTCCCGGTGATGCTTTGATGGGTGAGCTGGCCAGGGCTCTGTCCCAAGGCGCTGGTCCTGTCCTGCTGCGGGCAAGTGATGGACCAGAGAAGGGAGCGTGTGGAGGGAGGCTGGAGTTAGATAACCGAGCTCGGCCAGCGTGTCCCTATGCCCCGCCTGGGGCTCCATGACCTGGTTTTACACCCTGGATTCCTGCTGCAGTCCATCAGCACGAAAATCTCATGCCGCGGCTTGGATTTGGATCAAGCTGGAGGGAGCCCCGTGGCAGGTGCTGTCTCCTGGAGCGTGGGACCATCTGTCACTGCCTGGTGGCTGCCAGCACCGAGGTCCCAAGCTCCATCCTGTGACCAAGGCTCCTGCAGCTTCCCCTGCCCCAAGGCCCCTCTGTCTGCCCCAGCGCTGAGCTGAGCAATGCCCCCCAGCTCCGGGCAGGGCGTCCCCAGCTCTGCGGCAGGGAAGGATGCTGCGGTCCTGGGCATCCCAAGCATCGATGCTGTTCGTTATCCCGGGTGTGGGCTGGCGCTGCTTAGTCCACTGCAGGCGGGGAGTGTCCCCAGCCTGCTCCGCTGTGCGGGTCCCTGGGTGTGTATAGGGTGGGCTGGGGTCCGAGCCTGAGCGCTAGTAGGCTCTAGCCCCCCTCTCCTTTATATAACCACCAGCATTAATCCCCTGCAGCTGGCACGCAGCTCCCAGGAAGAGAATAATCCTGCCATGAGATCCTCGGCCTCTGCTCAGATTAATGAGCCACGGGCAGGGAAGCGGCTCAGCTGCCAGCCCTGCTCCCCGCGTGCCACTGCCAGCCTGTGGGGCCCTGGCAGCCCCCGTTTGCTGACCCGTGGCACCCCTGGCCTTGCTCGACAGGCCTTTTTGGCCTCCCTGGGGGCCATCCGTGGCTGCACCGGTGGCAGCAGGGTGGCCGAGTACCCCGCGTGCCAGCTCCGCCACACCAGGAGAGCAGCTGGGGCTGCAGCGGGGTCTGGTTTTGCCCCCCGGAGCAAGCAGAGCCGCAGGTGGTGGCTGTGCCGTGGGCACGGGTGCCCGGGTGGCTGATTTCCCCCCTGTCTGGGGTCTGCACCCTTCCTGGGTGCTGTAGGGAGGGGAGGGGGTTTCTGCCAGCCTTGAGGGGGACAGGACACAACCCAGCCCACCGCCGTGTGCATCCCCCACCCCGCAGCTGCCTCCCTGCTCAGCCCTTCCCAAAAACCATGGGAGCCACGGTGTTTCCCCACAGGGGCTTTATTGTCTTGTGCCCGGGGGGGCGGGGGGAGGGGGTGACCCCGCACCAGGCCGGCTGGGTGCAGGCTCCCCGAGGGAGAAGAGGGTGCGGGGGCTGCAGCGGGGCCAGCCTGGCCCTGGGGGGTTGCTGGAGGGGGGGGGTATGGCTTCTCTCCTTCAGTGCTACTGCCGGCAGGGTCCCGCGGCGGGGCTGGGGCGTGCTGGGTGGGGGGCTGTGGCCAAGCTGGAGGGTGCTGGACCAAGTTGGTGGGGGGCCGGGGCCTTCAGCTCTCCTCCTCGGGGACGGGGGCAGCCGGGGGGGCCCTGCTCTTCTCCTCGGTGTCACCCGCAGGCAGGAGCAGGGCTGGGCTGGGGCTGGAGTGCCGCTGTTTGCGCATGAAGGGGAAGACCCTGTGGGCAGAGTGGGGTCAGCACCGGCGGGGACCTCCCGCAGTGCCCCGGGCAGCTGGCCCCTGCCCTCACCGCTTCTTGGTCTCCGGCGGGATGACAGCCTCGGCCAGGAGGTTCCTGTAGAGCTCCGACTTGAGGAACCGTGGGTAGGAGTCCTGGGCAAGCAGAGGCGTCAGGACCCTGCCCTGCCCTGCCTGCCCTGCCCAGCGCTGCCCTCACCCACCTTCTTCATCAGCATGTAGATGTGCATCTGGGCATCGTCCATCACGTAGCGGTGGGGCGTCTTGATGCCCTCCAGCGTCCGCTCCATGGTCTTGCTGTCGATGTTCACCCAGCGTGTGGCCCCGGGAGCCAGGAACTGCCTGGGGAGTCACAGCCGGTGGTGAGCACCCAGCCCCGCAGTGGGATGTAGCACCGTGGTGGCCCTCTAAACCTTTAAACCTCTAAACCTTGTCCCCCCAAACCTTCACCCCACTGGCACTCACTGGTAGATGGAGTCCACGATCTCAGGGATGCGGGACTGCTCCCCATAGCGCAGCTCCTCGCACGCCTCCCAGAAGCTCAGGTTCTCAGCTGGGGAGGAGAACATGACATCGGGGATGGGGACACAGCGCTGGGCACCCCCCAAAAGTTATTGTGGCTGAGCACACGGCCCAGCACCGCCCCAGGATGGAGCCAGCTGGTGTGACGTGGGGCAGTGGGTCCAGGGGTGCTGGGACAGGGAGGTGGGTCGGGAGGTGCCAGGCAATGGGTTGGTTTGGTGGCGTCAGGATGGGACAGGGGATTAGGCGGTGCAGGGACATGGTGGTGGGTCTGGGGGGTGCTGGCATGGGGCTGGTGGGTTTGGGGTGTCAGGACATAGCTAGCAGTGGGTTTGAGGGTGCAGGGCTGAGGCTGCTCACCACTGAACTCCTTCTTGAGGAACTCCAGGAGCTGTGCCCGGCCGAGGGGGTCAGTGATGAGCTCGCTGAAGTTGAAGCCCCAGCGCTCCACACGCAGCTTTGTGGGGGTCAGCACCCTGCGGGCAACGCCAGTGTCGGAGCTGGCAGGGGGCAGCCTGCACCAGCCTGAACCTTCTCCTGCGGGGTGGGGTATGAGGGGGCTGGGGGCTAGCAGCCCCGGCGTGGGCGCTCACGTGGGGGCATTCATGGCCCAGTACGTGGTGTCGTCCGTGATCCAGGGGTTGCTGGGCAGGCAGCCGGACATGATGGGGTCGTGGGGCACATACTGCTCGTTGAACTTGATGTACCTGCCAGGAGCGGCAGCTGGAGGTGGCCAGGGCCACCGTCCCACCGCTGCCACCGGCCCCAGCCACCGTGGGGACGTGGCAGGGCTGTGCTCAGGCTCTGCAATGACCACAGAGCCTCGGCTCCGCTCCCCGCTGAAGGCGACGGCAGCGCAGGCAGCGCAGCATCGGCCACCAGCCGTAGGGATGCAGGTGTCCCCGTCACCCTGACGGGGACTCCACCAGCCACTCACCCCTCGAGGCAGATGGAGGACTTCACCCTGGTCCTGGCTATGGCCTTCCTGCAGTACTCGATCTGCAGCCGGGCACCGGAGACATGTTCAGGGGTCCCTGGCAGCCCATGCCCCCCAGGAGCCACCCCCACCCCTTGCCCTGCTCACCTCCCGCTTGTAGTAATCCATGTTCTTGGTCTGCAAGACACGTAGAGCCGGATGAAAGCACGGCAGGGCTGGGACATTGTGCTCTGCCATCGCCACCCTGGGTGAGGACCCAGGCACCCAGCCCCCATGCCCACCCCATAGCCCACCCGATGGCCTCCAGCCTCATCCCACACCCCTCCTGGCTCAGGTGGCACAGCCCGTGGGGTGAACTCCGGCATCCACCCCCCACCCCAGTGTGGCACCGGGCCCGGGTTAGTGACACTTACATGGACAGAGGACACGGCACATGGCGCAGAGAAGAGAAAGTGGGTGGTTAGTGAGGATGGGCCCAGGGTGGAGGCAGCGTTAATGGGGCCAAAGCACAGGGAGCGGCCTGGCGGTGGCTGCTGGCAACCCAGGGTGCCAGGGCTGCCGGCAGCGTGGCTGCCCCGCGGGGATTAGGGGTGCTGGCACAAAGGGGTGATGGGTGCATGGGCAAACACAGGGAGCCCCCAGCTCAGCCAGGGCAGGGGGAAAAGCTGGACACATGGCTCAGCCCCCCAGACATGGGCACAGCCTGGGGTGGGATGGCCAGGCACCCACTGGGGCAGCTCGGCACCCCGGCACACGGGGGTGGCTGTGCCCTATGCCCGCTGGCAGCCCCAGGGGTGCCCAGTCCCCCACTCACCAGCTGGACGCGGGTGGTGTGGCAGTTCCTGCGCTCAGGGCCCTGCTCCAGCACGTTGGGGGCTCCCGGCTGCAACAAGAGCATTGTGCCGGGGGCTGGCGGGACCCCCATGCCCTCCAGCCCCACTCCCTGGCTGGGCCTGGTGCCGGGGCACTGCCCAGGGCTGCACCTGCCAGCTCGGCACCCCTCGCCCCCCAGCCCATCCTCACCGGGGGCCGGTTGACAAGCCAGTATGCCTGCTCCTGGCAGTCGATGACGATGCGGTCACCCTTCCGCCGCTGCTTGGCCGCCCTGCTCGTGCGAAGGCAGCAGGGAAGTGCTGGAACCCTGCCTGCCACAGCACCCAAGGGTGCTCCGTCTCCCCGGGGCGCAGCAGTGCCAGGCCGTGCACTCACCGGAGCTGCTCCCTCGCCTGCATCACAACGAAGTCCCACGTGTGGTTGATCCGCTTGTGCAGGAGGTTGTAGTTGTCCTGGGGAGCGGCAGTGTCACCCGGGTGGGCACGGCAGGACACCCACCCCCTCGCCTGGCCCTGAGGACTGTTGCTGCTCCCGCACAGGGAGAGCGGGTGCTGCCCTGCAGCTGAGCCCCAGCGCCTGGCTGAGCTGAGCCCCCCCAGCTCACCCCAGGTGTGAGGGTACCGCTCACCTTCTCATGCTCGATCAGGTCCCCCTGCTTGCGGATGTTCTTCTTGGCCAGGTAAATGGCTGCAAAAGGAGCGGTGGCACCTCAGGGGGGCCAGAAAGGGGCTGCAGCCGGGGCTGGTGCCGGCGGCACGGTGGCACCTACCATAGTCCAGCTCCGTGGCCGGCCACTTGGTGCTGGTCCAGAAATAGGGGGTCTGTGGGGTGGGGGGGAGAGGCTGAGGTGCATGCTGCGGGGTGCCGAGGCACCGAGCCGGGGGAGCCCCGCGGCTGCAGCAACACCTGTGCGGCTGGCGGGGCCGCACCTGGAAGCGGTAGGGTGACTCGTCCGCCCGCAGCACCAGGCTGCGGGGGTCTTTGAGAGGGTAGATGTAGCCGTGCTTCACGATGAGGTTACCGAGGTGCAGCGACTCTGGGGGAGCAGGAGCAGGGGCTGCGTGGCGGCTCGGCAGCCCCGCTTGCTCCCACGATGCCGGCTGCCTGTGCTGGGGCACTCACCCTCCTCGGAGATGCCGTACTTCTGGATGAGCCACTCCACGATGTCATTCCCTGGGGACCGAGGCAGTGTTAGTGGGGTGCGATGGGGTCCCCCAGACTGGGCATGGAGGGGTTCCAGGGCTGGGGCACCTTGGCACGGCATGGCATGGCGGGTGCCGAGGGGGTCACGCAGGGTGACGGGGGCCTTGCCAAGGACGTGCTGGGCTGCCCGCCCCAGCGAGCGCCCGCCCCGCTCAGCCGATGCATAATTGATCCCAGCTGCAGCGCTGAGCACCCGTGGGTGCAGGGAAGTAGCCGTATGGGGTGCCGTGGGGCTGGGGGCTGGGTGCAGTGCCGGGGCCACCCAGGGAGCACCCGCATGCCTCCCCCACCTCACCCGCCTCCTGGAGCACCCCACCGGGGGGACCCACCTGTCATGGCGTGGGGGATGACGGTGATGAGCAAGCGCTGGTTCCTCATCTTGATGCCCATGTCAGGGTCCTGCATGCTGACGATCATCCGCTCCATCTGCCGGGCGAGCACCCGCCACGCTCAGCCCCCCGGCCGGAGGCACCGGGCCTGGGCACGGCCTGGCTGCCCCCACACCCACCCGGGGCACCCCGAGCCCGTTCTGGGCACAGCCTGGCACCCGCAGCCGACCCGGGCACCCCACAGCCAGGCGAGAGGTGATGCCGGGCACCCAGCCTGCGGCATCCCTGGGCGGGGAGCCCCAGCTGTGGCGAGCGAGCCCTGCCGGAGCCCCCCGGGCCGGCGGGCAGGGGCTGAGCACGCGGCTGCGGGGCGCTGCCCGGGGGGTCCCCGCGTGGGGCGGGGCCTCGTGGCGGGACCGGTGCGCGCTGTCCCGCGGGATGCTGGCTGCTGCTCGGCCCCGGTCCCCGGCGATGCCGACCCCCGTGCCGCCGGCGGTGCCCGGTCCCCGGTGCCCAGCGTAGTGACGGTGCCCGGTCCCCGAGGTCCCAGCGCCCGGTCCCCGGTCCCCACGGTCCCAGCGCCCGGTCCCCACGGAGCTGGCGCCCGGTCCCCGCGGTCGCGGGTGCTCCCGGTGCCGGGTACCCGCTGCCCGTGGGGCCGGGGCCGGTGGCAGCTCACCTTGCGCAGACAGGGCATCTGGAAGCGGGGGTGGCGGCCGCGGGGGCCGCCGATGGTCATCGCGGGTGCGCGCCCCGCCGCGCCGCTCCGCCCGGCCCCGCCCCGCCCCGCCCCGCCTACCCCGACGGGCATCCCGGTACGCGGTGCCCTGGGACCCGGTGCCCCCCCCGCCCCCCTCGGGGCCCGGGGCGGGGGAGCGCGGGGCTGGCCCGGGACGCTGCCGGGTGCAGGCGCGGGGAACCGCTGTGGCTGCGGAAATGGCTGTGCGGGCAGGGCGGGCAGGGCGCGGGCAGGGCGCGGGCAGGGCATGGGCAGCGTGCAGCCCAGGTGTCGGCAGGGTGCGGGCAGGGCGCGCAGTGCGTACGGGGTGCGGGCACGGGCCGGGCAGGGTGCGGAGTGCCCGCAGGGTGCGGGCAGGGTGCTCGCGAGGCGAAGGCAGGGTGCAGGCAGAGCGCAGGCAGTACAGGCAGGGTGCGGGCAGTGCGCTGAGGGTGCGGGCAGGGTGCAGCCGAGGTGTCGGCAGCGTGCGGGCCGGGCGGGCGGGCGCTGCTCGGGCAGTGTGCGAACGGGGGGACAGGGTGCGGGCCGGGTGCGGGCCGGGCGGGCGGGCGCTGCGCGGGCGCGCACGGCGGATGAGCTCACTGCAGTCTCGCCGCCCATGAGCGGCGGGGCTGGAGCCGCCCGGCGCCGAGGGGCGGGGGCGGGCGGGGGCGGGCAGCCGAGCCGCCGCGTCTGCGGGAGCCGCCGCCGCCGCCCCGCCGGGCCGCGCCGGGCAGCGCCGGGGAGCGCAGCGGGGAGCAGCGGGGAGCGCCGGGGGCAGCGCGGCGGGGGAGCCGGGGGCAGCGCGGCGGAGCCGGCGGCAGCGCCGAGCGCGGCGGGAGGAGCGCGGCCGCGGGTCCCGGCCGATCCGCCGACACCGGCAGAGCCGCGCCCCGGGCCCCGGCAGCGGCCGCCCCGCCCGGCCCCGGGGGCGGCGGGCCCGGCGCGGCCCGGCCATGCTGGGGCTGGATGTGTGCGAGGCCGGCGGGCAGCTGCTGGAGCTGCTCTGGCTGGCGCTGTGCTACCGAGGTGAGCGGCGGCGGGCCCGGGCGGCGCGGCCCCGCAGCGGGAGGGCAGCGCCCGGGTGCCCCGGGGAGGGGGCAGCGCCCGCACGCGCCGGGGGTGGGGGCAGCGCCGCGGGAGGGGGGGGGAGCGTCACCCCAACAGGTGAGCATCCCCCCGCCCCGGCGCCCGGGGTGCCGGTCAACGAGCATCTCCCAGACCCCGGGGGCCCGGCGCATCCCGGGGGGGCAGGGGACCCCCCCCAGCCCCCCCCCCCCCCCCCCGCAGTCCGAGCTGTGGCCCCCGCGGGGGGCTGGGCGAGCCCCTGGGTGGGCGCATCCCTGGGCTGGAGCCAGCACGGCCGGGTGCCACATGCCGCGGTGGTGGCCCAGGCGCAGGGTCCTTTGCTGGGGAGCCAGAAGGGCGGCAGGGCCACCGCTCCCTGCCCCGGCCACCGCCACTGCCCTGAGCACTGCCACTGCCCCGGGGTGCTCAGCCCCTGTGGCTGGGGGCTGAGCGTAGTGGTCCCTGCCGCAGGCTGTCCCCAGGAGCTTTGGGGGTCCAGGGCTTGTGGTCAGAAGGGCGTGGGGGGTGATGTGATGGGCAGGGCACAGCCAGGGGCGGTGGGGCCGTCGCCTTCCCTCGTGCCCCCCTGCAGCCCGACACCCCCCGGAGCCACCGCTTGCCCCAGTACTGGCTTTTCTCCCTGCAGCTGCCGGTGGTTGGGGTTGGGGGTGGGAGATGGGGCTGGTGGCTGCCCAGCGGGGTTGGAGAGGGGCACAGGGTGGGGACCCCTCCGGGTGATGGGGCGCAAAGGGCACCCGTGGGCCGTGGTGGTCTGCAGGCGCCCCCGGTCTGCACGCAGCACGTAGGCACCAGCTCATCTTGCTCCATGACCATGCGGAAATGCGGCCGGCGGCACCTCTGGTCTCAGCTGTGCCACCGGGCCCTGGGGACACCGAGCCTGGTGGCGTCCCCGTGGCCCCGAGCAGGGGGACAACTCGACTGCCCCACGGGGGATTGCCTGCATCCATCCCTGGCGTGTCCCAGCTCAGCCACCCCCTGCCCACCGACGGCTGTGTGTCAGGGGGTGGGGGGTGTTCCCCGGGGTGTCCCCGGGACGGCGGGACTGCCACTGCCTGTCCCCCGCAGACATCATGGCTGACAAGGAGGGGGTGACGCTGTCGCTGGAGGAGGAGGAGGAGGATGCCGATGTGGCCCTGGCGTACAAGACGCCGGAGAAGAAGAGCCTGCGGGAGATTCAGGAGCTGGACCCGGGGGACGAGAGCCTGCGGAAGTACAAAGAGGCGCTGCTGGGTGCCATCCCTGCCGCCGTGGGTAAGGCTGGGGGCTGCCCACCCGGGCTGGGCGCCCCGGCACCCCGGCTGGCTGACGCAGCCTCAGCGGGTGCAGGGAGCTCAGGCACCCCCAGCACCCGTGGGGCGTCCCCAGCAGTGAGGGCGCATCCCGGCTGGCATCGCCCGTGGGTGCTGCCTGCGCCCCCCAGCCTGCGCGGAGACCCCGGCATCCCCCTGCCGACGGGGGGTAACGGCTGCCCGGGGACCCCGGTTGCCTTGGTTACGGGATCACTGCTGCAGTTGCCATAGGAACAGTTACAAGGGACCGGGAAATTCATTGGGATGACAGAAACGAGCCGGGGCCGGGATGGCACGGCTGTCGGCGCCCCCCTGCTCCCCAAGGCACCCACAGCAGCCGCCCCAGCCTGGCGCTGCCCTCGGTGCCTACGGGGCCGGGCCAGGCGGGGGGTGCTCCATGGACCCCGCACCCTGGTGTGCTGGCTGGGGGGTGCGTGAGAGCTGGGGGTGGGTGGGGAATGCGCAGGCTGGTGAGGTGCGTGCAAACCAGGGGGATGCACGATGGGGAGTGTGCAAGCTAGGGGTGCCTGTGCAGGCTGCTGGGGTGCAAGTGAGCTTCTGGGGTGCAGGTTGGGCTGCTGGGCTGAATTAGACCAGCGCCTGCCTCAGAGGATGCCTTTGCCTGCGCACGCTGCCTCCTCCTCCTCACCTCCCTTGGCTGGCACCCGAGCCAGGGAGCATCCCACCCCGGGAGGTGCCTTCAAACACCATCTTACTCCAAAGGCGTTGATGCCAGCGTGGGGGGTGGCCTGAGATGCCCCTGGTCTCCTGCGCCCTGCCTGGGCTGCCCAGCACTCGCTGGCTCCTGACACCCCCACCATGGACACCGTGGCCCTTCATGCCATTAGGGGGTGTATGGGCAGCCCCCCGGCTGTGCTGGGATGGAGTTGCCAGTGGCAGTGGGCTGGGCACAGGTGGGTAAGGTCTGTGCCCTGCCGCTTGTCCCTAGATGCCAGCGTGCCCAACGTGCAGGTGACGAGGCTCACCCTGATGTGTGAGCAGGCACCCGGGCCCATCACCATGGATCTGACAGGTGAGCAGTGGGGGATCCATGAGAGGAGGAGGAGGAGGAGGAAGGGGTGCTGGACTGATGGGCCATCTCCCCTCGCAGGAGACCTGGAGGTGCTGCGGGGCCGGGCTTTTGTGCTGAAGGAGGGGGTGGACTACAGGGTGAAGGTGTCCTTCAAGGTGAGGCTGGCCCTGCTGCCCTCGCACCCTGGGGTCCCTACCCCACGGGGTCCCCGCTGCCCTGGGTCCCTGCCCTAAGGGGTCCCTGCTCCCTGTGGGTCCCTTTTCCCCTCTGTCCCTGCCCCACAGTGTCCCTCCTGTCACCCCTGGGTCCCTGCTGTCTCAGGGTCCCTGCCACCTGGGGTCCCTGCTGCCTTGGCATGTCTGCCCCCTATCCCCCCCAGAGTCTCTGTCCCTCTGGGGGTCCCTGCCCACCCTGGGGTCCCTGCCACTCCGGAAATCCTTGCTGCCCCCAGCATCGCTGCCACCCCAGGGTCCCTGCTTCTCTCAGAGGTCCCAGCCAGGTTGGGGCCCTGCCTTTCCCAGGGGTCCCTGGGGGTCCCTGCCCCTCTTGGGGGTGCCTGCTACCCTTCATACTGCTCAGTGCTCAGTCCTAAGAGGCTCAATCATGGAGAGGGGGTTCAGGATGGGGTTTTAGTGATGTGTGCCCCTCCTCCAAGGCCAGGGGTCCCCAGAGCGGTGGCAGGGGCACCATGCCATGGGGCAGCACCCATGGCACCCTGCCTTCCACCCGCAGGTGAACAGGGAGATCGTCTGCGGGCTGCGGTGCCTGCACCTCACCTACCGCCGGGGCCGGCCTGGTGAGCGCTGTCAGGGGGTCGGGGAGGGCATGGTGGGGGGGATGCTGCCCTGGCCCTGCTCACCCGTCCCTCCTCTCCCCTCTTGCCCAGTGGACCGCGACGTCTTCATGGTGGGCAGCTACGCGCCGCGGGCCGAGGAGTACGAGGTGGTGACGCCGGCAGAGGAGGCACCGCGGGGCTGGCTGGCACGGGGCTCCTACCGCGTCTGCTCCCTCGTCACCGACGATGACAAGATAGAGCATCTCTCCTGGGAGTGGGGCCTCTGCATAAAGAAGGCCTGGGAGGACTGACCCCCCCATCTGCACCCCGGTTCCCCCCCCCACCAGCTCGGGGCCGCGGTACCTGCCACCCCGGGGGACCCCTTGCTGGCACCGCCGCGCTTGCCCCGGTCGCGGGAAGGGTTGTGTGTGGGGGGTGTCTCTTAGCGAGCGGGCGCCTGCAGTCGTGGTCTTTGCAACCAAAGTTATTTTTAATTGCTGTTTTTTTTTAAATACCGATGCCCGCCCGGTCCTTGCGGCATCCCCATCACTGGGGCCGGGGCTGTGACCCTGCTGTGGCGGTGTCATGCCCGGCTACCCACCCGGTCGCAGGCTGTGCTCTTCCATCGCCATTAAACCCTACAGACTGGTCTTACTGGTGTGTCTGCGTCCCCACCACCTTGGCCCCTGTCCCCATCCCGCCGGCAGGACCAGGTCCCACTGGAGGGACGGGCAGCTGGAGAACAGCCACCTGGTCCCACTGCCTTATCGTTGGTGCTGGGCAGCCAGTAGCAGAGGGCCACGAGCCCCAGGGGCCTGGCACCACCCGCCCCGGTGCCCTTATCTGCGTCCTCCCCGCCGTGGGCACCGGCTGTGGCGAGGCACCATGCGGGGCTGCGGCACCCGGCTGGTTTGGCTGCTGGTGCTGGCACTGGCCTGGCTGGACCCAGCGTTGGGGGGTGAGGAGGAGGATGGGGCGGTGGTGGCGGAGGAGGAGGAGGATGAGGATGAAGTGCTCTCGGATGAGCTCAAGGAAGAGGACAGTGTCCTGGTGCTCCATGAGCACAACTTTGCTCGTGCCTTAAGCGAGCATCGGCTGCTGCTGGTGGAGTTCTGTAAGTGCCCCTGCTGCGGGCAGGGCTGCGGGCAGGGGCGTGGGCAGGGGCAGCCGTAGGGAACGGGTGCGGGATGGGGGGGTGTGGGCAGGGGCACGGCTGTGGGGCAGAGGGGCAGGGGCACAGGGCATGCGGCAGGGCAGCAGTGTGGGGCATGGGATGGGGCCAGGGACACAGAGGCGTGGGGGGATGTGTAGCGGGGGCGTAGGACACAGGGCAGGGACACGTGGCGGGGGTGGGACACGGGCCCTGGCACAGGGGACACGGGCAGGGGCACAAGCTGGAGCCCAACAGGCTCCTGCAGCTGTTACGTGCCTCAGCCCCCCCCGGGGACCAGGGACACCCCAAAGCTGTCCCCACTGCCAACACCGTCCCCTGCCCGCAGATGCACCGTGGTGTGGGCACTGCCAGCGGCTGGCCCCTGCCTTCGCCCAGGCGGCCGCCACGCTGAGGAATGAGTCCAGCGTGGTGCGGCTGGGCAAGGTGGATGCCACGGCGCAGGCAGCCCTGGCCAGCGAGTTCGGCGTCACCTCCTACCCCACGCTCAAGCTCTTCCGCGACGGCAACCGCACCCACCCGCTCGCCTACACTGGTAGGGCTGCGGCACCCGGGGTGGGGGACGCTGCGATGGGTGTTGGGGTGGGCTGGGGTGGCAGTGTTGGGGTGGGCTGGGGTGGCAGGGGGTGGCAGTGTCCTGGTGGGGGTTGCAGGGTGGCGGTGGTGGGGAGGTGACAGTGTGGTGATGTGGTGGTGATGGCAGGTGGGTGGCTGGGGTGTGATGGCATGGGGACGGAGCGGCAGCCCGGTGGGGGGTGGCTGGGGTGACACGGGGCCCCGCTCCGTGTGGCAGGCCGCATGGACGCCAAGGGCATCGTGCGCTGGATGCAGCGCCGGGCCAGCCCCAGCGCCACGCTGCTGCACAACGTCACCACCGCCGCCGCCTTCATCAGCTCCCAGGACCTGGTGGTCGTCGGCTTCTTCAAGGTTGGCTGGGGTGGGCGGGGGTGGGCTGGGGGCTGCGGCAGTGGCCGTGGCAGCTCACGGGGTGGCTGTGCAGGACCTGGGGGGTGAGGCAGCCCAGGTGTTTTATGAGGTGGCCGGCGAGGTGGTGGACATGCCGTTTGGCGTGGCTGAGGCGGCGGAGCTCTTCCAGGCATATGGGCTGGCAGCCGACACCGTCTGCCTCTTCAAGAAGGTGAGGTGGTGGCAGGGGGGTGGTGGGGCCATGCTGGTGTGTTCCCCCCAGCCCTCACCAGCCCCTGCCCCGGCAGTTTGACGAGGGACGGACAGACTTTCCTGTGGACCCAGCACAGGGGCTGGATGCAGCCAAGCTCACCCAGCTGCTCCGTGTCCACAGCCTGGAGCTGGTGATGGAGTTCACCAATGAGGTACGGCCCCGTCCCTGTCCCTGTCCCTCTGAGGGCTGTGGGCCCCTGCCCTCACCCTCCTCCTCCTCCTGCTCCTCAGACTTCTGACCAGATCTTCGGTGCCAAGATCCCCCACCACATGCTGCTCTTCCTCAACAAGTCATCCTCAGCGCAGCTGGGGCTGCGGGATGGCTTCCGGGCGGCCGCTGGCGCCTTCCGGGGCCAGGTGAGGAGGACCCACGCTGGGGACATGGTTGGGTGGCCAGGGGGCACCCGAGCCTCAGCATCACCCGTCCTCCACCCAGGTCCTCTTCGTGGTGGTGGACGTGACCGGGTTTGGTGCCGATGTCCTGCCCTTCTTTGGCATGACAGCCGCTGACGCCCCCACCCTGCGCCTCGTCAAGATGGAGAACAACCGCAAGTACCAGATGGAGCAGGACGCCTTCTCAGACACGGCCATACGCGCCTTCGTCCAGGCAGTGCTGGACGGCAAGGTGAAGGTGAGGGATGCGGCACCATGCCAGCCAGCACCAAAGATGCTTCCCTGTGGTGAGCAGTGCACTGTTAACTCTGAAGCCTAATGTTGGCAGTTGTGTGGTGAACACCAGTCACCCGCTCGCTGACGTTTGTGCTGCCAGGCCTGAGGATTTGCGGGGTTGTTATGGGAAAGGAGGCAGGAGACCGTTGATGTGGAGACACACGGAGCTGGGATGGTGGCAGAGGGAAGAGGTGGCCCGAAAGGCAGCGCAGGAGTCATGGGGCCCTGGCGCTGCTCAGCCCGTGTTGTGGCCTTCCTGGCTGTCCCCACAGCCCCACCTGATGAGCGCAGAGCCCCCCGAGGACTGGGACACGCGGCCTGTGAAAGTCCTGGTGGGGAAGACCTTTGAGCAGGTGGCGTTCGACGAGACCAGGAACGTCTTTGTCAAGTTCTGTAAGTGCCGGGGCTGCTCTCAGCCCTCCCCGAGCTCTGCCACCAGGCTCAGCCCCCTGCTGTGACAGCCCCCAGCCCTGTCACACACCCCTCTCCGGGGGACGCTGCACGCTGATCCCGGCAGAGCCCCGGTGCCCCGGCTCGTCCCCCCGCACTGTGCCCCCCCGCAGACGCGCCGTGGTGCTCCCACTGCCAGGAGATGGCGGCTGCCTGGGAGGAGCTGGGCGAGCGCTACAAGGACCACGAGGATATTGTCATCGCTGAGATGGACGCCACGGCCAACGAGCTGGAGAACATCACCATCAGAGGCTTCCCCACTCTGCACTACTTCCCTGCGGGGCCAGGCAGGAAGGTAGGTGGGGGCACTCATGGGACCACCCTGGCTCTGCCAGCACCCAGGGGATGGGGTCACCCCTCGTCTCCCTTCCATCCTGCGGCTCCAGATGGTTGAGTACAAGAGTGCCCGAGATGTGGAGACCTTCTCCAAGTTCCTGGAAAATGGGGGTACGCTGCCCGAGGAGCCACCCACAGTGAGTGAGGTCCCCCCGCCTCGGGCCAGGGACCCCCACTGGCCCTGGTGCAGGATCCTGTGGGATGGGGACAGGTGAGGGGGTGCATCAGTCCAGCCTCATCGCTGCCTTCTCCAGGTGCCCAAGACCCCCGAGAACAGCACGGGCAGGGAGGAGCCCAGTCCGCTGGGGACAGCCGAATCCCGGGATGAGCTGTGAGCCCCATCCTGCTCGGGTGCGTGCTATAAATGACCTGGAAACAATGTGGGCTCTGGCCTGTGTCTGCGGCTCCCCTGCACCGTGGGGTGCACATTTTGGGGGGGTACCCCCGTGTCTCAGGGACACAGCAGGGCTGGCAATGGGCAGAGCCCCCACTACCCCAGGGTAGCTCGGCCCTGCGCCCCCATGGAGGGGGGTGCTGCGAGGGGCCCTCTGCCTCTCCAGGGATGCTGAGCCTGCGTGGCCCCATGTGTGCCACCGCGCTCGTCCTGGCAACCCCGCGATGGCCTGAGGTGGCCAAGGCCACAGAGGACATGGCTGTGGGGGGAGCCCTTGTGCAGGGCTGCCAGGGTGCAGGTGCCAGGGACACACACGGGGTCTCTCCTTCGTGGCTTACAGGCAGCCCTCCCACCCAGGCCTGGGCTCCACAGCCACGTACCAGCCCCAGGAGCTGCTGTCACAGCCAGGGAAGGTGAGAGCCCAACACAGGGCTCCATGTGCTCCTCTTAAGCCCAGCTCGCAGCCTCTGGGACCACCCAGCATCCCCTCCAAACCCTGCCTCTGTCCCCCCTCCCCTGGGCCAGCTCCCCCAGACCTTGGACCATTCCTCCAGGGGCAACACGCTGGTCCCCTGGGGCCAGGACTTGCCCAGCCACCCCTCCAGGGAGCCCACTGCTGCCCCAGCCACGCCATGGGTCCCAGCCCTTGGCCTGACCTGCCCCATCCTCCGGTAGTCCCAGCTGGCTGCTGGGCACCTGGGCATCTGCTCCGCAGGGAAGGAAGAATGCAGCAGGCAGTGGGACGTGGGGTTTTATTTCATTTTATCCAAGTACCTTTGAAAAGATCATTGTACAAGTCAGCACATGAAAATGCAGAGGAGACGTTGCCGGGGCTGCGCGGTCGCTATACATATTTACAGGGGACCCCCTGAGAAAAAAAGGGGGAGATGGAAATCCCAGGCATGGTAACAACCTCACCAGACACACCACCATCAGAACTCACAAAAACCAGGGAAGAAAACCCTTTGTAACGCTGTTCCCAGGCTGAAAACGATTGTGGATTTTGCTGGACTTCACGTAGTGTATAGGCAAGTCACAGAACCGTGTTTTAAAGGCACTCGGTGACATATACAACAGGCTCAGTCGCATCCCAGCGCAGTGCCGCAGGGTCCCAGCAGCTCCAACACGTTGCTGCGGCCAAGAGCAGCACCAGGCAGGGCGAGCACTGATGTGGAAGCCCCCCTGGCTTTGAGGGCTGCCCCGGTTTCTGCAGGTGGGTGAGGGCTGGTCTCTGAAGGAGCCGGCACAGAGCCATGGCCATGCCGGAGCACGGCAGAGCCCGGGCTGGGGGATGGGCAGGACCGAGGGCAGAGTAGTGGGAGCACCAGTGCAGCCCCCAGCTTTCTTGCATCCGAGTAAGCCCAGGAGTCTTCCCACGGTGCTGGCTGCCCTGCTGCTGGGTGACCTGGCCCCACGCCAGCCCCACAAACTGGCATCAACAACCCCCCGCTCTCGGCAGTGGGCTGCAGTGCCCTCATGCTGCTTTCCCTGAGACACAGAAGCTGACAAAAGACACAGGACTCACAAAAAGTAATTTTTGGTCTTCAGCTTTAGTGTCTGATCAGTTCTGACCCCTGTTATGTTTCTCCTAAAAAAGAGTCCCCCGACCAAAGCTGGAGCTTGGCACCAGGGGCCTGGGCATGTCTGTGCTGGGCACATGGGTGCCAGCCCTCTGCAGAACTGCAGCCCATCCTGGGAAGCAAACCCTTCTCCAGGGGCACCCAGGGTGGGGGACAAGCGCGCGGGCCATGGGATGCCAGCACCCTGACTGCTGCCCCGGCTCCGAGCTGGTCATCACATTGCGGGAAGCCCCCAGACCTGGGAGCTGGCTCCGACCCTTCTATCCCTCTGGGATTTACTCGGTCACAAGAAAGCTCAGGAGGAAAAAAAATACCATCCTACCATGTCCAGCAGCTGAGACTGCCAGGGAGGTGAGAGACCGACTCCTTCCGAATGGCTCAATAATCTTCCGAGGTGAGCTGGGACCACAGCCCCTCCGGAGCAAGGCCACCCCTTCCAGCCGGTGGGGAGCGGCTCTGCCTGGCAGCGCTCCGAAGCCATCCACACCGGGGGGCCGGGGCAGGGTGCTGGGAACGCGAGGAGCAGGTGGTCTGATGGATGGCTGTACACTTTGGGCGAGTTCTGCAGTACCTGTATGTTCTACATTTACATAAGAGCACTGTGACATTGGAAATATTTTCCTTTTATTACAATATATCAAAAATATGCAGCTTTAGTAAACAAGGTCATATTACACTTTCTAATGCACTGTACAATGCTACATTACACTTATATTCGGTATGGAGAGGGAGCCCAGGCTCCCACTGGCAGGTTCGTGGGGGTGAAATGGCACCCACCGGCAATCCAGAGCTTGCCCAGGTCTGTGCCGGAGCCGGCTGCCACCCTCCGCCCTGGGCTCGCCCAGTGCCCGTGGCAGTAGCCCTGCCAACGTCTGCCCCAGGCCTTCTCCTCCGGTCCCAGAGTCTTTCACAGTCCTGTCCTCACGCCTCGGAAGCCCTGAAGCCTAGTCAATCTTTTCCACCTTCCCGATGATCTTCTCTTCGAAGATGGGCAGGATGGTGTCATCCTCCCGCACCTCCTCGAAGACCACACCACAGTCGAACTCATCACTCACTTTCTTAAAGTAATACCTGAAAAACCAGGAACACGGGGGCACAGAGGGGAAAAAAAAAAAGCAAGCAGGTGAATGGTCACAGGGGCACCACAGTCCCCAAACCTAGGCATGGCCATGGGGGCAACTGGGGCTGTGCTTCTGCCCCTGCCCTCACTCAGGGAGCAAAGGAGTGGTCAGGACCTGTGCTAGCATGTTCAGGAGCTCCAGCCCTGAGCCCAAGCCCATTCACAGCTCTCCCAAAAGTAGCGGCTGAGGCACCTCTATTAGCGGAGCATTTCCAGGCAGGCTCCCCCATGGAAGCTCCTGCCTGGAAGAGGGAACCTGGAGAGCTACATGCCCTGAGCCTGGCTGCTTTGGGACTCCGGCAGGACCCAGCCTCCCTGCCCGCACTGGAGGAAACTCTGAGAGGAGCTGGAACAGCTCTGGAAGTCAGAGGGTTCCCCCACAGCATCACTGAGCACTGGCTGATGCTGCTCAGCCCAGGACCCTGCAGGGCTGCTCAGCAGCTTCTGCTGAAGGTGCAAACTCTGACGCGGGGCATTTCTGCTAACAACCCCAATCTCCCTCATCCCTGTAAGCTGTCTCCTCAACAACCAATGCGCCTTGGCCATGCTGCCACATCCCCACCGCAGCATGCCCTGTGGGAGCCCTCCTGAAAGGCTCCAGGAGCGCCCCCAATCTGCCACCTTGCTCCTTCACCTTGGTGGGGGGAACACCGCTGTGCCCTGGCAGCAGCATCTGCCAGGGGTTGCTGACAGTCTGCTGGCACCACAACACACACGGGAGCAGCCCTTACCTGTAGTTCCCTTTCTTGGTCAGCAGCTCCTTGAACTGTCCCAGCGTCACCACGCGCCCTTTGACGAGAGTGCGGTAAGGGATGGGCTCTCCACAGAAGTAGTAAGCAACCACAATGTTCTCACACGGCTGAGACGCACCGCTGCCTGGTCTCTTCTGGGGCTTCAACCTGCCGTGCAAAAATACAAACGACCTGCTGAGTATCAGCCCATGGTGCTCAGCACCATTGCTGCTGCTGGGTGCCCTTCTGGGTACGCAGCTGCCCATGCAAGAGGTGTGGTCAGGTCCCACCAGAGGTGGTAGAAACGGGCCAGAGGAAATGCAGTGCGGTCCCTGAGCATCCTTTGCTCTGGCCACCAGCTCTCTTGGCATGCAGCCACACACCTGCGTGGTGAAAGAGTGAACAGCACTGGGAAAGGCTGGAAGGGGCCCAACCACAGCTACAAGGAGGGCACAGGTTCTAGCTCAGCCCCTTCACACTGAAGAAACCCACCCCGAGGCTTTGAGAGGTCATGGCCCTTCCCACAGTACCACTGGCTCAGGGAGACACTGGTAAGCTCTGGGCAAGGCTGAGCATCCCCGGCCGACGGCAGCAGACCCAGGTCACCATCAGCACACTCCTGGTGTGCACCAAGCACACAGGGCCAGAAACACGCGTGGGGATGATAATGGACACACCGCTCACACGGCCTGGGATTATGGCTGCCATGGCCACAATAGCTCAGCATGGCTTTCTGCTAACCTACATCTGCAGGGCTGTGCAGACAGGACTGCTCCTGCTCCCCACGGCTCCCCTGGGCACTTCTCCCACTGTAGATAGAGGTCGGAGGGGATGGAGCTCCCAGCGGGGCATGCCCCGCAGGCTTCACTGCCTATCCTGTCTGTGCAGGGTGGCAAGGCAGTTGCCAGCTCCAAAACCCCAGTGACTTTAAATTTCCTGTGTTTTTGCAACTCTCAGAATGTTGGTCTGGTCTCTGCTTCCAGCCCACACACCGGGGTTCTGCTATGTGGGACCAAAAGCATCAGCCCAGTCCTAACCCCATCTTCAGAGGCAGACAAAAGCAGCAATAATAAAACTCTGGGTACTTTGCCTTTCTGAAAGACCTTTCATCTGGGGTGCCGTAAATGCTGCACAAACATCAGAGCAGCCTACACAAATTGGTAACTTGGCATGTGTGGTATAAGCCAGAGGCAGCCTTCCCTTTCAAAGTCACATAAAACAAATTTGGCAGCTTAAAAAAATTATTTTAAAAGTATGGTGGATAAAAAAGATGATTTTGTATTTACATGACTGGAAAGTTGCTATAAAAAACAGAATTCGCCAAGCAGATGAGGTAATCGCCATTTTGGAAATGACTCCGACCTTAACCTTTAAACACTGGCTTGCAGGCAGCGTGCCTTTTTAATGGCATGCCCACATAAACATTGGCATTGCAAACCAAGACCAGACACAATCTTTTCACCGCTTTCTACAAGCAAGAGAGGTCTAAAGTTCAACTGAACGACCTTCCTGGTGCCTGCTCTGCCTGGGAGACCTTGGGAGAAGATGCAGCATCCTGAGAGGCAAGGGTCCACCCCGGTGCCAGCAGAGCTCTCGGAGCTTCTCCCATCCCCATATCAAAGCACAGGATGCCCTTTAGCTAGAAAAACATTAAGGAATTGAGTCATCCTTGGGAAAAAACCCCACGACATTTAAAGTAAAAATGGGTCATAAATTCAGGCAAATTCTGTGAACCCTGCAAGCCAGAAGTTAATTGAAGGGGTTTGGAAAACCTCAAAGTCCCTGAGCTTCTCTTAATCCTGCTAGGAACAAGTCATGACTAAGAGAGCTACTGTGTGCCTGGGGACCTGGGGACACAGCGACATGCTCTGCGCAGGCAGCAAAGCCGGTTCCCCCAGGGCTGCCGTTCTTTGCCTGGGGAGATGGAAAAGATGCCGCTTAGCTCAGCCTGGCAGGAGCAAGAGGGGGACCATGCTGGTGGCCGGCAGCGTCCTTCCTCCTCCTCCTGCCACTGTGTAGTTCAGCCCTGAAAGGCTGTTGCTGAACGTGCTCAGCCTGGCTCCAGGGCTCACCTCTTCCCAGAGCAGAGATGTGCCTGAAAATGATGCCCAAAAGCAGAAACTCTGCACTGCTTCACAGAGCTAGAGTTCTAAACAACCTCCACGGCTTTGGATGCCCCTGCTTGTGCTATAAATCATAGAATCACAGAATGGTTTGGGTTGGAGGAGATCTTAAAGATCACCCAGTTCCAGCCCCCCTGCCACGGGCAGGGACACCTCCCACCAGCCCAGGTTGCTCCCAGCCCCGTCCAGCCTGGCCTTGGACATGCCGGGGATGGGGCACCCACAGCTGCTCTGGGCAGCCTGGGCCAGCGCCTCAGCACCCTCACAGTGCGGAATTTCTTTTTTCTCTCTCATTTAAATCTACCCTCTTTCAGTTTAAAGCCATTCCCCCCTGTCCTGCAGTCTGTCCTCAGCTTTCTTGTAAGCCCCCTTTAGGCGCTGGCAGGCTGCTGTAAGGTTTCCCGGGAGCCTTCTCTTCTCCAGGCTGAACCACCCCAGCTCTCTCAGCCTGTTTGCACAGCAGAGGGGCTCCAGCCTCTGAGCATCTTTGTGGCCTCCTCTGGACTCACTCCAACAGGTCCATGTCCTTCTTATGCTGGGGGCCCCGAGCTGGACGCAGCGCTGCAGGTGGGGTCTCACAGCAGTGGAGCAGAGAGGGAGAATCACCTCCTCGACCTGCTGGCCACGCTGCTGGTGATGCAGCCCAGGGTGTGGTTGACTTTCTGGGCCACAGGTGCACATTGTCGGGTCATGTTGAGCTTGTCAACCAACACCCCCAAAGTCCTTCTCCTCAGGGCTGCTCTCCATCCATTCTCCACCCAGCCCGTATTTGTGCCTGGCACTGCCCCGGCCCACGTGCAGGACACAATCCATCAGGCACAATTTGCCCTTGGTGAAGCCATGCTGGCTGTGAGCAATAACCTTATTTTCCACGTGCCTTAGCATAGTTTCCAGGAAGATCTACTCCATGATCTTGCCAGACACAGAGGTGAGATTGACAGGCCTGTAGCTGCCCGGGTCTTTTTTTCCCTTTTTAAAAATGGGGGTTGTGTTTCCCCTTTTTCAGTCCATGGGAACTTCAAACTGCCACAACTTCTCAAATACGACAGACAGTGGCTTAGCAACTTCATTCACCAGTTCCCTCAGGACCTGCAGATGCATCTCATCAAGGCTCATGGACTTGTGCAGCTTCAGGTTCCTTAGATGACCTTGAACCAGATCTTCACCTATGGTGGGTGGTTCTTCATTCTCCCAGTCCCTGCCTTTGCCTTCGGTGACTTGGGCAGTGGCTGGAGCACTTGCCAGTAAAGACCAAGGCAAAAAAGTCACAGAGTACCTCAGCATTCTCCGTGTCCCAGGTAGCCAGGTCTCCTGCTTCCTTCTGGAGAGGGTTCACAGTTTCCCTAGGCTTCCTGTTATCACCAACGTACCTACAGAAGCTTTTCCTGTTGCCCTCCATGTTCCTGGCCAGATACAATTCTATCAGGGCTTCAGCTTGCCTAACCTGGTCCCTGGCTGCTCGGACAATTCCTATGTATTCCTCCCAGGCTAACTGTCCTCCAGTCACAGCAGCCATCCCACCGCATCTCCGTGATGCCAATAAGGTTGCAGCCCTGCAGGCATGCGCACATCTCTAACTCCTCTTATTCATTCCCCATGCTACGTGCAGTCTCACAGAGGCTTTCAAGCTGGGCCCCCGATGCTGACTTCCCGGCTGGAGTGGCTGGAATTCCTCTGTGGTGCTCTTCAGATGCTCTCCTGCTGCCCTGCCATCCCTCTCCAGGCTCTGGGCATCTCTTGCTGGCACTGGCATCGAACTTGTAGGAGTGGGATGGACTGAGGTTCCCCTCTACTGGCAACTTTAGTTTAAAGCTCTCTTCACCGGCTTGCCAAGCCTGGGACCAAAGATGCTTTTCCCTTTCCCTAACAGATGGACCCCGCCAGCCCCCAGACGACCAGGTTTCTCAAAGCGAATCCCACAGTCGAACCGCTGCTTGTGGCACCAGTCCCATAACCATCTGCTGATTTGCCAGATTCGAGTGGCCCTTCCAAACCCCTTCCCTTTGACTGGGAGGACTGATGGAAAAACTACCTGTGCTCCAGAGTCCCTGCCCACTGCTCCCAGGAGCAGAATACACACACATCCCAAACTGCAGCCACTGATCTCTAGCAGGCTAAAGCAGAGCTGATCAATACAGAATCACTGAAATGTAATTTTCCAAGAGCTCATCTCAGGAGAATGAGACAACACAACTGTCCCTGCTTCCGTCATTGCCAAGAGTTCTCCTGGGACCATGGCTTACTCAAGCAGGCTACCAGACCACCTCTGAGCCCTGCCTCATTAAAGCTTCCACCTGCACCCATCGCCTCGGTGGCAGTGTGACCCAGAAACACAGCCAGGTACCACCACCCTGCCTTTCTGGGATCACCTCCCTTTGCTGCATTTGTCACAAGCACAAAATGTTATCCAGTAAGGAAATGGCAGCACGCATCAGACTTATTGCATCTGCTTTCCAGTCCTGATTTCTTTAGCCATAAAGCCCAGTGGTGCTGTGACAAGAAAGCTGAGTCTAGGTTACAGCACCAATCCAACCTTGCTGCGACGCAGAGATGAAGTGCCCAGCTCACTCCAACTCAGCCCTGGGGCTGGGGTGTTTTGGAAAGCCTGAAATGCACCCAGCAGATGTTACCTTGGGAGGTGTCCCCAGCCATATTTCTGCTGGGTGCAGAATTTCTGCCACATTTTTCTGCTCCTCTTCCAGGCTTGGCCCAACCCCATTAATTCCAAACTGAGATCACACCAACACTGCTTGCAAAAATCTTTTCGCTGAAGGGCTATACTAATTACTTTATCCAGCTGCAAACATAAGTGAACTGTGACACTGAGATACAGAAGATGACTCAAAACCTGGCTGTACATGGAAGAAGCATGATGGTCACTGGGACACCAACGCTGGGCATACTGGATCTCCTTCAGTACTGGACATTTAATCCTGCATTGCTTGCTAGCAGCAGCCAGGTAACTATCTCAACGTCCCTCCAAATGTTGTGGTATAGGGAGAGAAAGGCTTTTTCTGCAGTAGAAGTGTGGTTTCTGGAAGAATATTTGTGATTCCCAGCACAGGCACTGCAGGCGCCTCCTTTATTTCTAGCAGGGCGGTGCTGGGGGGGAGTGGGGCTGCTGGCACCCCAGCCAGGGCAGCGGGCAGCTAGCTGGGGAAGGCTGTGCTGGAGGAGGGTGGTTGGTGAGCCGGGTAACCGTGCTGGCGAGGTCAGCTTGGCCATACAAAGCTGGCACGCTGCACTCTCCTCCTGCAGGCAGCTCAAGCCGGTGCCCCAAGGACACCTCCAGGCTCACCTCCACCTCTGCTGCCGTCGGCACTGTGCTTGCCCAAGGCTGCCAACAGACCTGCGACACCAGCTCCCTTTTCCCAGAGCTCTTCAAAGCTCCCGACTGAAATAAATGGTGTTTACACATAGCTCCCCGCTCTGTTTCTCCTTTGCTCTCAGGAGAGCTGTGGGGTCTATTTTCAGGGAGACCTCTGTGCTAACCATAGCAGGAGCTCTCCAACAAGCTGCTAGCTCAGGCATGCTTCAAGCTAGAGCACCCAATCCTGTCAAAATCCAGCAGAGAGTTTTCAATATCCAGAAACCTTTGGTTCCCTGGGGACCGCTGCACTCATTCCTGCCTGCTACTGGACATAGGCACATTTGCTTTTCCTGAGCAGTTCCCTGCCAGCGAACACGGCTCCCTGGTTTTCCATGCCTGGGGCAGGTCAGGGGGATCCTTGCACCACCGGGAGAAGAGCCAGACCTCATGGAGTGGCAGCGAAGGCAGAGCAGCCCAGCCCTGGGACTGCTCAGCCTTCCTCTCGCTGGTCTGCCTGGCATTTACCACAATGCCATGAGGTTTCTACAAAAGCTACACTTACAACACATGCCAAATTATTATTAAGAGTATTAATTGCATATGCATATAGCATATGTTGGTGTTTCCAAAGTGTGTATCTGCATCTAGACATTTCTGGGGAAGGTGCATGAATTTAATATGACTATAAGTGACTTTTACTAATAAACCCTATCCGATTACATCAACTGAAAGGTAGATCGAATAAACTTGGCTTACCCTGACTTGGAAGAGCCCTCTAATTACCTGGCTTTCAATCAATACTCTGACATAAATACGCAGAAGTCTGCTACATGGTCACTGCAAGCAAAAATAATTGGAGCTCGGCAATTAAGAGTTTCTTTTTTAAATTACATTTTTGTTTGTAAGAGTCAGACTGCAAAGTTTCAAGTTTTTGGAAGACAGCTATAAGGCTGTGAAAGGTTTTTAATGGACAAAGTGCTTTTAGCTGTTAACAGTAATTATCTAGCACTTCCAAAATGCTTTTAATCTGGGAGCTCCATGTCACTTGCAAATAATGTTCCCCGAAAGAGAACACAGGAGCAGGAGAATGAGCTCCACAACAGGCATTAAGCTGAGTCACAAAAAGATGCATGGCCATGCAGCAAGTCAGTGCTGCTGCAGCAGGACTACAGTGCAGTGCTCTCATCCAGATGCCACGAGCAAACTTTTTCAGAAGCCTGGGGGAGATAAAGAGCAAATACATATGCTTCTACTGCACTCAATTCTGTTGCGTCCTGCTGAATTCTCCTCCTGCACCAAGCTTTGAAATCATCGTTAGTGTGAATCAATGGACAGTCAGCAAGTACCAGGGGAGGGAGCTCTCCCGTACCAAGTACCAAGCCCCTTCTACGCAGGCTTCCCCAGCCCAGCTCCTCCTCAAGCTCTCAGCAGCCTCTTCCACACCCTGCCAGGAGCATTTCCAGCCTCTCCATCCACAAACCACTAGCCCAAGCCCTCAAAATGGGTTTTGGCATTCGCACCAGCGTGTCAGAGGGACTGAGGCAGATTTCTCTGACCCCCCTGCATGTGCCTCAACCCAGCTGGTGCTGGGAGCTGGAGACCAGAGCAGAGGACATGGACATCTCCTTCAGCTGCCCACCTTCAGGGCAGTCTCCCCCTTGCCTCCCACACACAGTCAGACCCCATCAACATACCTTTGTTTAAGGGGGAGTTTTCCAGCCCTTTTTTCCTCCTCCTCCAACCTCCTGCGAGCTTCTTCCAGCTGGGTGAGAGGGTTGGGGGCTGGATTGGGCGGCATGGTAGGATCTTGGATGAAGGGATGAGAAGGCTGGACGATGTTTCGGAGCTGGGCACTGACCCATGGATGCACTGCAACAGGCCGTTCAATGGAGAGGGGTCGGACCATATCATGGGACAGCTGCTTCTTAGCACCTGAAGAGCTACACACAAACACAAAGGTTTTACATGGACCACTGAGTCACTTTGCACAGGCACAGAGTCACTCCTAAATGAACCTACAGCTTCTGCAGCTGGACATGGGCACCACTGGGAAGCTCCTTACAGCACGGCTTCCAAGGGAGAGGGGAGCACCATCCGCGCCTAGAGAACATTTCAGGACAGCAAGTCCTGAGACAGGGTGAGCAACCCAACCCTGACACAAAGCCCACAAATCTGTTTAAGGGCTCTCATCAAGTCCACAACACCTGAAAATAAATCCAGCAAAAGGCAGCTCGACCATTTGTGACATTCCCCCACAAGATGCCCTCCCATGTGCTGACAACGTTCCCAGTCTGGGAGCTTCTCCATGAGCTGCTGGTTGGCCTCTCCAGGGAAGGGGATGCTGCAGAGATGTGCTCATTCTTCCCCAGCTCTGGTGGCAGAACCTGCCTGCCTGACTTCATGGTGGCCTGGCACTGCCCATGGCCCTGGCACTTGGCCCCAGCTGCCTGCAGTGCAACCTGCCCTGGCCTCTACCATCAAGCAAGAGAAGAAACCACCAGCAGTTTCACCACTGAGCCTCCAGCACAGCTGTGTCAAAGGGGATGAGAGACTCCAGATCCCTCTCATCAACACCCCGCACATGCCGTTATTTTGCCAGACTGACCAGACAGGGATTAAGGATCGGTGCCTACAGGAGATGTTTGACAACAGAGAAACTCCCAAGGCAGCCATGTCCTTGGCTCCACTCCATGCAGGTGGGGCCATCCCAGAGGATGCTCCCCACAAGCCAAAATGCTGGGCAACTCTGAGCTGTGCTAAACTGCTTACTCGGGACCAACGGCTAAAGCACAGCAGGTCTGACATTTCTATCAGCACCTTGCAGGAGTAACAGGCATTTACATACAAGCAAATGCTTAAAGGAAAAATACTGCCTACTGTGTGCCGCGTTCTCCACCTTGGAACCATAGCAGCAATTAGTGAGATTCCCCTGGGGCTGCAACCTCCCCCATGACCAGAAGTCATCCTACAGAAAAAACAGCCCTTACAGCCCTCGAGCAATTCTCAGTCTCCAAAGGGTCTAAACCCTTGTGCCTGGTGGATTCTCATCTTTCCAAGATCTCCAGAAACAAGGCAGACTGCCCAGACACACAGGCCTTGTGCAGGGGATGCAATACAACAGCGTGAAGCCCCCTTGCTCTGCCAGCCCTTACCCATGGTTTGTTTTCCTATGCCTGCTGATCTCCTTCTCTCCTTCTATGATCCACTGAAGGATCTTCTGGTTTCTCTCCACGTCTTCAGGAGATCCTGGCATCTCATAGTTGGCACCATCACTTTTCCCTGAATCGGTCTTCTTAACATTTCTTTTTGAGAGCAGACTTGCTTTCCCACTGCAAGAACAAAGCTTGAGACATTAGCGCTTTGCCTAAGCCAAACCACCGCAGACCATGGCAGAGGATGGACACGTCTATCTCCAGACACCTTCAGCCCTGCTAGGGTCTGGTGCTCCTGCAGTACAGATGTGGCCCTGGCTGCCTTCCACAGCCTCCTGGCTCTACCATAGCTCAAACCAACTGTGCCACAGTTGAGGCTAAGAGTAAGACTGGCTAGACCTAAGCACAGCAAGCTTCTCCATCCAGCCACCTGTGGGGAAAGGGAGCTTCTCCTCTGGGCAAACAAATCATGACAATGTGGCAAGAAGATCCGCCACACGAAGGGTTGTGTTAAACCCCCAGCTCTTTGCTCAGAGCAGGAGGTTCATCCTGGTGCTGCAATCTGTTGGCTGACTCTCCACACCAGACCACTGCTTAAAACCTGGGTCCTCCCCATCAGCCCCAGATTCACCGATACCCCAAACTGCTGATCTGCCATACCCAGCATTTGTTTTTCACCCCGACTTGAACCACGGCTTCACACCATGGTGGAAGATCACATCTAGTGGGGTGGGCTGCCCTCTGCAGGCTCTCGTGCACTGGGAAGCCCAGCTACCTCAAACACTGTAGCCAGATGGACACCAGGCAGAAGGTGACACTCTGGCTATGCTTATGGCTGCAGCAAAGGTTCCTACAGAAACCCCGCCACTCCTTGCCCACACGCATGCCCATGTGAGCAGCACAGCAGCCCCACACTCACGAGGCCATGCAGAATTCACCCGTGCTGGCCTGTTGCTGCCACAGCCTGTAAATTTCATGGGACCCCCATTGTCCTAATCACCCACCTGCTTTACTCCATAGGACCTCCCTACTTCTGCTTCTGCGTGCTCACCAACACGCACAGGAAAAATAACTTCAACACCATAGAGGACCACCAGGCCCTCAGGCAGCTTTGCTGACATTTTTTTAAAAAAAAAAATCTGGAGAGGGATTGCTGAAGATCTACAAAGGCAGGGCAAACTGACAACTTCTCTGCTTCTCCCCACGTAAGGACTAGTGGGCATTAAATGAAATTCTCCAGCAGCAGGTTCAGTGTGAACAAAACCCCCAAAAAAAGTCCTTTCCTGCAGCTTGTAATCAATGCAGACACGGCTGCAGGAGGCTGGGGGGCCAGCAACCCCGATGGGTTCAACAAGGAGCCAGACGAGCCACTGCAAGAGACTGCTGGCTGCCAAACAAGATTGTTCGGATATAACCTCGTCTTGTGAAGCTCCTAACCTGCGGACTGTCAGGAACTGTGAGTATGTACCAGAGGAACGACAACTCTGAATGTGCCCTCTTATAATCCCCTTAAATAGATGCTGTAGTCAGTGCTAGAGAGAAGTCCTGTATCTAGACAGGGCTTTGGCTTGACACAGCATGGTCACGCTCATGCTCTGTTGAAGCACTAACAGCCCTTTCCCTATGGAAACTGGGCAGATTTAAGTGATTCTCCCTCTCTGGAGAGCAGTTTGCTTCAGCTGCCTCTGCATTCTGCCCCCCTGCTCTGAACACCGGTCCTGCCTGCTGCAGACCCAGCCTCCTGCCTTCACTAAATATCAGACCCCTGGTACGCTGCAAAGCAACATACCTGCACCCACAGCCCTGGGGAGCCAGCCACGCTCAGGGCGAGCACAGCCCTCCCCTGTGGCTGCTGCATCACCATCCCTCACCCCAGACAGCCCCGAGCTCCACCGCCACCTCTGCAGTCATCCAGTAAAAGCACTAGCAAAACCCACAGCAGTGGAGAAGGAGCTTCGTCCTGTCCCCTCAGCAGGGAGGGGATGGAGGAATTCAAACAGCCAAGGAAAGATGGGCAAAAGCCCGTAAGGCAGCAAAATGTCTCTTCTGAGCACTAACTACCCCAGAGAACATCCCCTTGGGACAGGATGCTACGGCAACACCGCAGTGTCTGTTGTTTTGTTAGGAAGAGAAAGGAGCCCTTCTGGTGAATGGGTTAGGCCTTGCAGTAAGGAGGGCTGTTTTGTCCTCTCACAAACACGTTAGGGGACTGGTCTCTGTCACCCAGACCCTGAGACACAACCCTATACTTAGCAGCTCCTGAGGCATGGGGAAGTAGACCGGCATCTGCAATTTCTAAACACCTCCACTGCCTTAAGGAGCAGAAAACCTACTTTACAACCAAGGCCGTTAAAAATCCAGGTTAGAGGGTGTCTTTCAGCACCAGATCTCAGAGTGAAAAGGGGTCTATAAGGGTTATCAGGGGACATATCTATTTCTGGAGGGGAAGAGCAGTGGGAGGCCCCCAAACCATGTCCCACCATAGACTTTCACAAGAAAATGTGGTTCAGCCACTGTTTCACCAATGCTACAGCCTGTTTATGAAGAAGTCCTACAGAAGCCACGGCTCTGGGACTCCTGTTGGGTGTCGCCTTGACTCACCTGTAGCCTAAAGAGTCCATGGGGACAGGGGCCATGCCCAAGTTTTCAGTGTAGTTTCGTGACTTTGTTGCATAGTTATGTGAATCTACATTCCAAGCAAAGCTGTTCTGCACTCGCTGCGTGGCCTCGGCCTCAATCTGCTCTTTTGGTTTCATCACGCTGTGGTGATGGATGTGGTGGTAGATGTGTTTATGGTGGTATAAGTTAGCTGCATCCAGTTTCATTCCTGATTTTGTTGCGTGCTTGCCGTGCCCTGGAGGAATTGTTCCTAGTGTCCCTGACAGCTTTCCTAAGTGGCCACTTTCTGGGGACCGTGGCTTAGGAGAGTGGCGGCCAGGTCCTGGAGACTGGCAGCCCGGTGTTTTCATCACGCGTTGTACGTGTTCATCGAGGATGCTTTCCGGGTTTTCTTCATGGGCATCTCTCATCTGCATCCCAGCACAGCCCATCTCAGAGTAACGAGGAGCAAAGTGATGAAAGGCTTGGGCGGAAGGCATCTTGTGGCTAATGACTGAGGGACCAGAAGAGATATCTGCATCCTCACCTTCTTCTTCCTGCAAGAAACCGGGGACAATCAGAGAATGACAGCAGAGTGGTGAAAGGCGTCCCTGGTCCCACCTCCTGCTCACAGCAGGACTGCTGCCAACCCTTGAGTCAGGCCTGCCTTAGTCCAGCCAGATCTTGAAACCCTTCAAGGTGGAGATCCACAGCCCCTCTGGAGACCTGCCCCAGACCGTGCCACCCTCCTGCAGAAAGCTTCCTAACCCAACCCTGTGCAGTCCTGCTGCTACCGAGCAGAGCTGCTCAGGCCTCTGCACCTGCTTTTTGAGCCACCATTAGCAAGGGGCTCCATGCATTACCCAAAGAGACTGAGGCAACCTCTGACAGGCAGCCCACGCATCACAACCAGGCTTTACAGATGCAGCTTTCTGACTAGCGCAACAACTCAATCGGATTTATGAGTGGGCAGAACCTTATTCAAACGCTCCCTAAGCCCCTTGAAGGTGTTCTGTAACAACCAGCAGCCAAGACACACCATACCACACCATTCCTGTGACTTCCTGCGAGAATTTGGTAAAGCACCATCAAAACCCATCAGACAAAGTCCGAAGCTACAGGATATGCAGCCGAACAGTTCCTGAGTCCCCTGGTTCTCACCTGAATGACTATTTTGCAAGGCAAAGACAACAGCGGGCTTGTAACAGGAGGGAGCAACTTAAAGTCAACAGCAGCACAAATGGGTTTGAAAATCAAACACCGATTTCTCTCGAGCATGCTAAGGCTGGAGTGAAACATTTCATGCAGATAAAGAAATGGGTTGGAACTAACTGCTTGTTCTTGTAGTTCACAATGGTCTAGGACACCCTGCTAGCGACTTTTTAAGTTCTTGCCAGGAAGAACAAAACTCCTCCATGCTGACAGCCACGGTTTTGATGTTGACAAACTACTTTACGCTCCAACATAAACTCAGATATTTATGAAGTTTCTTTATTGGAAGTCGGGTTTCCTTTAATTACATAAGTAGGATTCCACTGAGTCCTTTAATGCTGCTCTCTTTTCCTCCTTTGGCACAGTAAAGAAATCAGTTGCAGCACAGATAAAACGCATCTGCTAGAAAACACTGACTCCCATCAACTTTGCCTGTCAGATGTCATCATCCATCACTTGCTAACCAGCTTCAAAGTTGCAGCTGCCAACCACACAGCAAGAAAGCAAATAACAGACTTCCTCCCAGTGTCACACCTGGGGGTTTAAAGCTGAAGCAGGGACAATGCCAGGCTTTGGAAGTGCCAAGGGCGTGGGCGCTGCAAGCCTGGGGGTGTGACATGATGCCCACATCTGGAGGGCCCACCACACCACTTTCTACCAAATCGCTTTGAAGAACTTCAGAGGCACCTTTCATCTACAGCCACAACGCTGCGGCCTGCCAACTGCCATCCCTGGGCACCCAGGTCAGGGACAAGAAAAGATGAAGCGTGTGCTGACCAAACCCCTGCCACCGGGGTAAGCATTTATTAGCAGTTCATGAAAACCCAATGATATGCTCAGCACTTGTGAGGCTTTTAGAGCTGGTACCTACTTTCTGGAAAACTCTTGGCTTTAAACGCCAACTAATGTGCAGGAGAAGACCTGACCCTAGCACAGATCTCTGAGGAATGGCAGCGTGTCCTTTCTGCTCGGAGCCCAGAGCTCCGGCAGTGCTGTCACACTGGAGCAGGGTGGCATGAGAGTGACAGCCTGGGGTGGTTCAGCCAAACAGGTGCCTGAGATCTGGGAAACCCTCTGGCTGCCTGGAACTCCATTTTGCAGAAAACTGGGACCTGGTACTTTGCTTTGCTCCAAGACTGAGATCAGGGTGGGCTAAGGGAAGGATAGGGATACACTGGCTCTCTTTCAGTTTGCCTCAGCTCCTCTATGTCACTAAGCAGGAGATTGCAACCCCAGGCAGGTCCTCAGCTGGCTTCCCATCCCCTAGCACTGGTCTCAGCCTTGTACCAGGTAGGAAAGCCCCAACAGTGAGAAAAAGGCAGCAAACGATGGAACTGGGGTGCCTACCCCAAGCTGCCCTCTCTCCTTGAGCAGAGCAAAGGTTCGAGTCAAGGCTGCAGACACCAGTTCTGCTGAATCTTTGCCCGTGCCCAGTCTACAGTGAAAAAAACAATATATGGCACAAGGCTGGGGCAGCCCAAACTGGGACCGTAACGTGGGACTTCGGATACGGCAGTCAAGCCTTGGCTCAGCCACATGCACCGGTGCGTTGCGAGGTGCTCCTTGCCCGAGTTGCCCGATCACAGTTTATCCCTCCCTCCCACCCAAACCTGCCCGCACCCAGCTTGCACAAGCACGCTGCCTAACCTGCATCCCTCCGCCCATCGAGCACCCTTGCACTGCCTATGGCTGGCACAGGCAGAAGAAAGGGAAGACAAGACAAGGACATGATCAGGGAGGCACAGGCAAGAAGCAGTAACTGCAGTGCTGTACACCAGAGAAACCTGCGGGCCCGGGAGCAGCCTCCTCCACTTTCCTGGGCACAGGGATGGTGTAAGCTCTGGAGCCACGTCCCAGCATCTCGCCGCGGTGAGCTGAGCTTTGCTGGGCTAAGCTTGGCGGCGTGTGCAGCCTCTCGCCAGGCGGGGAAGCCCAGGGGTGCCATAACCACTAGATGGTGCTTTGTTGACATAATATTGTCAGAAATCTCTTCCATCAGCTCCCAAAGGCAGCGGCAGTTAGAAGCATGCAGACTTCAACTTTGCTGACTGTCTACTGAGCTATTTTTACTCTCCAACAAGGCTGGGGGTGCCCTTCCCTTTGAGTCAGGAGGCTGAGATCTGTACTGATGAGCTACGGGCAAGTGATACCCTGCTGCAAACCTCCTCCTCTGCCTTCTCCCAGTCCCACCCATCAGGCAGCTGCTGGTTGGTAGGGCAAAATAGCTCACCTAACCATGAATGTGTTTTCGATCATCATGCAAATCACTTCCCTCTCTAGGCAATGTTTTATATTCAAATAGTGAGAATCTCAGCGGTGGCTTCTTCTCCTGGCTTATTTTCAATTCACTTGGTTCAGACAAAGACACAGTGATCTGTACGATACGATACTGACCTGTACGATACGATACTGCAGCTTCCATGCATGGACATGAGGCTGAAGCAACTCAAAAACTAATAAAGAGGCGGGCATATCCTCTTAATACTCTCCCATGCTGCTCAGAATAATTAATGAATTCAGAGTTTGTCTTTTTTGAAAAACAGAAATCCTAACAGTCTTTTCAGTAACAGGCATTTGGCTTTAAATCAAATGCCTCTTCTCGATGTTACTGCATGATGTGGCTTTGAAAGGGAACCTGCAGGCAGCTCACTATGGGGGAGAAAAATTCTTTTTTCCTAGCTTTTGCAAAATACTTGCAGCTTCTCTGCTAAGCTGATAACTGCCCAGTGTGACTAACGCTCATGGCTTTCCCTGTGCTGTTGTTCAGCGAGCCATGCAGACCCGGTAAGAGGTTACCCTGTAAGTCCTCGTGTTCAGGTCAAAGGAAAAAACCCTGGGATCTATCAGGATTCAAGGTCTCCTCTTGCTGATACCAGCAGCTCCTGCACCTCAAGTGCTGACCTAAAAAAGCTACAATTGCTTACTCTGAGTTTTCCTGAATGGCTAATGCCAGATGCCAGACAGTCAATGAAGTACATTCTGGAGACAGCAAAGAGGTTTAATATATAGCATTAGTGGGAGTCCTGGGCTTAAAAATAGATTAAGTCACACAAAAATGTGTTTAAACAGACTTAAATTTATTCTCTGGCACATAGGTATTTGCTGATTTTATGGTATTGCTACTGGCAGCTTCTTCAAGGAGGCAGAGGGCTGGCATAATGTAGCCTGGTACAGGAGGGGGCTGCAACAGAGCCACGGAGGGGGAGAAGGAGGAGGAGGAGGAAGAAGAGTGCTCTAGGACCATGTTAGCAGAAAATGCTGCAAGTTACATTGGCTTTGTTTAGAAAGCAATAGGTACCAGATAAAACCAGAGAAATTCCAGTACAACAGGAATCTAATCACAAAAGCACCTCAGTGGCCTTTTCTGGCTGGATGCTGGATGCAGAGGTGCAGGGAGTTTGCTGGAAAACGCTTGGAGCTGGAGGAAACCTTACAGATCCTTCTGCCTTCCTCACTTCTCTGCATTTGAAATGCAGATGTGATTCAAAGCGAATATGACAACTTACAGCTCTTTTCTGTTTAAAGAGCTACTAGATGAACATTTAAAACTACTCTAGCGGGGCTGCAGGGTCTGCCCCGGAGCCCCAGAGACTCGGCTCCTCTGAAAGCACAGAGCTAGCCAAGCCAGGCACCGATACCTCTGCTTGAAGGGAGAGCTGTGGGTTACTAAGCACAGAGCCTTTGCCTCAGGGCCACAGCAGCTATTAACAGCAGAGACCCGTAATTTCTTCACACAGGGCTGCAGTTACACTGACATTGGCAAGGTTCCGTAACACTGTGGTGTCCTCTGAACACTCTCCTATAGCCCCAGCACAAGATGGACAGGTACCCATGAGATGCAGTATCTCAGAAGAAAAGATACGGTGCGAATGCTGCTGAACAGGGTGGCTCACACAGGTAATATTAGATGACCAATACATCATTATCTACCTTTTGGAGCTTGTGGTGGAGCTAAAGGCCTTGCACGCTTTCCTTGGTTCATCTACAAAGTCCTCGAGCTCTGAAGGGCCCCAGTGGTACCAGGGCTCACAGCATGCCATGGGCTGCGTCTCCCCAGCCACCCATGTGGAGTCAGTGTGTTTTTCTGCTCAGGAGAGGGTTCTTGGATGCTACACCTGATCAGTTCCACGTTTTCTAGGGATGTGCTAGGCACTGATGGGGAGAACCCTTTTGGTTGTGGTAGGAATGGCCTGATAGCAGACACAAACACCTCCAACAATAACATCACCTGCCACCTGGCTACAATTTGTAGAGGAAATGGGGATCACACAAAACCCCACAGCGGAGGGAGAATTCCTGTGACATAGTCCCCATCCTTGCACAGAAGGGATTGCTCTCAGGAGAGCAAGGGTGCTGAAGAAGACGAGACAGAGCATCCACAGCCCCTAACTGGTGGCAGAAGCGGGCACTGCTGTGCCATGGCTGGTATCTTACAGCAGGGAGGGAGTGCTGGAGCTCACAGAGCCCTGCATGGATGGGGAAACAGCACCGTGGAAGCTCCTGGGGCAATGGGAGCCTCCAGAAGCCCCTTTGCAAGTGATAACCATGGCTGTTGGAGCAGGAAGTGGTCGCCCCAGTTGCTTCCACAGCAGCTGAAAGCTCCCTGTGGTGTACAGTACGCAGACAGTCTCCCAGGCTGGTAGAGGTAAAGAGGTTACTAACCGCTCGAACACGTTTAAGGCGCTCCTCCAGTTTCTCCTCTGCTTCACGTTCCTTTTGTACTTCCTCCAAACGATTGATCAGTTCTGCAGCAAACTTCTCTGGTTCAACATGGATATCCTTTGGCATTCGGTATGTACGCTGGAGGAAGAACACACCAGGGGTTAGCAAAAGGTGCATGAAAAAATCACATATTTACTCTGGAGGATTTGATAACTGAAATGCCAGTCGTTCTGGTAGAGAGCTGAGGGAAGACAGGATGGCAGATGCAGAGGTGCCGCCTAGGACTGGGGAGTTAGAAGCTGAGCCCCCACCAAGCTCCCCACCTGCCACCAGCTCTGCACATCACCTCATGTAATGGAACGGTTTTCTGGAGCCACAATTCAAAAGCTCTTTCAGTACCAAACTCCTCTTCGGCATGGATGTGCTTGTTTACTCCCCATGTACAGTCAACAGGAATATCCTAGTCTCAAAGGGTGGGAAATGGATGTACAGATGAACTTCTCAAAAATCGTGCTTATAGTAGTGATGTTTTCACTTTGATAAAAAAAGAGGACTCTTATGCACACTTATTCAGCTCACCCCCGGTGGATTAGTATGTGCTGGTCAATCTCTGCCAATCTAGCCCAGAGCCACAGAAAAGAGTGGAAATCCTGTCACCTCCAGGACATCTTACCTCCCTCCATCTTTTGCCATGATTTCCACAAAGCATCCTCTCTTACCAGAGGATCCTGCAGGATCGCATCTTGGCTCTTCAAGAGTCATGCAACAATCCTCTGTTTGCTTCATTGACACAGCAACCTTACAAGCGCAAAGATACTATTTTTCTCCTTGCTCCGAGTGAGCAAGCGAATATTTATGGAAATTCAAGGGCATCCTTGGTTCCTTACATTGAGTTACTTTGTCCCTAAATTCCTGAGCTCTGGGATAAGAACTTTGTGTAGTGAAGTATAAAGCTATCAGCTGCGGTATTTTCCCCCTCATTTTCATCTGTTCCGCATTATTTTGTTAAAATAATAGAAAAAAAAATATGACGCAGCAGAGATAAAAATTTAATTTGGAGGAAAAATATATGGAAAATTCATCAGTATAAATACCTGCATTCAAATATTTCAATACAACATGAGAGAAATTTACACTGTATAGGACCAGAGATAAAATTAAATGTGAAGACATGAGATAATTCATAGCAAAAGAACAAATGCAGCACCAGAAGTAGACATCAAGCTTGAAATCTTTAAAGGAGGATGAGGGACCACCTGAATTTATCCCAGACCAGCCAAAAGATCAATGCAGAAGCCTAAAATAACACTTTGCCTCAAAATCTAACAAAAGTATGCAAATCATACTGTTTTTTCTCTCTCTGCCAGCTGCTGAGTGGAAGGCAGGTGAAGAAAACCAGAGGCAGCAAGTATTCTACTGATGGCCCCAAGAAGCTGAAGACATCTTTCAAGACACCCAAGTTGGGTTACAGAGGTCTCAGTTAAATCACTGGTCGTTTTGTTTGCTTAGAGCAGGAGCCAGCCAACCCTGCCAGCAAATCTCAATTCCAGCACTCGCTGCTGTCAGCTTCTCTTCCACCCTGGATGGTGCTGGGCTGCAGCCTCCCTGGGGACGTCTGTGGACATGATGTGGCTTTGCAGGTAAAAAGGACTACCTGCTCTACCACTTGTTTTCCGTGACAAGCAGAGGGCCAACAGCTCCACCTAAAGCTGTCCCAGGCAGGACTGACCCATCCGAGCTGGGGACAGCCCCAACAAACCATCCCCTTCATCCAGGGATGCAGCCGCTGGAGAAGGCATAACACGTGGGAGCTACCACATGGCTCCCACCCTGGGATGACAAAATCTTTGCTGCCACCATGACCTCCTGCCCTGCAAATCAATGGCCTGTATTTAAAAGAAACACTGCAGAAAAAGATTTTCATCAAGAAAAACGACATTTAGTCTTGAAATACTGGCACAAGGGCCAAAGCAGCATGCTTTGTCCCAGTGCCTTGACCTTGTGCTGCCCAGAAACGGGCCCCAGACATGGTCCACCATGGGGGAAGATGTGGCAGAGCTGGTCGCTGCTCTGTTACTCCCTGAGGAGCTTCTAGGATCCAAATGCTGTTTCCCCATTCCCCCTGCGTAGCCTGGGGGAGCATTTCTGGCTAAGAGAGTCTGCTTTCATCAGAAACCCCAAATGCATGATCATCACCAACCATCTCGTGAGGCAGAGGCAGCAATTCCCAAGGAGGGAAATCTCTCTCTTGCTGGACAAGTCACAACCCGTCGAGTGATGTGTTCACTCCCTCTGCCACGTCAGACATGCCAACTCTCCCTGCGGTTGTTTATACGACAACAGCACCAAGACCTGCTCCGTTATAAATTTAATGAGCCTAATGAGATGCAGCTCAGTGCTCAGCAGTTACAGTCTCGGGTCTCCCCATTGCAGTTACCACAGCGGCTTGCATAGAAAAGCAGAACTGGGAAAAAATTTCCCTTGATTTTCATAGCCTTTGATGCAATGCAGCATCCTCCATCAGCCTCTCCCAAGCCCCCAGCAGCAGTGGGTGCAAAGGCTGAAGCTTCCTAACCTGCATGTTCGAGTTCTGTTACAATGAGGTGGCTCCCTCCAGGCCAAGCAATGCTTATGGACCAGAACTCCGTCTCTGACGAGGATCTGAAGACATTCAGGGTCACTTGCTGTATCCAGGGAACTCAAGAGACTATGATTTTGGTCTTTTACAACTAATACTTCAGCATGTTTATCCAGTCTCTCAAAGTCTGAAGGTGACTGAAGCTCAACTACAGAAATGAGAATAATCGAACCCATGAATCTTTAGGATGAATTTGTTTTCCTCTCTCTTTGATAAACAGCTGTACGTGCAAAACCCATTGCCCTGCCCTTGGAGCTTTCCACTCTGCAAAACAGCTTGCAGAGGTCCTCAGCAGCCTGTCTGAGGGTGCAAGATGCAGATCTCCCCTGCGAAGCCATCTCTGCAAAGGTCTCTCTGACCATCCAAGTTCAATGTGACTGAAGTAAACCTCACTTCACCCCATGGATACCAGTTGTACGTGCCATACGTTGTCCTGGTGGGATACCCATAGTGGTGACTCACAAAAGGTGGGCAAGCAGGATGATGCTCTGAACATCGCCATGGGTCTGACTTTATTCCTAGCTCAAAGGATGAGCTACTCAGACTTCCCCAAAACTAATAGCATTGTAGAGTAACGAATGCAAATTCCCTGTGCTGAAACAATACAGATAACTGCAGAGGGCTCTTTCTATCTCCCTGGACAGCAAACATGGACTGCATTGACCTGGCTCACAAGACTTACAACAACAAAGTGTTTGAACCTTTTATCAAATGACAGGCCTGACTTCGGAAGGAAAGACATGCTCCATCAAAAACCAGCCAGGCTGAGCCTGTGCCCAGAGGAGGATCCTTCAGGGCTTCAGGATTTCGAACCTGTGCCCGGCTTCCCATGGGCTTACAGAGCCCTGCCAAGGGAGTTGTAAATAAGCTGTTTATTGTTCTGAAATCAGAAGGGCTCCAAATGCTTTTGTTCCAAGTAAAGAGTGCAGCACTCTCCGAGAGCTGGCTGGTTTTTGAGGATTCAGCCCTTCAGGTCTGGACCAGAATGAGATCTCTGGACATTCTGGGTCAACAATTCAGAAAGGAAGCACTTCATTTTAAATAATTGTTTTATCTGCAGCTGTTTTAGCTAATGTTTTATTTAATTATCTATCTACTTTTACTTAATGTCACTAGTTCAGATGGGTCTGTCCAGAACCAAACCGAACTGGGCTGGGGAGGCTGCAGAGGACAACAGATGGGAGGCTGAATGCCAGATGGGTTGGCATGAAAAAAATTGCTTAAACTGGTCTGGATGGAGCAATCTTTCCTAGTGACAGATGTAAGGAAGGATTTCTTGGGGTACCTATCACCACAACATTGCCCTTGACATGTGAAGTGGTTGAAGGTCTGGTACCTTTGGGAAGGAGCAGCCTGCTAAGAACATGCAAGATACACAAGCTCTTCAGTAGTTCCACTTAGCACTTGCTACCACGTTTTCTCTTTTTCTTGGACCTGACTGCATGGGAGTTGCATGGATTTTGTTCCATGAGGCAGATGCAAGTCTTGGGTTTTGATGGATTTTACCTTCCCTGAGAAACTGAGGTTTGAGGAATAAGCTGCAGATCAGAACACACTGGCATCCTAAATGTGTGGTTTTGCTATGATCTACACATGAAAAGGCTGAAAGGGAAGAATCTCGTTGCGGTTTGCAGGTTCCCCTTGGGAAGAATAAATCTCAGCTGCTCGAAGCTGAAACAGGAAGTTTTCCAAGGTTATCACTGGGTAGAGGTCTCTAACCGGCCCCAGGGATCCACGGGTTGGGCTGAACCATTTCTGACAGATCTGACTGGGCCAAATCTCCCTTTTCTACAGGAGGTTTGATGCCTGAGTGGCTGACGTTAGATCACAAGTCAATCTTGGAAATGAAAGGAAGATGGCAGGCTAGAGAAGCCAGGAGAAAAGAACTTCTGAACCTCCAAGTTTCCCAGATTCCTCTGTGACATACATTTTTAAAGGATAAATGGTGTTTCCATACCAGAAACACTTGTGGCAGAGCTCATGGATAGCTGGATCTCAGCATCCACTTTAGCAGCATTCAGGGATTAGCAAGAAGTCCCGCTGCTGCAAGGCATTTGAGGAAAATGGCATAAAATGGCTGATGGGAATCCTGAGCAGGTTCCCAACTCGCAGGAGCAGAAAGCTCATTTGGCTGTAGTTATCCAGGCAGCACGAGACCAGGGCTCCTCCTATACGCTCCTCACCTGTACAGCACAGCCGAGTGGTCACTCAGAATCTTCTGTTCCACTCAAGAACACTACGGAAGCCACCTCGCAGCATCCTTGATTGTGGGGAAGGACAGAAGAGCTCCCACCCGATGATCAAGCTACAGCAAGAACATCACAAAGTGGCTTCTTTATGCAGTTAAACAAACAAAAAGAGGAATCCCAAGTCTTAATGCTTGAGGCTGGATTTTTCTGAATTTGCTGGGAAAAAGGAGCATCTCCCATTGTCCCCTGAGAATGGATGAATGAGAAAGCTGCGGTAAAAACAGTGCAACAGCACAGGTATGGCCCTGCATTCTCTGGGCTTTCGCCCTTCCTTTGGGAACTCGCTTGCTCTTTCCTTCCTTGGTGCTCCAAGACTCTGCTCGAATCCAAGAGAGAGATGGAAAACCACATGAAAAGCAACACTCACTTGCTGTGTAATGGGTTCTTGCCAGAGGCACAAAACAAAGGTCTTGTTGCTTGCTAGAGATCTTCACCCACTGCATTCCTGGGCAGAGCGCCATTTCACAAAACACAGCTTTTCCAAACTCAGAGCACTGGTGAGTTTGTAAGTGTGGAAGATGCAGAACACAGCCATTCACACACCAAGATCTCCTGCTGCACGGCATGGCATCCTACAAAACCAGCACACGCCTTCATTATTTGGAGGCAGCATGGCTGTTGAAACTAGCGGGCTGTCTCCTGTGAACATATAATCACTACAGTTTATAGCTCCTGGACCTAACTAAAAGTGCTGCTATTAAAAGCAATGTAAGTTCTTTCAGAATTTTGAGTAATAGCTCCATAACTCATTTGTAAGGGAACAGTAAGGTCTCTAAAGGACTTCTGAAATGGCTTTTCGGAAGTAGGAGGTTCTCTACTATCACTAGGAAAACATGCCATGCATTCTGCAAGCACTATCAGTATGGACTCTGGCTACACTCGTTAGATATGAGTCCATAAAGCCCTTCACTCAAAGGTTGCAATTTCGTCATTGCTACATGTTTAAAAGCATGCTAACCACCAGGCCCAGGTGGCTGATGGAGACCGCTTTAGCTACGGGCTGCGAGATAGCCTAATCACCAGCTTTGGAAAGCAACACTTGAAGAAACATTTGCATGGCTCCTTGCTAATTGGGGACGTTTAATTCAGCAAGTGTGCAGTTAGAGGTGATTTTAAAAGACTAACTTTATAACATTTTACACTGGTGTTGTCAAAACATATTGTCTAATTACCTTCTCCTTTCTTGGCTGATTGATAAGCGAGAGCAGAGCAGTGCCTCTCTGAAGTCGATGCCAATTCTGTGTCAGTAATTGGCTGGCAGGAGGTGCCAGAGTGTCTGAACTAAACTTTTATTCCCTGGAGAAAGACTAGAACTAACTCAACTTCTCAGTCCTCTGCTCCCATATAAACAGGCGTCAAGATGCCTTTTTCCCTGGGAGTTAAAATTACAGCACAGAACCTAATGGGAACAGTGGCTGTTTCACAGGAAAATCCTTGTGAAGCGTCTTGTCTGTAGTTTAGGAGGAATATGTAATTCTACAAGACCGTGTAGATAAATAGGATAATATAAAAAATTATAAGCAGCAGGTGGCCAATTTAAACCGTGTTCCCCCCCTCCTCCCCCCCTTTTTTTAACTGGTTTCCAAAAAGGTCGATAAAATTTAATGCTAAGTAAAACTAATTAGCCTGCAAGGAACTGCTGCTGGAATGACACTTATTCAGTTCAACAAAAGAAATGTTTGGCAGATGGAAGTTCGTTAAAGCAGAGCTCACTATACATATTTAATGCTCCATACTCTTGAGTTTATAACCTGCAGTTCATCGAGGCATTGCCAGTGCGCAAGATCAACAGAAAGCCACTATTATTTTTATCCAAAAGGTAAAGCCACTGACAAGCTTTGAAGTCAGAGAATATTCACTCAGTAGTTCCCACTGTTGGGGAACAGCAACAACAACAACAACAAAAAATAAAGGCCAGGCTTTCAAACTCCAACTCTAACAAAGCCACGCTTACAGTAAAAACGGCATCAAGTGAAATAAAAAGGCACCCAGCCAGCCTTTTCAACAGCGACCACACTGTGAAAGCAACTGTGTGAAAAGAGAGGTGACTGAGCAAGGATGGCTAGTGAGAGTCTGCAGCCAGGGCTTTTATTGTCAACCCAGTGATCAAAGCACAGGAGACCCTCTTAAATCTAAGGAAAATAATCTAATTTAAAAGGCAAAACAAAGAGTGGTGATTTTTTTTTAAAAAATCAGATTAAAACAAGGGTGTATTTCTGCTGGTATTGTGCTGCTTTGAGCAGGCAGGATGAGAACAGCTGCGTCAAGTTTGAAGGCACTTCTGGAAAAAGCAGATGGAGGCTTTTTTTCTCCCTATTTGATTTGTGCTGGAGTCCAGCTGTCCAAAGGGGAAAGAAGCACCTTTTTTCCCCGCTAGATATTAAATGTCACCTGTAACTGCTCACAAAAAGAAAATAATAATAAGCGGAGCTGCAGATGGTGCTGCAGAGCCCTAACAGTTATGCTCATCTTCCCAAAGCTGTTTGCTTACCTGGAGCAACTGGGGAGACAGTATCAGGCAAATGAAATACTTAAGCCTGCGCTTTCTTTGCTCTCCTGCCTTGCATCCCCAGGCGGGCTTTGCTGAGTCCTTGAGAACAGGTTACAGCTCCCTTTGGCTGCCCAGTGCAGAAATACTGTTGCATTTCTCCCCAGCTGACCTTAGCTGAGAGCTACATCATGTCCAGCGACCTCCTACACCTTCCACAAACACCTCCAGCTCACCCAAGGGCACATCATCTGCTTGCCAGTGCTCCCAATCTCATCTGGGAGAAACAACTGGCTGCTGACTGAATGGTTAAGAAAAATTATGTGCTTTAGGCAGTCCTGGATGATGAGTTTGGCAGAAGGCTACCAAGCCCTTTCTTAGCATGCTGTGTTTCCATCATAAAACAGCCCCAACTGAATACAGCGCTAAGGGGGGTTACACTCAAGCAAGCAAGAGCAACTGTACGCTACAGCTCTCACATGTTCTGCATATTTATCTCTGGGGAAGGAGACAATGCTACTTACAGGAATGTGAGGTAGTGGCACACGTCCATTTGCTTTGGCACTTTCTTGCATCTCTCTGCGATGCTGCTTTCGGAGCCTGTACGGTGGGATCCCATCTCTGCCGGAATAAAACAACAACATGCTCTGCTTTAGTGCCTTTCTCTGATACATAATGCTCATTTAAGTCTCACTGCTGCAGAGTGGCAGGTAGGAAACACCTTTACGTTTGAGAAAGGCTTTGCACGCCCAGGGCGAGTGCAGCAGAGCAAGAGGAATCCATGCAGGGAATGATGCTCGCCCGGGTCCTCACAACAGTAATGCTCTGGCACTGGGTGCTGGGGGCACTTACATGGCATCTGCCAGGAGCAGAGCGAGGCAGGGCTCCTGCGACCGCTGCCCTAGGCAGAGGGCAGGGAGAAGGACTTGGACCACATCCTGGTACCTTTTATAGTTGGTTGCTTTCTATAAAAGAGCCCGTAATGTACACAGTAAACCACAGGGCAGGCTAGGAGGGGGGGGAGGAGTGGGAGCTCAGCGAGCATCTACACCAAGGGGAACTTGGTCAGGGAACAAGGTATATATTTTTAAGAGAGCGTGACAACTTCTCAAATGGCTTATCAAAGCAAAGGGGTAGGCTTTGCTGCTCTTAAGACAATCTCTAGCTCAGTCTGAAATTATGGGCTTAATACTGGAGCTACTGTGCAGAAGAACCTAGCCTCTCCCCAGAGGAGGCTGGATGAGGTTAGGAAGGGACGCCATGGGCCACGACACCCAACTGAACCAGCTCTGCTCGGGTTTGTGCCCATGCTGAAAGTGACAGAGGTCTCTGCAGAGGAAGAGACAGTGGTGGTAACGATGCTGGGTCCTGACAGACTGGGAACCAGGTCCGTGGCTCTGCTGCAAGCTGGGGGACACTGCAGACCTGCTCTGATGAGCTGCATGCAGCCCTACAGCAAAGGCAGGGGTCTGGGCACGTGCGGGTCCCAGCAATGGGGGGCAGAGGCATCAGACTCTGCTAAGCCCCCCCTAACGGCAAAGCACCACTGGCTGAGTATGACTTTGGGCAAAGAAAGGAAACGAGTTTTTGTTCTCGCCATTGCAACCACCTTGCTTACACCTAGGGATGAGGAGAATGTGAGTGAAGTGGAGCCCAGTTATGAGATAAGGACACAGGCCCATCTCCGGGTGACACTGGATTATTTTGAGAAAAATCAACGAATGCAAAAACAAATGCCAGCCTGGAGCTCGGCAGTTTGGAGCTTTCCTTTTTTATTTTACACATTTCCCCGATTCAGTAAAAGCAACTGCTTGGGAAGGCTGTGCAGTGCCACAGAAATGGGTGGAAATGAACGGAGGGATTCCGTTGTCCAAAGTACCGAGTAACTTCCATGCACTGGCACTGTCTCCTCCCAGCCCCGCACCACTCCGAGCAGTGCAAATGAGCCAGTCCCAATGCATCTCACACGATGTTTGCACAAGCCAAATGTACTTAGCACCTACCCCCTCCCCAACTGCCAAGCATAGCTGCTTCTCGAGAACATAAAACAGTTTAACCAGGAGAGTTTTAAAGCCGAGATGCCATTTGGCAAGGGAAACACCATTTACAGTGGCGCTTTGCCTGCAAACCTCCTGAGTTACAAGCCTGTGCAAGGATGGTCACCAGCAGCTCTTTGCCCATTTCCATCGTGCCTGCTGCTGCGCTGGCTCCCCGGGAACGTGGGTGCAGGCAGAATCGCCACCAAACTACATCTGAAGAATACAATTTCATGCAGTAACCCAGGCGTTCAAAATGAAACGCCATTCAAATAAAATAAAACCTGTGTTTAATGACAAGTGCTTTTTAGTAGGAAGACAAATGAGAGAACAGAAAATTAGCCAGGCTAATTACAGCTCTGGCTAGTGGCTGCAGGTAATGCAGGAGGAGGAAGAGCACGTCTGGGAGCATCACCCCGCTGACACGTTAGAGGAGCAGAGCAATTCCCCCAAGCGCTGCTATACAGACAGGTGATTACGGTAGCTTTCATTAGGTGGCTTCATTTGCTTTAATGACAAACCTCCATTTGAAAAATAACTTCAGAGTCACAATGGTTAAAGAGTTTTCACTGCATCACGATGCAGCTTTTTCCAGACTTGATGGCAACAAAACAACTGACAATTTTTACAGGAGGGTGTGTGTGGAAATAATCTGGGGGATTATTTTAGCCATTGCTGGTCGGCATCGATAGACAACATTTCAGCTTAACCACTGCACAAAACCCGGGTGCCAGAGCACAACTCGCACGCTAAAGCCACACGGTCATTCGCAGGAAAAGCGGCATTATATTAGAAGGTGCAATTTTTCTTTCTTTCTCTCTCTCTCTTTTTTTTTTTTTTTTTTAATTCTCCCCAGCAGCAGTCCCAGCGGAAAGAGCGACTTTTGTTCCCAGCACAGTAGCGAAAGGCTGATAATGGCCTCTAATCTATCCGGCTTCAAACACATGTTCAGCCCCGCTGTGCTGCCTTTGATGTCATTTTAACTAGATTCCCCAATGCCACCTCTGAACTTGGAACATTCCTTCGTTCAATGTACTGTGCCAACTCAACCAGAGGAAGCAAATTCAAAGATAAGCACTTTAATTTTATCCCAACAAAACCTTATTCAATAGATGGGGGGAAAGCAAGGAAAAACCAATACCGCACTTTTGTTTTCCTTTTGTCAGGTAGCTTGCTTTGAGATATTTTCAATAGATAGAGAAATTTTTTTTATATATATATATTATATATATATATATATATAAAATTAAATATATAAAATCAAAACTTTTTGAGAGCACATTTACTTTTAAAACAAAACTTTCCCAAACTGTTTTTCCTTGTTTCATCACACGATTTTCTTTAGTACCAGAAAGCTCTGCACTGAAATGCAATGGGGGGAGCAAGAGTATTTTTACCGTTTGTTTAATGATAATGCAGCTGGTTTGCTACTGGGGAAACACGAGGGCTTCCTCTCCTCTCTGAACCAACCTGCAAGAGCCTCTGGTGAGCAGGGAGGTTTTGCTGTGGCTCTACAGTTGGACTCTTCTAATAAGGGCTGTCTTTGTCTTGTCTCTGCAGACAGCCTCCAAACCCAACCATTAAGCCTAACAAGTTGGAAATCACCATTTGGGTGTTAAACTTGTTTAAATATAGCAGAACTCCAGGTCATTCTGGATCACTGGCTGTAGGAAAGACAGGAAACAAATCCACAGCAAAACTGATATTTTTCACCAATTACTCTTATCAAAGCACCACCGTCACTGAGAGACCTTTCTCACACAAAGACGTATGATGGGAAAATCGCCAGGCATTTTGGACAAAGGCCAGTCATCTGAGGAATAATATTTAATCTGCAAGGTTTTTTGAAAGAGTAACCACTGTCCTAAACCCTTTTGCTTCAGGGAATGGCCATCCTTCCTCTGGGGCAGGTTTGACTGGAATTGGGGAAGAAGGAGCATCCCTCTGGCCAAGCCCACCAGCACCGGGAGGGCTTTCCAAGCCTCTGGGGAAAGACAAAGCTGTCTCCCAACCAAGACAAGCCACAGGATAAGACCCAGAGGAAGGGGTATTGTTGTTTAGCTGGACCACAACACTGGGCTGAAGAGGAGACATTATCTCTTGTATCCCCCATGTAAGCTCTTGCAGAAACAAAGAGAAGACAGACATGGACCTAAGGCGTTTCTGCATCTGAATTAGAACATTACATGGCAATTTAGTGCATTTCAGCTTCTGCCTGTTGCCTTCCTACCTACAGCTGCCTTAATTTCCCCTGAGCATCCCTGTTGTGACAACCCCTCCCACCCAGAGGCTGTCTCCTCCACTTGGGAAAGATGCTATCTGTGTGCAGGGGTTATTTGAGACAGCAAGAGAAGTTCAGGGCTGCACTGGAAATGCTGCTGCAAGCCTGGGGCAGGCTCTAGGCAGCCCAGGGGGGAGGCAGAGCCCCAAAGCCCCGACCCACCACTGACCCACCGCCGAACACCAGCGGTGAGCGACTCAGCCCCACCTGCGGCCACGGCACACTTGCTGGGCCAGTGCTCGCCGGAGCCTTTCACCGTGTCCTCTCCAGACCTTGCCTCCACGCAAACCAGCTAAAACAACACAGCTGCCGTGCCGATTATAAAAACAGGTTTCAGCGGAGAGGACTGGAGCTGTTTTGCCTACAAGCGCAGAGGAATTCATATGACACAGGAAGACTGAAAAATAATCAGTGGAACACAGGCATTTAAGAGCAATGTTTTTTAAGCCACTCAGAAAGCAAACCTCTCCAACAACAGGGACTGATAACACTTGTTACATAAATTCAACCCATTTCAATAATATTTACCAGTGCTTGGAAAGACATCCTGTTGAAAGTCTGTCTTTTAGGCAAGCGTGCTTGTAGCTGGTACCACAGAAATTATTTTAAAAAACACTTCACTGAGCTGGGAGCTCCTGAAAAGCCTGTGCCTGCCTCCCTTCGTCCCAGCTCAGGAGGCCAGCTGGCCAGAGCATTGCCCAGGTCTTTGCTAGTGGCTTTGCACAGCTGGGCTGTGCTGGGCTGTGCATGCAGCCACATCCAAACCCTGCGCTGCCATGATCAATATCAGAGCTTGGAAGGGAGCTGGTGATAACCGCAATACATCAGAGTACAAGCAACCGCTCGGTGTGTCCGCCTTCTCCACCGACTTGAGTTGGCCAACACTGCAAGAGCAAGCCTTGCATCCAGCCATGCTCTCTGTGCACCCGCCTGCTTTCCCAGTTTATTAACGCTCCTCAATTAGCCGATGCTTGCGTCCTGATTGTCCGGACACATTCTCCTCTGATGGAGGGTCACAGAGGTTTCTGCCTTGGGATCACACCCCGTTCACGTGCTGCCTTGGAGCAGAAGCCAGATTTCATTATTGAGCTTGACTGCTGTATGTAAACATCACACACAGGGAAGAACCTCACTCATCAGCAAACGAGGCTTTTATTGCCACTTTCCTCAGAGGAGGCCTAAATTCAAAGCACCGAGACATGTAAGTCTTGTCAAGCAGCAGGAGTCCCTTCTTTAACTTGCGTCTGGTTGTTCTTCATTTTTGCTGCCTTGAGCAATTCTGCAAAAATTCCTTTGAAACTCAGGAGGCAGATAGGTTCAGCAATGCCATGTAAAAACCGAACAAAACCTGGTACTGGAGTTTTAAAGAATGAAATGAAGAGCAAAGAAAACAGAAAAGAAACTCTGAAAACAGAGTCTTCGTAAGCCAAAGGTCAAGGCTGTATGTCCAGAATCCCAGTTTGGGGATCAATCTGCATGTATTCAGTTTGAGATGCGCAGAAACAAAGATCACAGCTTTACCCTTATGATTTTTGAGACTTACTTAAAATGAACCACTGAGATCGGGTTAGTTATTAACAGAAGGCATCACATGTATCAATGGTAATTAAAGTCCTAGAAGCAGCCTGTGGTGGGCATAGGAGAGATAACGTGCCTAAAGGAAAAAGGAGCAAAGAAAAAAAGAATGCATAGGATGGTCAAACAGAAATCATTCTGCCTGCAAAAGAAATAAATTATGGCTACTGAAATAAAAATTAGGAGGGTGAAGAACTCTGGCATAAATGATCACAACTTATTGCAGGTATAACCATCAGCGCAACTCCATGAGCCTGCTGGACTGGTAGAAGTGTTAAAAGCTAATTAATTTTGAAGAGTTCTTACAGCTGTCTCTCCTGATAACAAGAAGTTACATGACCCCTGCTAGCTTCAGAGTACTCCATATAAATTGATGAATATGAAGAATCACGGAAGGATGTGGCTAAGCAGCTGGATTTGTATCAAATGGAGCCTTTAATTAGCGGTCCTCTACAGCTCTCTGTCCCAGGGGCATCCTCCACCTCCCATGCCCCTTTGGCCTCCTCCATTCTGCAGCATGAGATGGATAAGGTGTAAGGTGTAGGGAGCAGACCGGACTCAACAGCTGCTCCTAAATGGCCCCAAGCCCCCGCAGAGCCAGAGACAAGCATGCTACCTGCTCGCACAGAGCCACCGCAGCAGAGACAGAAGCCCCCTTAGCATATCGCACACTCACCAGCTCACTGTATTAACGGAAGGCAGGTGGGGAACTGTTGCAGCACCTATTAACAACATCCATGACACAGGCTGGGAAGTTTCTCCAACAAGGTCTGACAGCTCCTGACATTCACAGTGACACTAAACGAGGCTCTTGGAGGACTTTGTGTTTACAGCACTGCCGTTAATAAAACCCTCTCCTAATTCTGTAAACCTGTCATCTTTCGCTTGAAGAATCAAAGGGTTTCTGCTCTACAGAAACACACTTTGCATTTGCACTACTAAAAACCAGACCAAACACTGAATATTTTCCCTCAAATCCTTTTTTTCATCACAGAGATGCAGTCACAACAGAATCTCATAAACCCTTTTTTCTCTCTTTGCAGACTATCTTTAAGGAAGGTATCTCATGGGTGAGGTACAGGGCGCTGTCATGAGGGTCAGGACTAGAAAAAAGCAGAGAAGATTTGGCAGGGGCTTACTGGTACAAGTTGTGTTAAAATGCAGTGGTCACCAGACATAAACTAGAACTGGTCAGTCACCAGTCCTACTGAAAAGCATTTGCAGGCTGAGCACAGTTTGGCAGCAAAAAACCTCAAGAGAAGTACCCAGGTAATCAGAAAGCTCCGTCTGACTTTCAGAAGATACTATATCTCAAATCACTTACTATAAAGCCATTCAACATTTCAAATGCCTCTTGCATCTGGCAAGAAACACTGCAGGAACTCCGACCAAGCTTCATTTATTTTAGTTCAATATAAACATTTTACGTTGCAAATGTTGCCAAGACTAAGTAGCCTGCACAGTGGCAAAACAACCCCACTCGAAAAGAAAGTGGGAATGATCATGACCTTGGTCTAGTCAGATATTGCCCCCAACACCGGCTGTGGCAAAGCGTCCCCCAGACGAACGCAGCAGAAGCACCACTGCTAAAGCAACAAACACACTCTTGTCCCACCAGATTGGAGTTACTTACACGCTGCTGTCTGTCAGCGACATTGTATCGGCATCGCTGGACATGCTCTGCTGCTCGCTGTCGTTGGCACTGGTCGCTGGTGCCAACGCGTAGCCCGTGTTGACATAGTAAGGGTTAACAGGCTCTCTCCATGACCCATGCCTGCAAGAAAAATGAGAGTCAAATTAGAAGGACACAACCACGACCAGCTCCGCATCACTAGGCAGAAGGACTCTGCATGGAGCCCCAGCATTGGTGACAGGGTGCAGAATACGCTGTGTCCACACTAAGTGGCACTGATTGAACCATGAACCCTTTGACTCATAACTGGAAGCAAAAGGGAATTCATGGATTAATGAAGATGATACTGTTAAGAGATGAAGAAGGGAGGGAACAAGACTATATGGAAGAATTCCAGTTCCCACCAGGATTTATGGTGTCCATGGGCTAACTGCTTCACACTGTCATTCTATGAGCAAGGTAGAACATCTAAAAACAATACCTAGATAACAAAACAGCATTTTTCTTAGTCAAAATGAGCTTCTGTTCTTCCAACAGTGAGGGATGTGTAGCACAGCTCACCCATTCTGTGCTTGCCTTTACATTCCTCTTCAACATGTTTGCCAAGGGAGGGAGGTAAGGCACAAAATGGCTGTTGCTTACAATGCAGTATCTAAAGCTGACCTCAAATGTCACACGCAGGTACATCAGACACTTGCAAATTCCACCAGGAAGGACCATCTGATCACACCGGCTTTTCCAATGGATCATCTGTTCATGGATCCATGGAGGCTAGTTTGTATACAACCACATGCCTTGTCCTGCAGACAGGTTGTTCAAGTACACGTGCAAGCAGACCAACCTCCTTCCCTTCCACCAAATGACAGGAAGAGAGACTGCCTCTGTGAGCTAACTTGGGAAGCCAGTTCCTTGCTCTGGAGGAGAGCTGCATTAACGGTGAAGCAGCCTGTGAAACAAGCAGGCAAGAGCTCCTTCACACCGACTGCCACCGGCGTAGCAAAGCTACTGCTGCCAATGTGCCTCCAGCTCTGGTACACCGCAGGACAGTCAGGCCACGCAGGCAGATTGTTGTCACTGCAAGTCATTTCACAATTTGCCAGGAGGAACAAGCTGAAATGTTCACACCAACACAGCATCCTTTAATCCCCCACTCTCTCTGCCTACCCCTCTGCATGAAGAGCAGCATTTGCAAGATATCTTGAAGTTGATGAAATCCTGGGTTTTCCAAGCTCTGCTACCAGCTCTGAAAATCAGAGTCCTGTTTTAATTCAGATCACAAAGCTCATCAGCATGAGGTTTTATTTAGTAACTCAGTAACTGGCACCTAGTTGATGTGGTTTGTAATGGACCTTGAGCAAACACCTCCAAGGAGGACACATCTTGCAATTTGTGCTTCCCCGTTCTGCTGTGAAAAGCTTTTCTGGCTGTACTGCAGCGGTCAAAGTTCTACAGACAATAGAAAACTGTCCCTGCCCTGATGAGTTTACATTTAGATAAGACAAGGAAACCCATGAGAAATGCACAGATGGAAGGAGTGGAGGTGAGGAAGACACCAGCAAAGGGACAAGTTAGCAGTTTTGGCACATTTGTACAGAGGATGAATGCAGGACAGCCACCACCTGAACTGGGACTAGCAGACAACCCATTTAAGGTGAGATTTTCAGAATCATTTAGCTATAGTAAGGTACTCACTTACAAAGATAGAAGCATTACATTACCAAATTATTTTAAAACCTGAATTTGACAGGACTGTAGCCTTCAGCTAACACACTGCTTGTGTAGCTCCTATTCACCCTGCCCCTCTGCTCTAGACACAGAACCAATTTTCCTTGTAATACAAGAGGCCATGGGTGTTCATTGGTCACTAAGAAAAATCATACTGGTTTAGGTCCATTATGGGGTCAGTTAGAAACAAATTACCCTCCTATTCTCACAAAAAGAAAACTAACATTTTGCTTGCCACAAACCAACAAAAACTCCAAGCTATTTCTCCTTGGATGATGAAGCTCAGTATAGTTGCAGAGTGGCGCAAAGAGCATTCAAAACTGAGTCAGCTGAGGTTTTTCACAACTGCTTGAGGAAGAGGGAGCCTTGTGAAGTTTCTCCATGCTTGGGTGCAACAGAGTCAGTTGGGTACGAATGCTTAGGGGCACCCTGTGGTGGTGAGTCACCACGGACATCTTCCAGCACACAAACTTTTTGTCTGTTGCTGTAAATGTGCACTGGAGCAACTTTACTTCTATATTCTATCAGATTTCAGAGCAGCTTTCTAGGGCAAACATTTAAGACTGGAAATAATTTGAACAAGTTCACTGTAAAAAGCAAGGTATAATAAGTGAAAACCTTAGCAGCCCCCTTCACCAGTTTTCCCCTTGCGTAATGGTCAGTTCTGAACATTAAAGCAGAGCTGTGCAGTGCAACCCTCCTGTCAAATCTGATATGACAGTTGCATGATGGAGGCTGATACAACCTCTTAAATTGAGGCAGGAATGATGGATAACTCAGGCCTTCCCTGCGGGCAAAGAGAAGGATGCTTTTTGGATAACCCAATTAAAATATAGCACCAACTTCTAGCAGACCTTCTTGCCGGGACTCTCTGAAAGAGACAAGATTATTCTAGCAGTATATTAAGAAAGCACTGTGATATACAGAATAAATAGCACAGATCAATCGATTTCTCCTTTGTATCTGTTGTTACAAAGACAGAACATCATCAGAGTATCTGAACAGTTTGTTGGGTATGGAACTGAGATGGCTGAAGGAACCAAGAGTGAGCAGATGGGTGCTGGGTGGTCCCTGGCCCCTCTGGAGGAGTCCGGATGGACAGGCTCTCTTGCAGCACTCTGTGGCTGTGGGCTTCCCACTGAGGAGGCAGGCAAGCATTTGGTCACAACTACTGTATTTAGTCAAAATTACACACTTAAGCATGTATACAACAGGGATTATTTCCATTTTAGCTCTGCCTCTAATACATCAATGCAAATGTAAACTTTCGGTAAGCATAAGTAGATGGAAAGGGTATAGGATTTCAAAGCAATCATAACAGGTTACATTACTTTTGAGGAATCCATCTGTATTCAATCCTTCTCCTAATGTTCCCTCTCCCTGACAACTCTCTTCAGCTGGCTCGTATCACTATTTGAATGTTTTGTGCCGTGCCTCTGAAGAACGCTTTCAACATCTATTAGGAGGAAAACATTAAAGGAACATGGAGTCTAACAAAAAAACCTGGTCACTTCTGATCTGGGAGGGGAGGCTGCTTTAAAAGGGATACACGCACACTCAGAGCGATTTGAAATGTCAGCTAAAAACCTCACATACCGAGCTCCATGTGCTGATAAGGGCAATAAAAGGAAAGGTGAGCATTTAAAGTTAGACTCCACAAAAATTCCTGTAGACCTCTGGAATTTCATTTTATTTTTTTAGACAGAAAGAGCAATGAACGTTTTTGAAACGAACACAGAACATTTCGCACATTGCAGAAATAAAGCTGCATGTCTCCTCTGCAGCTCTCAGTTGCTCAACCCTCAAAATAATCACATAGGGAACAATTATAATAGAGATCACAGCGACCCAAGTAAGTCAACCTGACCAGCTGCTTTTTCTTTGCATAAAGCCCTCCACTGATCAGTCTAAGTTCTGGTAATGCTGACAAGGGCCAAAACTGCTGTAGAAAACCAGCAAGCATCTCCTTAGGGCTTCCTTCTACCTGTTCAGTTTATTTTTATTTTGCATGTTGTCTTGGCTGCATCCCATTCCCAAATTTCCCACTCCTCCAACCAAGACCAGCACACAGCACTTTGAACATTAGCACCGTCTGATCTTGGAGCTTCAATATAGGTGAGAATAGAGGTAAGGTCCTCTTCAGCCCTCTTGCCCTAGAGCTGGAGTTCCCACAGCATTGTGACTCCCTAAGGGCATCCTTTTACTTCCAGCCCGGGATCCCCAGTCTCCTTCACACAACTTCACGTGATGGCTATTTCCATTTTAAATCAAAGATGCAAAGTCCCAAATTTTTACCGAACATGCTGCTCTTTGCTCTATGCAAAAAATACAGAGCCGGCATGCTCTGGGGCAGAATTGCATCACCTTCAACACCCACAGTGGGAGGAAGATCTCACAGATCCTGCCTGCAAAGCCAAATCCACACGGCACTCCCTTCGGTTCTCAACAGTTACATACCGCTTTCATTGATGTTCTTCATCAAGCATGGGAAAAAAAAAACCTACGGCAAGAAGGAAACTTCCTTGGAGATGAAAGACCTCTAGGTAACTCACTTCTGTAGAATTTAAATTCTCACTGGAGGGATTAAGTTGCACAATGCTCTACTGGCAGGTCTGAGAGACATGGTCTTCCCAAGTCTGCCAGCAGTTCCAGTGTGGATGGAGCAGCTCCCAGTCTAACAGGGAAGCTGAGCTGATCCACCAGTTTTCACTGTTACCATCTTCCCCAACTCTAGCACTGAATTTTTATGACACTGACATCTTCTGGAAGAAAATTTTTACTCAAAAGAATTGATGTTGTGATAGAACCCAAGCAGGCTGGCAGTCCTCCTCTTGCAAGGGTCCCCCACCTGCCTGCACATTCAGCTCGCCAGTGGCATGGCGAGGCTCCTCCAAACCCCTGTGTTATCAAGGAAGCAGTTGTTTGAGACACTAGATTAGTAAACCCAAGTGATAAAGACTCATAAAGCTGACAACTGCAAAACCCCAGTGCATTCTGCTTATGTTCCCCCTAAACAGTGCTTCCAGAAGATTTCCTCCTGTGACATACTCCAAACCTTTGGTCACCATGGTTTTAGGTGAGCAGCCTGTTTTTAACATGGGAGAAATCCCATTTTCTAGGCAGCAAGCCATGAGGCAGCTGATGATCATCACTTTATGAGTTGCCTTAGAAAGCTCTGAGCTGCAGGAGACATGGGGATGTTGGCAAGTCGCAGGGAAGGACACCCCAAAATGGGCTCGACAGAAACTCAAGTTCTCTCACCACAGCTGATGGAAGGTCGAGCAGCTGTGATACCCTCCATCCTGCACAGCTGCAAGGAACATCATGGCAGGACACAATTCCTCCTTTCCTCTTTTGGTAGGTCATGGCTGAGCTGAGGGATGATGCCCAGAGACCACAGACCAGGGCTGCAGCTCAACGAGACCCAGTTACGGAGTCTTTGTGTGCCCACCCTGCTTTTTCACACCAAATTCTGACAGTTTAGTTCAAATTTTTACAGTCCTGCATTTCTGAAGACGACTATTTACAGACCAACATCTGCAGGAGGAAACCAGCACTAAGCACTACTCCTACTTCATGTCTCTGGGCATTTTGCCTTTGTGATTGGGAGGATGTAGTCTAATCCTGAGACATCCTTCCAGCTCATTATTTTGACATCTCCCATTTATTCAGTGTGAAAAAATTAATTTTTCAGTTTAAAAGTTACATACTTCCACCCAAGGAAAAAAAAAAAAAAAAGGCTTCCAAAATGACAGCTCGCTGTGTCTCTGGTTGGCCAGACATGATCAAAGCTCTCTTACTTCTCATACTTACATCTACCAACAAGTGGGTGACTGTCATATCTTTCATGCAGTAGCACATTTCATTATCACAACCAGTCAATCAAATAAAAAAGGTGCACATGTTAGCTTATGATGTACGAGCCGAAGCAAATCCCTTCAGCATATTTAAATAGCATGTGCTGACAAGAGTGTCCGAGCAGCACGGTCACCTTTAAACAAAGGATTAGAACAGCATCCACCAATAAATCTGATTTACAAGATTACATTAATCTACCATCAGAACAAAGAAGTCTCCATTTCCAATCCATGGTACCAACAACCATCACAATTGTTGCACCATACTGCATATAAACCTAGCAGAAATGTCCCCAAGTATTCACAGCACTCCCAAATACATCATCACGGGTATGACTTGGAGCCAAGACCAAAACATCTATGAAGATGCAAAGCTGAAAACCTTTACTCTTGACTGGATTTAACCTGCGCTAAAGATACAAAGTCTGCTCAAGAGGTTAAAATTGGGGATTTAAGCTTATAATTTGATTGCAGATCATCAGGGTTGCTCCACTTAAAACTCTTCCCAATTACTCTGGGTACTCAGACACTGCTGTGCATCTCATCTTTATCACTGCCAATGTCAAGCTAATCACATGTGTTCTAGGCAAGGGCAGCTTCTTCAAAGATCACATCAATTCTGGACAAGTTAATCTGTTCTTTGAGGTCTCCAGATGGCTCTTGCCAAGAAAGTTCACTTCCAGCCCTGCAGCCAGCGAGTGCAGCAGCCCCGGCACTCTGCAGAGCATTACAAAGGAACCAGATCAAAGTTGTGTCTTACAAAAAAATGAAATCTGAAGTTTGAAAAGCAACAGCAGCCTGTCACTTGCAGGCTTAAAAACGACTTCTGCATGCTCCAGCTATCAGGGAATTTATGATTACAGTCTGGCTTTTAAAAGCTGATGAAAAAACCAACGCTCTTTAGTGCTCCTTGCCTTTGCAAATCTGTATCTTCTTCTGTACTTATTCATCCTCCCACGCTGGAGGAAGAAGGCAAATAAATAAAAACGTAACTAAAAGTACAGATAAGGGCTGCTCTTCTCTTTTATTCCAAGGCATTCAATTCCATTTTAGGACTACACAGAGATTATTTTATGGGGAGCTTCAGTAATTATTGTGAAGTATTAAAGTACAGTTACAAAAGCTAAATCCAAGATCTACCAGTCTTGAGTTTCCAATTTCTCACTCCTTTGCATTTACCAAGGACATACTGCTTCTCAGGCAGCACTAAAGTACAGAAGATGCATTAATTGAAACCAATAATTTAGATCACAGGATACAGCAAGGTGGGCGAGAAAGTGGTTTAGAATTTGTCAGAATCTAGGAAGGAAGCTGAAATACAGGAAAGAAATTCTTTGCCTTAGGAGGCAAATAAAGACTAGACAGGCTCAATATTGTGGCTGTATTGCCCTACCGCCACCTTAACCTTCTTAGGAAAGGCTTTCAGACAGCAGGATGCAATCACTGTGTTCCGAGGAAACTGCAGAACAAGTCCCTCAAGATTTCATCTGACCGTGCATCTACAAATCAGCCCTCCCAGCTCCTCCCTCCCAACAGAGGCAAGGCTGTGCTCATTCACCGCCCCAATGTATATTTTGTCCGCTCATTACAGAGTTAAAATCAAAACTGTAAAAACCCAATTTTGACACACAATACTTTCTAAAAACAATTTATGTCTTCTCTAGAGTAAGACCAAACCCCTCACTTACTGAATAGCTTAATGCATGATAAATTGTTAAAATAAAGGAGAAAATATGGGCAACATCACAGCTGCACATCAATTACCAGGACACTTGGATCACCTTCCTGAAATAAAGTGAAAGCTACAGAACATTCTGCTCCCTATCTAACAATAATAGGTATCTGCTTGGATTCCCTTCAGCATATTAGCCTGAATTTATACCATACCATAGTGGTTTGGGTTTTTTAAAATGATGACATGATTAATATCAATCCTTATCCATTATAAAAGGTTGATATTAAATAGGGACATTTTCTATAAAATATACAGGCTATCTGGCTGCATTAATTGTGACTGAACCAGAGTCTTACTGCTTTGCAGTAGCCTGGCTCCATCAGTCATTCAAAAGCCTCTGTAGTGACTTAAGAAGCTACAAAACCAGAGCAAACCCAGCACCTCCTGTGTGCATTTTGGATTGCTAGGGGACATTGCTCCCATCCATATGCCACACTTGTCTCCATGGCATGGCCTGTCAGACCATATACCACAGCAGAATAATTTTTAATATTTTATTGGAAGGGAGAGAATTAGGCTCACACAGGGATGTGCTGAACATGCACACATGTTGCCAGAAAAAGTTACCTTTATAACTAAGTATGTGACTGGCATCAAAATGCATCCCGAATGTAGTGAGACGACCTGGACCCTGAGGACCAAAGCCTCCTGACACCTCCAGAACAGAGAGATCCTGCCCAGGATCACATGTGTAAGGAGGAATGTCAGAACAGAAGCACCAATGTGCTTTGAGGTCACACTGCGCATTAAAATAAACACAAATCTTTTCAAATCACAGGGCCTGTCTACATGATCCTTGCAGCATGCCCAGGAGCTCAGGTTCCCATATCTGGGATGGGAATGCCATGCTTCCAGCACACTTCCAGTGTGCTCTGGCTGCCCAAGGCTTTGGGTGAGAACAGCCCACAGCAACACTCCCCAAAACGAGCGGGACCCAAATCCTCAGCCCCCTGACCCTCCGAACAGGCTCACCCTGGGCCACTGTGCTTGCTAGCATGGACACAGGCACAGAGAGCTGGTAGTGCAGCCTCTGCCCCCTGCTTAAACAGAGCTGGGGAAAATTCAGTTCAGATGCAAGACCTTTCTGCTCTGCTAATGGGTTGCTCAGACTGAAATGACATCTATGTTCTAATACAGTAAGTGTTTTATATATATATTTATTTATACATATATGTGTGCGCTTCAGTGGATGAACATATAGAGTAGCCATTTCAGACGGCAGGCAGCAATGCCAGCTCCCAGCTCTCTGCTTTCCCAGGTGATTCCCCCCAGTATACTGGGGCTGGTGGAGAGGGGAAACACCCCACAGAGAGCTACGGGTGTCTCTGTGTGGGCTCCTCTGCCTTTACTCCAGTTTCCCTTCCCTGGGAAGGCAGGCAGGGCAGCTGGGAGACATAGAGGAGTTGCAGAAGAAACGGTTCTTCCCAGAAGGGGCAATATAACGATCATGTCACAGGTGTAAAACTACTTCTGAACCCGTCACACCAAGCGAGGGACCATCCATCCTGTCGGCCCGCCCTGCCTTGCAGCCCGGGATGCTGCTCCCTCTGCAGATGAAATAAGCAGCCGAAAGCATCTCCCAGCTTTGCAGTCACAGGCCAGCCGTGCAGACACCCACGCGACAGCTTCCAGCCCACAGCAACCCCCTTGCCTGCTGAGGGCCTTTGCGAAACAAATTACTTCCAAATGCCTGCCTCTGAGGCGCAGGGAGGAAAGGGAAGCCCAGGTTTATACCTGGGTCTGCTCATAACCTAAAGAAAGCAGCAGCTCCACTTAAAAACACCACTGCCTGCAAACTATCAAATTAATCCTGGGATTTCAACAGCTTTTCTTCATTATTTTTCATCTGAACCGAACCACAAATTTACTTAATGACTAAACCAGGCGAGTAAGTACTTTGTTTTCCACACAGCGCAAACCTTTCTAACGGGATCCAGGTTTCCAGAAAATGCGTTTACCTAACATCAGGCAAGGGAGAGGGTCCATTTCCGAGATGTGTTTCATGTTTTTTTTTTTTTAACTTCCCCAAACCCACCAGCATCGTGGTCGGGATATCTCCAAGTCCTGAGCCTGAGGAGAGGCACTGAGCAGGGCGAGGAGGAATACAATAAGAACACTGTGTTCCAGGCATGACTGAATAAAAGGCAAGAGCATGCTTTTGGCTAGCAGGATTCAGTGCTGTAACTCCGTCTGCCTCTTTTCTTCTCCATCTGAAGCAACGCTGTTTGTACACGCTTCTCTGAAATGGAAAGTATTTCCTCTTGCCTGCTTGTTCCAAGGAAAGATCTGAGGAGGCCTGGTATAACCAGGCAGAACTGGGGATTCTCCAGTGCCTTGACACTTCTTTGCCAAAATTTCTGCTCAACAAGAAAGGGCTTACAGGAAAGAAATCACGAGCAGATTTCTCTACAAGCTCAGTAACTTAAGACCAGGGCCTATAGGATGAGTAAGTTTTTGGACGGGAGCAAAGCATCCAGCTTTGGCCAGTGACTCCAGACCATGCTCTTCCTTTCTATATACCTACGGAGCCTCTGGTGTGTTCAAGAACATGCGATGGGGTAGGGATGTCTACAGGTACATGGCCCACACTGGGGAACAGAGCTATTGCAATCAAAGAGCAAATAAGACCGCCGGGGTTCAGTTCTTCCTGGACCACTGAAGCTTTTCAGGAGGCCATAAACCTCAGCACTGCAATCTGTTGTCTGTATTGCCTTCAGGGATAAATTTTCCGACACTTAAATCACAACAGTGGTGTTGCTGATGGCTGAAATGAAGGGAGAAGATACGCAACTCAGGGGGGCTCCATTTCACAAAAACTAGTCGCAGCTTTGACATTAAACTGCTTCCTTTTATCACTGGGCCACGTAATGTAAGCTGAGCCGCATGACCACAGACTCGCTAGCCTTGCTTAAATCCTCACCGAAACAATGGCATGAAACTCAATACTCATTACTAATTTATTGCCAACAAACTCGGTATTTTAATGAAATTACAAATTTGGGTGGGTGGCAGAAGAAAACAGTCGATGCAGTATTTTGAACAGCTATGAGGCACCTGACTTAGCACCTCAAACCCACCCAGATTTGGTCCCAAAGATCTTTGACAAAGCTCTACTAATGATGAGGTGGGTAAGATTAGCATTAATCGTGCACAAACCTCCACTTTATTTCACTGAATAAGGTCTGGCTCACCAACACACAAGAAACGAAGAGGTCGCTCACTAGTGCCTTAACTCCTACAGAAAGGATCCAAGAAACTCCCCCAACTGAACAAGAACCTTTGAGGGGACCAGACTCTGACCTCAGCTGGTAACAAAACCAAAAACACGGAGGGCTGGCAAGACCTGGCAGAGATAAAGCTGAGAATCAGGATTTAATAGTGCTCCCAGAGGGGAGATTCAGCTGATTAGAAACATCCTAATCTTCTCTCTCAGTGTATATTAAAGGTCAAGAAGTGGAATCAGATATTGGCAGCACATGAAAAAGCAACTCAGTCAAGCAAAAGACCTTCACAAAGATGTTTCATACCTTCGCATTAAAAATTCCTGCAAAGCCTTATTTAATTTTACTTCTATCTAGGGAACACATTTAAGTTTAAAGTCAAGAGACCATTAGATCAGGACAGAAAAGAAGATTCCACACCCCACTCCCCCCGAAGACTTCTGCCTCCAACCAGCACCTATAATGAGCAGGAGTTCATAAGCGTCAGTTGACTGTGACCACGAGAGATAAGTAGGTCTGCTCAGCGCTGTACGCTGCCAGCTGAGTGCTGTACACTCACAAGTACAGCACCACGAGGCAGAGCTTCTCTAGCAGTCCTCTGGAGTCTCACAAGCTCCCCAAATGGGGTCATTAAAGGATACTTACTGGATCATGTTAACAAACGGCAGGCTGCATCAACAGCAAAATACTGGCAAGCTGCAAAAAGCTTTTAAACTTGCTCTATCATTTATTGCTCAGCTGTGAAGAGATGTCAGCATCACAGCAAATGTATAAAGCCAAACTCAGGCTCCTCATCTCTGACCGGAGCTTGTAATCTGACGTTCCCTTCTCAGCTCAAACTGACCTGGCCAATATAATGCAGTGGCTGGGGCAAGATGAGGGTGGACTGAATCATGCTATCCTTCTGACAAGGTCCATTAGAGGTTGACAGCAATGACAAAACCCCAGAAGAACTGTAATAACAACAACCAGAAGAAATGAACCACACAGAAACTGTGTCCACATGCTGTTCAAAAGGACCTCTCCTTCTCTAGAGGTATATTTTTTTTTCCTCCTTTAAGATTTTTGCAGACTAACAGCAAATAACTTCGCTGCTGTCCCCAGAAAATACACGTACAGAGGGAAGTTAGTTTTGTGAAGATGCTACAGACAGCCTTCCTTTTAAATAACAACTAAAGTAACTTTTCCTTAGATGGTGCAGAATGAAGTCTTCTTTCCCAGTCCTAGTTTTGGGACAGTCACTGAACCCTGCACCTCCAGCCAGACCTGGAAGCCAAACCATGAATAGCTGCACGGAGGTCACACAGAGTCACATTTAAAAATAATGAATGGAATCAGTGGATTCAGTATCACACTTCTTGCGGCTGTATTTTTACAAATCTAAATTTTTACAGATCTAAATTCGGTGGCTGACTGGCAAACCGAGAGCGAGGAATTCAGCGGTGAGAAAGGTGGAGATCAGCATCCCAAGGCGGCCAGTGCAGCTTGGTTAGCAATGCCCGTTTACTGCATATACCTTGACCGTACCTAGAAGGACCCCACTGGGCATGTTCTGCTCATGAAGGTGACAACATGTCCAGAGGTATTTACCAAATAGTTCAAGGTGCAAGAACCAGTTCACCTCATTTAAATGGATATTAAAAAGTAGCGAAAAACAGCTGAAGGAGGCAGGGAAGGGGAAAACAAAGAAAAGTTGCTCACAGACAAATTGCACAGGAGCTCACAAGGTAGCTCCTGGGACACTGCAGTACCAGAAGGTCCAGCTGCTAAACTCCACACCAGAGGTAAGATGAAACACCTTTAACTGTAGCACAAGAGTGTTAGGGCAGCTGTTGGGAGGCTTACATATGCAGTCCGTCCTGTCACCCTGTTTGGCCAATGCTCAGGGAAGTCCTGTGCGTGTTTCTTCTCGGTGCACTTTACAGCTAGTGAAATTTGACTTCAAGAACTGTGCTGGGGTTTATTATTTTTGCCTTATATAATTTTTCTGTTTTGGTTCTCGTCCATTAGAACACGCAGAGATATGGGCTTTTACCTTCATTACACAAATTCCACAGTATCTTTTCATCTGGTATGCATTATTGAGGGGATATATATGAAGTACCATGTCCATTTAAAGTGCTGTAAAAGAGCTGTTTGAACTCTCATTCTGTTCCTACATATCTTTATACAATTAAAACCAGTTGATGGTTCCATTTAGGAAAAATAAGTGACAATGCAAGCAATGTGCTTTTTGTTCTAAATAAATTAGCTAAAACAGATAAAAGACAGCCGTGGTTTTTTTAACCTCAGTTTCTTAAAGACAGAAGGCCAGGTGATCAAACTCCCTGTGTTTCTGTTCATCTCTTTTTACCCCCTCCAGAATTTCTGAGTACAAGGTATTTGCTGACACCCAACCAAATTCAAGAGGGGAGGGAGGCCCCAAAGACACTGTGATAATCAGCAAAAACCGGGAGGTGCAGAGAGACTCTGAATAATGACGAGGTTGTGGCCAGATCTCAGCAAAAAACCTACAGGGAGATTTTACAATCGCCTCAAATGCTCCAGCTGACACCTTCCCAGACACCTAAGTCAGCATGGGCCCATTGCAAAAGCCGTATTTTGGGAGCCCTAGTGCTGAGACCGAAATTAATTCTGCATTTTGGATGGCAGTGGATGGGCCCCAAATCACCTCCAGTTGACATGATGTGTTGCTGCTACTGTTCTCTTCTGTAGCAAGCGGAGCCCAGAGCAGAGCACCATGGCTCCCACTGCCACATGCTGCAATCATCCCAGCTGCCGTAATTAAAATTGAAATCCTGAAGATGAAGGAAAAGGCTGTTTTCTGCATAGGGCCTGGAGCACAAGAGCTGTGAAACACTGGAGCCCATCTGTGTGACACAAACTTACCATCTGTTAGAGAATGCATATGTGCCATACTATACTTACAGGTTTTCATTGGCCAAGTAGGTAATACAAAAATGCCTCATTGCTTTAGATGGTTTCTCCTTAAGACAGGAGGGAAAAGCAACCTACAGTTTAAAAAAAAAAGTCTGTGCCCATGTATCGCACTACCTGCGACTGATCTTGCACTACTCTCTGCAGAATTTCATCTACTCAGGGCACAGGATAAATGCACTGATATCCTTCTTTTTCCCCTCTTTGTACTTCTACATCTCCCACACCTCATGCTGAATGCAGCATTATTCACTTTGTTGGAGACTCTTCTATGGCAATTCTCACAAGTGAATCTCATATTTATTTGTGCTGCTTTTCTGGAGGAAGGAGAAGCTATTATCCTCTTATGTACAAAAAGCCAACTGCAATGCTGAAATTGTCAGAATTTTCTCAAATGTGGATGCTCAGTTTGAAACACTCTGGGACTAACACTCAGCATTTTTGTAAGAATTCTGCCTTGATGCACGCTCAGCACATCAGCAAGTCTGATCTGGGTCCTCAAGTTGCACAAAGAAAGCTAGTATGTACGATGACTCTCTCCCAGGGAGAAGAGCTGTCTTACAGGATGTCTCTGGCAGAAACCAGCACTGAAGCACCTGTATTTTTCCATTTGCATCTTCTGCCTCTTCCGCGGCAAGGTCTTTTAATGATGCAAGAGGTAATGGAAGTGCCCTGTGCACTTTCCTTCCTACCTGCTCTGTCAGTTCCTCTGGCACTAGCCATCCCATGCAATGAACAAGCAAGAGGCCTAAAGAAAAAAGTCTGTGATCACACATCAACAAGTAGCTACAGGAGCAGAGAAAATGATGAAATGCCATGTGATACACCATGCATTAGACTCACACACCACCCCATGTCTACACGGGGCAAACACCCCCAGCCCCTCACCTGTTCAGCTATATGGGTTCAATCACACAGTCAGGGTCAGCTCACAGCCTGCCCCCTTGGAGGCAAACAGGGTTTCTCTCCTCTACCCTGCCATTCACTTACACAAAAGGGAATTTTACCCTGTTATCAAACATGGCTGAGATGAGAAAGTCAGTCAGTCCTGTGTACTTTAAACTAAGGCTGCACAGGCAGCACCAGCGACAGCACCTGAAAACTCCAGGAAGCATCAGAAAACCCCTTTCCAGTTTCAATACCCTGTACAGCCTCATGTCTTTTTAGCTCCCAACATCACCTGCTCACCTCCTCCTTGTCACTGCCCAAAAAGCTTTTTTTGTGCTGAGTGCCTTTCTGGAGGATGTGAGAAGAGAGCTGGCTCACCTAATGATGAGTGTTGAAGACTCCATAATCATCATCAGCAGCAACAGGAACTGCAGTTTCCAGTCTTTGAAGTCTTAGCCATGAGCATTGTGATAGCAAATACACTTTTCAGATACTCTGGCTGCCAAAATTTTAAACCATCTACTAAAGAGTTCATGCAATTGTCACAAGCTTATGATTTAATCAAATTGGACGGGTTCTCACATGGACCGCAAAAGGTATGTTCAAGCTGCCAGCACCCCTTCCACCTCCAGCAACCCACTTGACAAACGATACACGCCTGCTTCAAAGTAGGAAATCTGGAAGGTTATCAATGAAAAGTAAATTGTAAGACTCTGACATGAGCAAAACAATGTAATTTCCTCTCCCTCTGTTTTCGCTAAAATTTGCCAAAATAATTCAGCCCTAGGCAGAATCTCAGCGTGGAAGAATACCAAACAACACAGTCTGATAAAGATACGAGCAACTACAACAAAGTTTTATATAATGGGAAATGTTAGGCAACCATGACTACAGCCATTGCTGCCAGCTCCGCCTATATAGTAAATGAGCGATATTTTAACACTGTACCCCCCCAGAAACTACAAGCAAGCCTGTAGCATGAGTCATAATATCCTTGGCACACATTTTGATCGTGAAGTTGATGAAAGCACCCATCCCCAAATCTGTGTGTGAAAACTGTAGATGAATTCATCAAAACATGCAGGAGCTTGTGACACCGATGTTTGAGCCTGCACATTTGCATCTGCAGCTGTGAGACTCTTGCATGACACAACGCGACAGCAGAGAGACTTGGCTGCCGACTTTTGCTGCTGGTACCTTGTCACATCCAGGGAAGACAGAACAGTATTTGCCAGTGGTTCTTATTCTAGGACTGATCTTTCTGGACTATGTGTATAGCCACAGTATGATGTAAAATTCACACCATGAGCAAGGGAGCAAAGACTCTTCTGTTTTGCACGTGCATGTTGCTAAGACAGCAACTGCTCAATGGGATCATCTCTGCTCAAGATGGTAACAGATGTCTATGTATGCTGCAGACATGCATTTCTTGCGCAGCTTTAAGTGAATTATAAATCAACTTATGAATTCCACTGTTGGTGACTTACGGAGATCCTCCATGTGCAGGATCACTTCGTTACTTGCCTGCAGCCAGCAGGCTGACTGCCTGGTGGGATTGCTTGTCGAAGGGCCGTAATTTCTGACCTCCAAATCTTCAACTTTACAACTGCTCTCAGCCTCACCCCTGGAAGCCTACCCCAGTCCAGACAAGCAATCACAATAATTAATCAGGCTGCTTTCTCCAGCAGCAAGGAAGAGGGCTTTCCCAAGCAGCTATTTCCAGACACTAACCTTGCAAATCTCCCCCCCTAGGGTGTATTCTCTGGGAAAAGTTAGGGAACAGGTTGGGACAAAGAAATATCTGCAAAATTCCTTGACTGGGGCCAGCCCCAGGAGATCAGGAGGCTGTGCATGTCTGTGAGTGGGTGCCCCTGGGATCGGGAAGAATCTTAACTTACTGTTGGAAATGAGGTTGCATCCAAAGAACCTTTTAGGGATTTTATTCTCTGCTGTGAAGCAGAGGACATACAGGGCCACAACTGCTCTCAGGACACTGCTCACAAAGACTCGGGCTTCAGTTTTGGGAAGAACGTCATTGCTGAGGAAGAATTCTGCCTCCCTGGTAATTTAGGGCAAGTTCACGAAGTGATAAAACTCTGACACTGACCTTCACTGAAAATGTAGTTAGAATCCAGAAGACTGAATATACCCCCAGAACAGTGCCTGCTCAACTGCTAGTCTTAAGAGAGGAGATGTTTCCATCAGTCCTAAAGAGGACCAAGCACTGTGATTCCATCGGCAGGAGAGGATCTGCTGGTGATCATCAGAACCCAGAAAACCTCTTCTGATTGTGATCAATGCCACTTTCTCAAGTGACCAGAACTAGCAGGCCAAGGTCACCTGCCTGGCTGAAATTCAGCCCAGGAGGGCTGGATGAACAGCAATAAGAAAGAGGTCTCGTCAAATGCAAGTCTGAAACGTGTGGAACTTTTAGTTCTAGAGCAAGAAAAGATTTTGACCCAGTTTCAGATTTTAAGTCCTTCTCTTAAACAAAAGCAGCTGAAGTTTAAATGAGCCAATTCTGCAGATCATTATGCTGCTATTACACAATTCCTTCTAATCCCTGAAGTGTGGAAGATGTGCCAACGCCAACCCAGGCACATCTTTGTCATTTCAGCTGGACTTCCATCCTTTGCACTAAAGATTTAGTTCTACTAAACCATTCTTGACAAATGCCAAACACTAAAATCTCCCAAATATTTATTGTAATTTCTTTGGCCACACTATCACAAGTGCCTGAATTCCCCTTCTCAGTTGGAGAGCTACCTAGACCAGAGGTCTCCAAATCTTTCAGCCTAATAAACATCACAAAGGCTCATGAGCCCCTACTAGTAGTAAGGGAGAGATTGATTGTGCCACAAAAGGAACAAAAATGACCAGCCGTCCCCTGCTGGCTATTCTCCTCCCCTAAGAACTTGGTCTAATCCCCTCCACCCTACAGCCCTGAAAAAACAATGTGCCAAGGAAAGGGAGCAACTGCTATGCATACTGATTCCCCACCCCCCTCAGCTTGGACATGGCTCCTGGAGGACCACTGCCAGCCAACTGTTAAAGCAGCCCGCTCTGAGATGCTGTGGTAAGGCAGAAGGATGCTTTCTGCCCCCCTGTCTTAGGGACTGCCCGAAGAAACTGTCAGGCTGGTTGCAGCTCTCCTGGGCTCGTGCAACAGCAGAGCTCTTCCCGCAACCTCTTTGGGTCTCCAAAGCCCAGTAGATAAAAAGGCTGTGGAGCCCACAGCCACTCTTGGACCCTCCCTGAGCCAGCCTGAGAAGCAACTCAGGCCCGTCCAAACATTTTGGTGAGAAGGCAGAAGATGCAGAAAGGAACACATTTCTATTTCTCTTCCAACAGTCAATGTGCTAATACAGCGTTCTTTAGGTGAGGAGGTACACACGCTCACTGACAAGCCATGCAGGAGGAAAGAGCCCAAGGTACCAAGGGAAGGAGGAAGATGTGCCAGGAACATGGGGTTATGGCAGCTCTTAAAGCCACCCCTGTGTGCTCAGGCATGCCAATGTCAACCCCAGAAGTACTGCTGTCCTAAAAGGAGCCACAGTTGAGAAGGTAACACTACAAACCTGCAAAATAAGGTTTTACTGCTGCTGACTAGCTGGGACATGCAGAACATGTGTTGCAGGGAACATAGCATGATTTTATTAGCAAACACAAAGCCATTCACGCAGAGTGGCCAAAATGGGGTGGATTGAATTAAGAGAACAATAGCAGTTCATCAGATGGCCCTTTCTTTCACATATGTCTTCAACTTACTATGCTAGCAAATACTTAAAGCAACTTGGAAATATATTTTCATCTGAAGAGCCTCACCATATTAACACATTAGATTAAAATCAAAATAATCAAGAACGTAACCTATTCCTGATGCTGTTCATTAAATGACTAAATCTAAACCATTAGCACTCAGCCAGCCTCCCCCTTTTGGAAATTCACTTGTGATCAAGCGACTATTTGCCCAACTTAGCCCAAGCCAGCACTCTGCAGCTCTGCTGAGACTAAACAGGACAGTCTTCCAGCACTGAACACAACGCTGCCTTGCTGCCTGAGCGTGTAGGTCACAGGAGAGCTGGGGACCCCCTCAAGTTGTCCAAAGGAAGATATGCTCAGGCTCAGACCAATCTGAAACAAAAAACTAACAACCCATTGCATCAGAGGCTAATGCTAACCACGTTTCAAATTCGATCATGGATTCTAGTTCTCCAAATAACAAAACAATAGACACGAAAGAGGAAAAGTGGAAACTGCTGCTTGGGGAAGCTTGCCATGGCATGCTGGCTGGAAGTGCGCTGGGACTAAATCCTGCTGCAGCCAGGCTGGGGCTCAGCACGCCAAGGCAGCCTGCAGGAAAGGCAAGGCTGGCTTCCCCCCGTCCGAGCTGCCTGCTGGTCTGTCTGCCTCCCGCCCCGTTTCATCTCCAGCTCTCCTCGCAGCACCCCGTCGATGCACAGTATTTATGCTGCTCACTCACCCCAGGGTGGGAGGGATGAGAATAGATGAGCAGAAGAGACAGGGGACAGCGTGGAGATGGGCTTGGGAAGGACTGACTTCAAAAGTCACACAGCAGGCTCCGGCTCTTAATGTCCTTGCAACGGGCACCCCTGCAGTGACTTTAGGATCCAGAGTTGCCTCGGTCTTGTTTTACGCCTAGCCATTTTTAAGACTTCGTTCTGCTAAACAAGCAGGTAGGTGAGCAGAGATGCTGCTGCTTTAAAGCCAGCGTGAGGAACAGCCTGCCTACTGTTCATGGCTTGAGTTACAGATTTACCACAGGACACCAGTACAAATGATAAGGCAGCAGCGCCCTGGCTTAACCTTTGTCAAAGAATTCTTAATCTTCTCCAAGATTAGACTTTTGTTCTTCTTAACTGCCAGCCCAACCCGCCACCTAGACTGCAGGGGGCCAGGCCCACAAACACAAATTAATTACATCAGCTGTAATTCACACCTCTGGATCCTTTTGAAGTGACTGGTTAAGTGCTTTTGCATAAGACAGTTGGGGGAAAAAAAACCCCAACTCCTAGCATATCACAGTGAAATACTGATTTCTGTAGGGGAAGGAGCACTATACAGACTAAACCCTAACATCCCAACTGGTGAATTCAAGCAGACGCAGTTTGTTTCAGTGCTGGTCTGTGTCTATTAACTGGCAGAGTCCAACCTGACACCTCTAAGACTTGCAACAGCAGCAATAAAATGGCCATAAGGTGAGCTCAGCTCATCATTTCATCAGACTGCATCCCAGAATTCAGTCCCTTTCTCCAAGGGCTCAGAGACATAAGAGCTTCCCAGGCGCTGCAGATGACATCCCTGCTCACCATCAAACCATGCCAAAAGGAAACTGAGGCGCCAGTAAAGAAGAAGCTGCCTTGAAAGCTGGAAAATCCCTGTCCTAAGGCAAATCATAACATTTCCCCTACACACAGCTGAGTGAATAGGGGCCTCCAAACACCACTGCTGTGCAACCAATAAATGAGAAGTGTTTTCGCTATGGCAACCTTTGCAATATGACCTTGAGACCAGCAATGCACTGCTGCCAGCGAGTCCCTGGAGAGCGAGCTGGGCATCGCCACCTTGGCTAGCAGCGCCAGGCCTGTGGGTAGGCCAGGGCCAGGTAACTGCATGGTTGTTCCTGCTGCTCAGCGCCCTGCAGGGAAACCATGAAAGATTTAGTCAATCCCATGTTGGTGCTGCACAGCTTTCAAGGGAGAAGGCAAAACTCATTTTCACCGCAAAGAAATTGCAGAGTGGCTCAGTTTGCTCCAAGAAAGGCAATTCCCCATCACACAGGGTGATGGCTGCAGCAAGGAGACCCAGCCATGCCTGAGCAGTCAGCACTGACAAAGCCATGCAGATCCCAACCCTAACCCACACTGTGACAGCATCTGAACGGGAATCTCCATGCTTCAGTCCTCTCCCTGCTTCCTTCCTGCTCCTTCAACCTGGGGACTACAGACAGAAAAAAACACCAGCAGCTTAATGATAGATGGGCAAAATCTTTACAAGTATCAGATGAACACTACCCGGAGGCTGGTGGGGAAGATAGCGGCCATAAGCTCATCCTGCTGGAATGGCACTTCAGAAATGCCAGTGGCTTTCTGCTTCCCAGTGACTGGGGTGGCAGTGGCAGGATGGCATGGGGGAGATAAGTTTTAGCCATTTTTGCAAGTTTAGTATTCCTACAGCGACCACATGCTGCACAAGAACAACTTGCAAGCCAATTAGAAAATTAAAAAAAACCTCCAACATTAAGGACTAATTGCTTAAGATAAAACCACCACTTATCTCCCAAATGATTTTCCCTGACCCTTTGGTGCATGGCAGTTCTCTGAATAAAAACGCGGAGGTTTTATTTACCCAGGGTGGGATTTTCATGAGGGCCTGTAGGTGTGTCAAGGAGAGGTCAGTAAGAAGAGAGGATATTTTTTTTTTTTTAATTTAATTCTTTTGGGCTTTTTAAGGCCAACTGCTACAGTTTGGAAAAGCTAGCAAGCAAGCTTTCAGGCCCTCAGATTACTCTCCTGCTCTGCAAGAGAAGCACAAAACTGAAAGTCAAACACAGGCTGAGAACAAATGTTCCAAGTTAAATACATTAATCTATTAGATAATTGGAGTGAAAATGCTGCTCAGTGCCCCCAAAGTGGCCAGTAGAGGTTAGCAGGGGTAGACGTGGCAAAGCTGCAGAAAGGACAGTCGTCCTCCATGAACCGCTGAGGTTATGTGGTGGCGAAGCATTAAGATGTGTCAGAAAAAAAATATCCTTTCTTGAATTTGGGATTTTTAGGATAAAGCAGAGAAATGCAGCTCTCGGGCCCATCTTTAGAGACACCTCCTTGGCTTCCACCATGAAGCAGAACCACTCCTCAGCACTTACACCCCGGAAATGCAGTTTGCATCCTGGAGCAACATCCAGGTGGGTCTTGGTGGTCTATCTCCTCCAGACCTTCCAAAACCAAGCTGCTTTTGATGGAGGGGTTTGTTTGGGATGGAGAAGTCCTCCATGTGTGCAGGGATCCTGCAGCACCAAGCTGAGGCAAGGACGGTGACCACCTCTCCCCACAGACCCTGCCCGTGGACCACTGCAGCCAGAACACCACCACGATGCCGACACATCGCAAGGCCAAACTCTTTCTTTGCACAGCCTGGAAAGAATCCCAGCAATTTCAACGACGGCAGTCTCCCTGCCCGTCATCTCCTGCAGATTTTCAGCACAACTCCTCAACACTGCCAAATGCCAGCTCGATACCCCACACGAGCGAGTTATTTCAAACATTTTCAGCCCGTGTTGTTGTGTGCCGAGGTAGAGCTGGGTGTGAAGAAAGCATTCGTTGAGTTAACTCTGTTTTACTCGGCAAGTGGAACAAATTTCATCACCCCCTACAAGTCCATTCTGTTTTCTATTTATACCACAGCCATTTGGTGCAGGACTCAGGAGCAGCAGGAACAGGTGATGTAATGCACTGTACAAACAGCATTCTGTTCATACAGTGGGAAAATAAAGCGCATTCTCTTGGTTTCTTTGATCATGCTTAAAACAATCAGATTAGAAGTCACAGATAACCCAATACATACTGGAGATGAAAGGACTCTGGAGAAATAAATCACCCAAAGTTAGATATTAAGCAAGATTTCTCTCTCAACAATCAACTTATCTGCGGAGAGAGGAGGAATGACCATGTGGTTTCAAAATCCTGCCAGGCATTTTATTTATTTTTATAATACCATAAAGCTACTCCACCCACTTTTTCAGAATGAACGTTGCATTACACAACACATCAAAGGGACTTTATGGCCTAAATTAAGCAATAAAATAGTTGAGATTGTGCGTTATGCTGAAAATTGGCCTGCTCCTGGTGCTATGGGAGGTGAACACCGGCATGTTCAGAACACCTGAAGAAAGCTCGGGGCAGCATGGCCTGAGGTATCAAAGTGTGTGGCACTTGCATTTAATAGACCAAAGTGACGTTTGAGGCCTTCGGTGCTCATTGTAACCCTCTCTTGCCCAGGGGACAGTACCAACCCAAGGCATGGCATGGGATACCGGTGCTGACATGAAGAACAGGCACATTAATAGGATAATGGTCCTTCATGCCCGTGACCTTTAAGGTTGGTTTACAGGCAAAGCTCTGCTGGAAGCTGTGGGCTTCACGGATGTGGTTTCCCACCTTTGACAGCAAGCCATGCCTTTGGAAAAGGAGACAGGAAAATCGAGGAGAAAGATGCTGGTAGGTCTGCAGCACAGCTGCACATCCTGCCATCTGAGCAGCTCCTGCCTCTCCCACCTTGATCAAAATTAACAAAAAATGGAATAATTACAGCTCCTCTTGAAATGTTTTCTGGCTTGTCTGCATTTTTAATTGAAAAATAGCCAGATAATGGGATACCTTAAGAGTTGGGTGTCGGTGCTAAGTGTATGTTCTCCAGCTCTGCCTCGTGTCCTCACACAGAAAGGTGAGAAATGAGAGGCTATCAAGAGAGGAGAAAGTTGACAGATCCATCCTGCCAGAGCAGAGCAGGGACTAGGCAGAGTTTCCACTACAGCAGCTTGGGAGGCACACAAAAAGTCAACTTGCAATGACACATGAGCTAGCGTGTCACACACCCCCACCCCTGACATGTGTGTGTCCTCCTCTTCCCACTCCAAAACAGGGTTTAAAACCCAACCAAACAAAAAATTAATTAATTTGGGCCCTATCATGATTTTCTGCAGCCTGACTCATTGCGTTTGATCTCCCAAAGCTGGCGAGAGGTGTTTGAGCCTGCCCTTGGAGCCCCCGGCGCTCCAGCCAAGCACCAACAATGACTAGACAGACTTCAGCGCCACTCCTTCCATCTATCAATAGAGTCACTGTTGGGTGAGCTGACTCACTGCTTTCCCTGAGAACTGTTCAGCACCGGTTCTCCATCAAAAGAGCAAAAATAAAACTAAATAATTTGATGTTTGTGGAGAGTTAGTTTAGCAAAACCAGTGTTTTTACAGTGTTTTTATTTTAAGGTTTTGTTTTTAGGAGGTTTCTCCAAAGGAAGCTGCTGCTTTCGGGTGGCAGCATTGGCCAGGAGCTCCTGGAGGACACTCTCAAGCAGCTCTTGCTTCTAAGACATGCTCTAAAGGCACAATGAGGAGGGTATTTAAACCTACAGACTGCATGTAAGGAAAAAACATGTAACAAAAGTCCTGGAAATCCCCAGGTATGGGAGCAGAGCCATTCATAAACCAGCCTGCCTCAGCACTGCATTTCCCAGGGCTGCAGTGCACAGTGACAGGGCTTTTCGTTTTCCCTTTACGCCTCTTCACCCCCTTACACCGAAGGTAAAACCCCAGACTGTGTGCATCAATCTATGCTACACCTTCCTCCGCCGCTCCCCACAGCTGCACTTGAGCTCAGCACAGCCAAGCCCGCTGGAGATGAAGCAGGGGTGAACACGATGTAGGGGTGAACGTATCCAGCTTGACACTCCTATTGCTCCTGTAAAAAAACGACAACCACCCACAACTACAACGAAGAATTTCCCAGTAATGTTCAATTAAGTAATAATGTTTAATGTGCCACCAAGGACAGATGCAGCTCGGAAAGACCACGACAATGAAAGCTTTACCATGAGTGAGCATGACATGGACCAGGAGAGACACACGTTTACAGGTAGACCTTGGGCATGCAACATATCCCCCAACCAAGTCATCCCAGCATCCCAGACATGCCCTGGTCCTACAGGAATGCCAGCATGGTTGGGTCAAGGGCAACAGAGCAGCAGCAGCAAATGGGACACAAGGACCACCAGACTGGGATATGACATGCTTTTAGTCTGCAGCAGATCCAGGTTCAGTACGGCCCAACTCTCCCTCTGCTCTACATCCAGGTACTATCACACACCAATGAGAACTGGGATTCTCTGTATCTATCTGCTTCCTTCAGGCTGCTAAGGTTTAATTAACTGACTTCTCTATGGTGCTCATGAACGTCAGCCTCCACATCTTCTGATTAACTGCATTTAAGCAATTAATTCCAATTCAGCATATTCCTCCCGAAACTTCATGCAATACGTCAGAATAAAGAGATGCCACTACCTTGCTAAGAAGATGGTAGCTGTCTGAAGAGTGTTTTAGGAAAGCAGAAGCCAGAGTTCTGCACAACAGTACACAAGCACAATATTTAAGGTTTCTGAGTCCTTTGGAGACTTTACAGGACTTTACAGAAGACCAGTCCCAGTACAAACAATTCACCTGATGCAATTACAAGTCATGGTGGAGTCCCCAAACCTACCTCAATCAGACAGTCTTGATTTCCTGTTTGCGGCATTGACAGATGAAAAGCTCTACATTACAGGTAATTATACTTCACAGAGGACAACAATTAAGAAATAGCCAATTACATTTTACAAGCTCAGGATAATCAAAAGCTTCCTCAAATATCTAGAGTTGCAACAAGCACTTAGAAATGGCAACTCCCAACAAATTGCAGGTAATTTAGGGCAATTTACACAGATGACATATTTCCCTATCTGTGCTTAAAACCTTCAAACTGGGTTCTGAAAAATACTGCAGGAGTTCCTGGAATGTATCACTGCTGATTTCTAAAAATAGTGCATTGCCCATTCCCACCTTCGCTGGCTTCAGAGGTGAGATGCAAGGCCTCTGGTCACCACGCTGCTAAGAGAAATTCACCACCAGGTGAACAGATTTGAGATCAGATACTTAGAAAATGGGAGGATCATAACATGCATACCAAATCTAAAACCAACAAAAAAAATCCATTCCTTCTATTGCTGTTATTTGAAAAATATGCTCAATTTTAATACTGCATAATTTGGGTTAAGCTCAATAGTTTTTAAAGGAAGTCACCCACTTTATTTGCAGCCCAGTGCCACAGCTCCCATGCAGTCAATGCATGAGAACCAGGATCAAACAGCAAATTAAAAATCATTAAATGACTGAGAGGAAAGGAAACATACCTTTGTCATTTTTTGAAGCTTAACCTTTTAGACAGGAGACTTTAAAGCACTCCTAGAGGAGCAGAGGAGGAGAGATGGTCAAGGACATGCCCTATTGTAGATGGCTGTTGTAGTATAGAAATTTCATTCCTCACTTTTCATGCATATTTTTGGGGGGTGGGGGTAGGGGGGAAATGCTTTTCCTTGCTCATGGGGCTTGGGTTGCTGTAACTGCACTTCTACCTCAGAGCAGGGCTCTCATATTGCAATTCACAATTCTTTGCAGTGATGGCTCCTGGTCTCCTGGACACCCGTCCAGCTGTTAGTGCCATTACTTCAACTATATGAGCACAAGAATTTCTGCAGGGCTCTTTGTTGCACGAAAGCTGATGGAAGTCCTTCAGACATGCATGTGACAGGGGAGGATCTTAATTCCTGGCACTTAATTAAGGACTAAAATCACAGAGGCACTGGTTGGGAGGGACCTCTGGAAGAGCAGAGTAGTCCAGCCTCCAGCTTGGAGCAGGACTACTGTCAACACCAGGTAAGGTGGCCGCGGCTGACATACTTACTGAGAGCAGGAGTATTTTAAGGAATTGGTGAGAGAGGTAAAAACATGATTAGCTATGGTGAGGTACTGAAACAACTTTTTCTGATCTTGCATGACAGGGACCATGTGAAGAGCAAGGAGGAAGGATTAATGCAAGGAAAGCCAACAATGTGCTTCAAAGAGCCTGGGACAAGCTTTAACACACTTCTCTCCCAGAAGCGGTGCCGTTTTGTCTGTATGGGAAGCCAGAGGTAGGAAGAATAGCAAAATGCCAATAAGGCACTCCTCCAGGACTTGGAGGGCACTCTGACCTCCAACAGCTTCTGACAGCTCGCACCGTCAGCAAGTCCCCAGCCAACACAGGGCCACACCATCTACCCTCTCCTCTAGTCCACCTCCTCAAACCCAGACTGCTGCAGGTCACAGACTGCCGGTGATACTTCCCTGCTGCCCTCCTCTCCTTCCCTGCTATGGCACTGCCACTCTGATGCTCCCCATCTCCATGCTCACCCCAGCACGTGAGAAGGATCACTCATCCCTGAGGTCCCCACCACGGAAATCATACTCTCTGTTTCCAAATTCACAGTCAAAATGTGGTAACACAGAGGGAACGGATGCACTGAGCACTAAGATAGTAAAGGCAAAATCCAGCAGCCTAGCACAAATACGTGTCAGCTAGGGAGGGGGACTTGGTGCAGAAGGGTCCCCTGTATGAAAGGGAGAGCTGATGAAAACCTTTCTAAGGCCCAGAGGGGTTGACTGTTTAATACAGTTTAGATCTACAACACTAAAAGGTGACCCTACACAGGGGGGAAAAAATTATTCTCAACTCTCTCTCCACCACAACTGCATTGGTGACAATATGGTTAGAAAGAGACCTCTCAACTGTACTCCAGGACTTTTTACTTGTCCTCTGTGCCAAAGGCAGAGTAACCCAATGTTTTAAATCCTGTTCACACTCAGCTATCACTCAGGGCTGAATATAATTCTGTTTGACAAACCTGCCTGTTTTACTAAGTTGCTAACTACACGAGTTAGATAATTTCAGGTGCCTGCTCTTACAATCCCAATTTTGCCTACTTGACATATCAAGGTGTGTACATTCAATTTAAAAAGAAAAACTACTTTTAAAATTCAAATTTTAAAGGAAGCGCATTTTTCTTCCCGGCTAATTGCCTTCTATGGCTTGGCAACACCTCTGTGGACAATAGGTGCTCCTGCCACTACTGTCCCATCTGGAACAAGAGGTTTGGCTCCACTCTCACGCTCTTTCTTCAGCTCAGGCTTCCAGGATGATTTCCAAGGCTGGGAAGTGAGAGGATTATGCTATTCCATACCACCCGAGGCAACACACTACACCCAAGTCCACAGCCCAAGATGGGCCACCTGGGAGGGTTTCTCACATTGCTGGTGCCAAGCCACAGGTGGCAATTAATGAAGAAAAAGGGTTGCTTGTAGCTTGACTGCTGGCAATGTGGTTGATGGTTCCAGACAGAAGAACCTACGTACATGAGGTGAGAGCGCAATCCATGCAGAACTGACTCAGGGCGTCACCATCAGGGACCAAAACCCAGACGACCTTGCCGAGTCCAAGCAACTGCCATCTCTCAAGTGTATCCTACCATAGGGGAGGCGAATCCAGTGTGCTGTACGACGCACATACCCTCCTGAGCATGTGGAAGAGCTGTGGGTTGGGAGGACTGCAAGGCCAGCATCTTCACTATAAAATTAGTGGGATATCAGCTCACTTGCTACAGCTCCAACAAGCCTCCTCTCCCAGGCTGAGAGTGCCTGAATCAATGATACTTGCAAGGGATAGTTGGCTTTCAAGGAGGGGAGTGCAGCTCCAGCACTGCATCAAAAAAGGAAAACAGATCAACATGGGACCAGCTGACTTTTCTGCCAAGGCTGCTGCAGGATAAGAAAAGCCTCCTTGAGCTCTTGACTAAAGCTGGAGCTGCAGGCAGCAGGGCTCAGCAGGAGAGGGGCCAGAACAAGCACTGGAGTTTTTTGCTTTCCTCAAATCTGCTCATCTCTTCCAGCCAAGCAGCACGACGGAGCAGTGGAGCTCAGCTGGAGAACTGTCCCAGGGACTGAGGGCACCCTGCTAATGTCTGGATCAGAGATGCTAACCGAGATGTTGGTCTCAGAGATCCTTCCCCTCCTCTCCCTGCTCTGCTGCAGTGGAGCAAAGTGAAAGGCAGCACAGGCTGCTGCAGGTGTCCGTGCCCTGCCGTGCCTCTCACTGGAAGAAAAACGCACCCTGAACCTGATGAAACTGGAAGGCGTTGGTTGCTCGGTGGTGACACCCACTGCAGTGCCGGCTGCCCTCCCGGCCACGTGGGCACGAGCCCTGCCCTGCACGGATGCTTATCTGGGCCGGTGAGTTGGGAAGAGTGCTATGTTAGCATAAAAACAACAACAACCCTGAATAATTTTCAGCCACTTCAGCTTACCGCATTTCCAACTTCTTGGCAATGACGGAAGGAGAAGCATGTGAAAAATGCACCTCTCTCAGCGCAGGCTACCTTCTCCTGAATACCGCAGGGCTGAAAATAAAAATACTGAGTTTTGCCCAGTTGGGCAGAAAGCACGAGCACCTGGAATGACACACCACGAGGAAAAGCACTGTGCCTTCCAACACCCCTGAAGTCAGCCTGCTGCATCTGAGAGGGACCATCCAAAGGAACTTCCCTCCCTTCTTCCCCAGACCACTACAATCCATACAACAGATAATGCTGTAGGGATGTAATCAGGGGAGAGCAGATATAGCCCACAGCTTGGCTGCGTGGCTGTGGGCATACAACGCTGCTCTCCAACCACCTCTCCACCGGTCCCCATCAGCATGTTTGTGTCATCCAGCTGCTACAGCCTTTGCCACCTAAAACCTACAGAGAACAAATCTGCGTGAAACTGCTATTAAAACGACGTGAGCCTCGGCACTCTGCCTATCCTAGTGCCAGCCACCGCTACGACTGATTGCACCTCACCAGTGAAAACTCTGGAGATGGAAAGGCCAGCAGAGACAAAGGTGTGCTGGGATTACCTTTGAAGGGATTTAGATCTGGAGCACTCAACACCGACAAACTGCTGAGACAGGCATTTACTCAGGTGTATAAACACCACGGACGGCAAACGCCAGCCTTGCAAGAATTCTCCTCCAAAGCTTAAGAATAAATTCAACATGTTTTTAAATAATTATGGATGAATCATTTGAAAAAAACTTTCTACGTTTTATCTTTAGTTGCTGACACCGATTGTGCAGCTGGTTTGTTTTTAGTATAATTCCATATTCCCACCTACTTGCACTCTTAGTGGGTAGCAGAGTACCTCAAGGTAGCAGAAAACCTAAAGCATAGGCTGACATTTCCTTTTGGCCTTTGAAAGTGATAGAACAGTTAACACAAAACTTAATTCATTTGAGGTGGGAGGGGGAAAGAGAGGCCGCAAGTTAATTTCCCTTAGAAGCCCGATGGTCCCCACCCAGAAACCTGCACACAAAAGAATACTGCCTTTTAAACTGGTAGGTTAGGTCTGAGACCAGAGGAAAGGTTTGTCAACCGTGACAAGCTACGGCTTGTTTAACAGTCGACTGGAGGGTTGAAAAGTCTAATAAAACCAAAGGGCCTTCCATAACAAAGCTGCTGCCACTTAAGGAGAACTTTCACACCCATTCTAGTAGGGTTTTTTCAAACATGCAAAGGTATTTGGAGCCTCTAAAGCGAGCAAAGACACATCAAAACCCAGCAGCTAGAAACCGAAGCTGGAAAAAACTGAAGCAAGCAATAAGGAACACACTGGGAACAGTGAGTAACTAACTGCGGGAAGAGATAACAAAAATGCTGCATGACCTCCCATCACTTGGATGCCTTTCTAAAATAGACACTTCAGCCTGACCACAAGTTATTGTGCAAGAATCACTGGGTAAAGCTGCGTGACCTGTTATCTCCAGGACTAAAGGAAAGTTTTTCCCATGCCCATCTGGAAAGCTTCCTGTCTTCAAGAGGAGGAAGGTTTATGGATCATTTTTAGCAGGCTCCACCTGCTGCATCTGGGGAAGACCCAAAACCAGCACTCGGGGACAGTGGGATGCTCTGCCTTCTCAAATGCCTCCAGTTGGGCTAATTTCCCCAGCCGGCAGCATGGAAATCACCCCCAGGTCACAAGCTTCACTGCATGTATCTGGAGGGGAAAACCACAGCGCTGTTTTACAACGTGACAAATCCTACGCTGCAGTGACACATCCGCACATACTTTGCTGCCCTTTTCCATCTTCTTTCAAGCTCATCTATTTTTGCCAGCATTGGCCCATCTTGAAGAAAAGAGGGTCAAGCGACCCTTTCCAAAGCAGCTTCTCCCAAGAGAGGAAAACAAAGTTTCTCTGAGCATGCCGATGTTCCAAGACAATTAAATACTTCCACAACAAAGGTGGTGGCTTCTGCCATTTTTTTCCTGCCAGAGCCATGCACCAAGCAACAAAGGACTTGGGGTGATGGTCTTCGTCCAGCGCTAGCAGGTCAGCAGAAGACACATGCTGCACACACCTGAGGCTGCCAGCGTACCCAACAGCTTTCTTCTGCAGCTTTGCTCAAGAAGGAACATTTTTCATTTCCTAAGAAATAAACGTTATGACAGTCACATGGACTGAATTAAAAGTACAAAGACAAGGCTTCTTAGCCAAAGACCTCAACTTTTTATTAAAAAAAATAAAAAATACACGCCCTGTGGAAATCCAATCTAGGGAGGGCCATAAGGAGAGCAAGAAGGTTCCAAGGTCACGTTTTAAAATCTTTTGAAGGAGGAATGAAGCCAAAGTCCGAAGGAGGCATTCTGTGCTACAATCTGTACAGCTTCCCTTTCTTCAGCACACTGCAAACGTTACAGTGCAAGAACTTGCTGTCTTTGCTCGGGCACTCTTATTTATATACAATAAAGCCCTTGTGCAGGAGATCAAGGCTGTATTTCATTGATTTGACACGATGGTTAACCCGTGAACTTTGCCCCTGCTAATAGAATAATTTCTATTTGTTGATTCCTCTTTTGGGATCCTCGAGGGTAACAGTCGCTTCATCCCAGCTCTCATTTACATGTCTGGTGCCAAATGGTTTTACAGCTCTTGCTTCTGTGGGGCAGAGCCAGGACAAAGTTAATTAAGCCCAGTAGGTTACAGTGGGATACAGAGTCCCCACACCTCTCTCCCTGAATCCTACCTGCAATTCCCAGGAGCTCTCCTGTGACTCAGCTCCGATTTGTACTTAGCTTGTCAAAGCTTGGAGAGGTCCTCAGCTACCAAACGATCAATCCCACATGAATACATGTACTGGCTGGTGGTCCCAAAGTAACCGCCTGGACCAGGCTGGCAGCAGTGGTAGAACAAGAAAGCCCCTCTTCCAGAAAAATCTCGCCCAGTCCAAAACACTGATTGCCAGCCAAGAAAAAGTCCAAAATTTCTGATTGAAAAGGATGAATCTGTTGAACACAACAGGCATGGTATGCCAGCAGAACTAACCCACCCTAAACATGGACTGCTACAAAAATGGCAATCCCACTTCCCCACTCCTACTGCTCTCCTCCTTCCAGCACCAGCATTTCTCTGAACACACACACTGGAGATAAATGACAATAAACCAAACCTCCAGAAAAAAGGAAGATGAAAATGGGGAGAGGGAGAGGACTGAGACTCTCTGTCTACAACACAGCAGGGAATATATGGAGGTTGGAGGGATGAAGGAAGAATAAACCCCAGTAGCTTCTGGTCATTAGCTCTGGAGGTAGGTCCAGGGACTAACATGAGGTCCTGGTGCTAACCAGTAGGTCTCACTGGTTTCAAGCATTTTCAAGCAGGTTTTTTCCTCCATAGTTTTCCCTCCCTCTGCTATTTTTCATCAGGACAGATGAACATTATTCATCTATTAGCTATGCAGATAAGCTAAACACCTTTAAAAAGCTGGTACTTTAGGGACAGGTTGTATCTGGGGGGGTCACAGGACCAAAAAATTCCAGGTCTTACCACAAAAGTGTACTCTGGAGTCTTCAAAGGTAAAATCCAATTTCCAGTTGGGTTTTATAGAACTTGGATAATGTGACTTAAAACTGCAACAGTTCTACTTAAATTCATCACTGCCTTACAACAGTGAAGTTTCGAGACCAAGGCTGCAAGTAACGATGGTTTTGCTTTTGCATGCAAGCATGACCTACAATTTAACTTCTGAGTGTGACTTTAGGCAAAGCTCTGGCACATGGCAGAGGGGAGCGAGAAGATGCGTGTCTCCAGAAGAGTCAGACCTTTCCTCAAGTGCCCAGAGCCCAGTATTCAGGGCTACACCAGTGAAAGGGCAGCTTTGCCCCCGATGAGCAGAGGTGGGCACTGCAGACCCCAAAGCAGCTGACATCTTAGCCTTGTGCATACTGCAGTGGCAGGAAAAAAATGAGCCCTTTAACAAACAAATCACCCCAAAAGCAGCTGACCACTGCGGGATGGTGTGCTTCCAAGAGCCGCACCTTCTTTGCAGAGTCTGAAGCTGCACTTCCAACTGAAGCAGGCAGTAATTAGCTAATTACTGGCACTAGGATGCATGGTGTTCAACCCATTTTTTATCTGGTATGCTCAAAAGCATAGCTCTCTTCCAGTGTCGTTCCACTTCCAAATCACCTCCACTAACCGAGCAGCAGAGCTATGACTTCCCATTGCCATGGAAGAGGTTGATAACAAAGCCCTAAGGACAACCAGCCTGACCCATGCCGGGCTGGCACACCGGCTGCTCCATGCTGCCTGGCGAGGCTGGGCAGAGCAAGCCCCTGCTCTCAACCAAGTGTCAGAGCTTTTCAGAAAGATGCTCAGAATTATATTCGCCAGCAATTTGACTTTTTAATCATTTCAATTACTGTGACTAAAACCCTTCAATTGGAACAAAACCAGGGAAAAATAACCCTTCTCCTTCTGAAACAGCCTGCCTAGCTTAACAGACCATACCAAATTGTGAAGGTTTTTGCTTTTGTGGTCTTCACATATTTCATTTAATGCAGATAATTAACCTCAGTTTCTAATTTCAAATCCTGCACATAAGGAAGCAAAGTGATTGAATACATCCACTGACAGACGGAAAATTAAAATATTACTACAGCTTCTGCATACAGCTCAAAAGACAGGGCCTTGCAAAAGATCCTCCTTCTTTTATTTGACTGATTAACAGTAATTTGCTTAATGGATTTAAGGATGAGCCTAATAATCCAATGATATTTCAAAGAACTTATTTAGGATATCAGCACCTCCTTTCTGAGGTTTTGGTGTTTTATTTTTAAACACAGCGATTTTCCACACTACACATAAAGCCACTTCTGAAACCAGATTTCTCCACTGATCCTAATAAAATCAGGTCCACGATCTATTTTAAATGGATGGTGATTGCATGACTGGCCTTGCACCATGCAGCCACAGTGCTGCAACTTGTTGGAGCACCTTCTGAAGCCCCAAACCGAGTGATGACCCATGATGGCAGCGTGCTCTAGCACGAGAGGACTACTCACACACCTTGGGAATGTGGGGAAGTCAACAGCTCTACCCTAACACCAGGCCAGCATGTGCTCCCCCAGCACCCCCCACACCCTTCTCAGTCCCTTTTCTACCAGGAAAGCCTGGCATAACAGGATTTCACAGTCTGTCTCAATAGTTAATAAATCCAGCATCTAACAGACTATTAAAGGAAAACATCCAAGAGGCAGTCATTTTTAAAACGTCCAATAGTAACTTAATTATTCAAGGGATTAGCCCATTATAGCGACAACAAAGAAACTCTTGAAACATAAAGCCAAGTTGAACGGCAGATCAAAACCAAGGTGTACGCAGCCTGTGGCCCGCCTCCTGGGTATGCTTCAGCGTCCTGGGATCAGTTCAGCTCCTGTTCAGCCTTTTAGCACCCAATTCTTTCTGAAACCAGGCAGAACCCAAACCAGCCCGACTTCCAACCTGGTTCTCAAAATACGGCATTTCATGATTTATGTCATCATTATCAGTGCACATCAAAACAGGACCATTGCCAACACGGGACCAGCCGGGCCATGGCACTAACCCAGCCGTGAAGCCCTCCAGGGACTGGGATCCCCTCTGCTCTGGTGATCTGTTCCTGGGCTGCATCGTGTCCCCCTGCCATGTCCAACCTCAACCTCCTCGGCACCAAACAGATGGTAATATAACTCCCCTTTTGTGCTTTTACCAGAAGTGATTCTGTAACCCAAATAAAACTCAATCACAACAAACTAAGGTAGCTGTTTGCTGGAGGAGGGAAGAAAACGCTATTAATCTATCAAAAGAGAGTGCTAAAAGCTTAACTACCTGTCTTTCAAAAGAAGCCAAAGCACTGATCCATAACCAAACAACAAATACACCACTTCTTCATCTTGATTTGTGTAGAGGCAAAGCTATGGGCACAAAAGGTATTCTTCTTCAAATAAAATCCATTCTAGAACTTGGCAACCACAAGTGTAAATAGTTTACACTGTTAATGTAAGCATTTCCATGCAGAAGTTTCATCAGCTTAACAATGTATTTAAAAAAGCTGGCGTAACTTCTGTGCAGAAACACCATCAGTCTTTGTCTTGTGTATCTTAGAGCGCTCCAGTCACTAAATTACCACTTCACGCTATTAGCATCAGACCCCACCTCCCTGTTAGGCCAACTTCTCTCAAGAACAATGCAGAACCCAAACTATTCTTCTGTAACTTATTTTCTTTAAAACTGGAAAGAGCCACTGCTCTACACAGACTCCAAACAGAGCTGCATTGATTACAAGTGATGTTATGGGCCCAGCAATTTTAATTCAAGCTAAGCATCTAAAACTTTTCTTTCTGCCTTTACATATGGGTATAACATTCAGTAGCTGCTTTCTTCAAGCAAACAAGCTCTCATGAAGCTGCCATAGCCCAAATCCAAGATGCACATGCTGTCCCCTCCAGTTAAAAGAAGCATTAGTAAGGCAGTACCGTATGCCTTATACTTTATGAACACAGACTGCTCCCGCATCAGCATTTGTGATTTTGCATCCCCAGTTTTCCACTCGTTTGGTACAATTAACACCGATTCCTTCACCACACAGTCTTGAGTCAGAAGTGTGCAATTTAATTACAAATGAAGCAGCAAACCTCAAAATCAGGTCTGCCAGCTAAATTTCACCTTCCTCCTGATGCAGGCCCAGCTTCTGACCGCTGGACCATTTACCTAAGCAATGGTGAGATCCTGCATCTTCCCCGAACCAGCCTACAGCGTTCCTCTCCACGCCACAGTTCATCACTGCATCATCTCAGACCAGACATTGTCACATCCCTCTAAAGCTCCTTCAGCTTTGCTCCCCTTGCTTTCTCTGCATACCCTGTTATCAAGAAGTGCTGGTTGTATGTTTTGGGGAGAGCTGCCCTTGCGTGCGTCCACAGAGACTGCCAGTATGTGGGCACAACCATAAAGACTCTCCTGGTGATTTCTGCTGGCCCCAGTGCAGACCCACATCACCCATCCTTTTCATTTGAACCACCAACACTTGTGAAACACCACGAGCTTAGTCAGCTCAGCACTGTGGAAATTAAAGCTTGGATCATGTAGCCAGCTTCCTTTAAAAAAACCAAACCCATGTGTATATCAAAGCCTCCACCCGTGAGAAATTCCTCTACCCGTGCCTGCAGCTCCACTGCAACACTAATCAATCTCCAACAACTTGAGACTTCACCCACCACCATGTGTCCTCTCATCACCATCCTCCAGGTTTCCTTTTCAACACATTGTGCACCTCATGACACTGGTCAAAACCTAAAACAACTGGCAGAATTAACCCAAAGCTCCCAGCTTGCTTGGCTTTCAGAAGAGACAAAGGCAGAGCTGCTCACAGGTAACACCATATATTCTTCTCACTTCCCACCATGGGAAGAAAGCAAAGGCAACGGCTGCAAGTACTGCTCTCCAGTGCCTTGCGAGTGGGAGGGGAGCCCCTTCCGACGCACAGCTAGAGACAGCAGAAGAAACCCACCCTGACAAAAGATTTCATCACCAATCATCAAATTCCCAACTTTCTAAGATGTGTGCATTTTCCCGGAGTGCTCAAAAACCAAGCTGCAGGACGGTTCTCAGGCACAGGTTTAATTTCTGCTTTTCGGATCTGAGGAACGCCATCCCAGTGTGTCAGAAGAAGGTTAATGAACGATTTAGCCGCCCTCACAACCATGTTAGTGTCACTTTCGGAAGCTGCGAGTTAATGCCCGAGATCTTCAGGGGTTACCCTCTTTGAAGTTCACTGATCCATAACCAATGTCCAATTAATTTGCAGGAGCCTAACTATTATGACTATTGGCCTTTTCCTACGCATACAAAAACACAGTGGGCAACAGCAATGGTTTTTTGGCTTCAGGATATTCTCAAATACGTATGCACATTTGCACACCTTCAAAATATCCAATGCTAATAATGGGTTGTCTTCTGCTGTTTCAGGAATTTTTTACGTTTGCTCTCCCAAAAGCAGAGCTACCGCAAGATTTATGAACTTTCTGCTGAAAAAAATTTGGAGCTGATTCAAGATGCTCATTTGCTAACAGAGAAATACTTCTATTGCATTTGCTCAGATTCCTCTTTATTTAGGGTTTCCATGGAAGCCAAGGAATAGAAGTTCAATCTTGGGAAGATTAAACAGGCCCTCAGATATAATGCAAAACAGCTTATTTCAACATTCCCTCAAGAACAGAAATGAGAAATTCTTCCACACATATGCAAAAAAAAAAAAAAAAAAAAGGTTTGTGGAAATTTTCAAAATAAATTGGGACCCAGCCTTTCAAATGCTGCATGCAGCTATCGCTTCTTGCGGCAAGCAGCTCCACCAGCTTCCTGCACAGCTACTCAGGTAAAAAAGGACACAGACAAAAAAGTCTGCAGGATAAAGATGCTACAGCTAAAAAACTGGCTTATTCAAGACAGCTATTGCTATATGACATCCGGGAAGTAAGTTAATTCAACCACAAGGTCTTGCACAAAGAGGAACAATCACCTCATAAATTAGTATCTCAGCAGATTTTTTTAGAATAAAAAACGCAGAGATTACGCAGTTCAGCAGCATCTTCCATGGCAATGCTCTGGGCGCCACTAGAGCTGACATACCAACATTAAAAAAATAAAATAAATCACTTATCTTCAGTTACTCCAGGCTGAGAAATGACTCCTGCTCTGGTGAGAACAGTAAACGTTTCCGTGCCTCCCTACCCCACAGGTCAACAGAGCGTCAGCAGCCACAATGACAGGCTGTTGGACACTACAAATTAATAGCAATGCATTTTTTCTGACCTCCATCCCCCAGGTAAAGGTTTATTTCATGTTGTTCCAATCTGGTATAAAAATGCCCAAGACAGAGGAAACTATACTCCAAAGTGCTTCTATTTCACAGCACATTTCTTAAGCCATTTTAAAATCTGGCACAGATCTATTCAGATTCTGGGTAAATGCATTTTTTTCTGAAGCTGGAGGTGAGAAGCGCAGTGTTGCACAAAGGTTTTTGCTACCTGCTCTAGCATGGAAACAAACACAGCTGAACGTCAAATAAGCTATTCTCAATCTTAAAGCCATTATCCCTTAAATAAAAAGATACTTAAATCATAGACTTTTCTAATCCTTTGCTTATGGTGAGTACCCAACAGCTCAGTGAAAATGCACTTCAAGAAACATTCAAGGTTTTTATTAACTCCATGGGAAAGTCCCAAGACACGGGGATATTTTTTTTCTGACTCCTGATTAAAACAGTGGGAGTCTGCGTGAATTCCCCTTCCCCCCCCCCCCTCCCTGCAAGAGTTTCACATGCAACATCCCCTCCTCAAAATCTGTAAGAAAACAAGAATCAAACCGAAAACATTTCGCCAGCTGAAAGGCGCCGAGACCTTGCGCGGGGCGGGATGCGTTTCCAGCTGCCAGCCTAAAGGGACGGCCGAGGGAGATTAAACACAGAAATGCTTTTCATAAGGCAGGCGGCTTTGAAGAGGACAGTTCAGCTACTTCATTTCGTAATCTTCACAAAGCGTCAGATTTTAGCCTAAGCAGGTCTTAAAACAAGGAGATTTTATTTAAAAAAAAAAAAAAAAAGAAAAAAAAAAAAGGTAGGAATGTGTTCTGGCCGGGTTCTGTTGATTCAGCAAGGGTTAGACACACACACGCTTATTGATCCCAGAGAGCTCCCTGCTAAGTTAATTGTCTGGAATTTTAACTGAGCTCTCAGCAAGTTTCAAAATCCATGTTGGCTGGAAGTGGGTGGGGGACCCAGAAAAAAAACAGGCTCCAAAACTGTGCAACTCCTTCGGTTAAAAAAAACAGCAATTACTTTGATGAGGGGAAAAGCTGCAGCTGGGAACAGTTTTAACTGGATTCGGTGATTCTGGCTCTGAAACTGCTAGAATTCAGTGCTGGGAAGCTCGCGTGCAAAGCAATACCATTATTGGGGAGCACTGTGAGCCCCATTTCACTCACACAAACATTACCAAGGTGACAGTATCTCCTGCAAGCTTTCTGCAGCTTCTAGTTGTGGCTCATCACAACAGTTTCCCAGTGCATTTATACAGAGAAGTTTTACCACCAGCTGTACTTGCCTGTGCTACAGTAACTGAAGGCTGCCCTTCTGCTGATGTGGGCTACTGCCAACCCAAACTGCAGCTTGCTCAACTGCTCGCCACGGCTCTGCACTGCCCACCAAGCCCTGCCTGCCTCCAGACCACGTCCAGCAGCAGTTTCCCCAGGTGAGGAGCGTGCTGCAGGGATGATTCATGCCAATCAGACAGGAATGGCCAAAGACACCCTTAAAATAAGCTGCGACTACTTTCAAATAAAGTTCTGCATTCCACCAAAGCACCCGCGCAATGCCATCCTGTACCAATGTGGATGCTCCTTGCCCCCCAAGGTCCTCCAAGGCCTCCCATCGCTCCCGTGCCCATCCCATCCCTGATCCCTTCCCCGGAGGCACCCCGCGGAAGGGATGCTGCCCTGGTGCTCACCTACCTGAACTCCCTGCCCTCGCTGTAGCGGCGAGCTGAGGCAGCGCGCTGGGTGGCCGTCTCCAGAAGCAGCTTCTGCGTGAGCCTGCTGGAAGGTGCCGAGTCCCTGCTGGCCTCAGGCTCGGCCTCTTGGTCACACTTCCACTCCTCGTCCTCATTCAGAGTTGGCAGATACCCAGGTAGCCCTTTACCTGTCCCAGACCCTGAGCTTGGATCACTATAAATTTTTGGACTTTCCCCACCTGTCCTCGTGTATTCCAAATAAATATCTGACTTAAGGAACAAAGGGTAGGTATTGTCTTCTATCATGCACTGAATCTCCGTTTGGGCCTGGTCAAACATATCAGGGTCAATCTGCAGTTTCATGACGCAGTCTTTGATGAAGCTTTTTGTGGCCGGTTTGATCTGCCGGGACACAATGCCATTGTTGTCGAGGATGTATTTTTTGTAAATGGCTTTTGCCAGCTTGAGTCTTTTTTCCTCGTTAGACGCACATGGCTCCAGCTTTCTGAAGCCGCTGCAGGCAAACCAGAAGTCCAGCAGATCCGCGCAGTCCTCCTGTTTCAGGAAAGTCCTGAAGAGGTTGATACCATCTTGATCATCCAGCAAAGAGTGCAGCGACTCAGCCCACTTCAGGTAGGGTGGAGTTGGCGAAGCACTCCCCTCAGGCTCATACCCCAAATCCAAATCAGAGCGCCTTGGTGTTGCCGTGGACATCTCATTTCTAACCACATCGCTTTTACCGGAGTAGAAACCGTGGCTAACTGGCCTTGGATCTGTGGACACAAGCTCCCCCTCCTCACCAGGAACCGGTGGCCTCGGAGCATCTTCAGTGAAGCTTCCTCCAAGGTCCAAGGGGAAGCCTTTCCCCTGGATATTCATCTTTCTGGTCCTTGCTTGTGCAGGAACAGTGGGGGATGAGTTCAAATCTCAAATCACCAATATTTGTAGCTCCAAGGTGAACAAGTTCGCTGGGCTGAAACAGACAAGAAAAAAATAAGCAAGTATCACTGTAAATAAACACTCTTAAGATTACACTAACTTTGCTCTGTGTCATTACTGTATTAACACCTCTTTTTCAGCAGAATCAATGGCAAAGTGGTTGGTGGCTTCACAGCATGCAAAACCAGGCTCAAATCCTTTAAAAATGACAGTTACAGAGTATCCCAAAACTTTACATCCAGCATTCGGCATCATGGATACGGCTGGTACTACCCTATAACAGCCGCCAATTTCCCAATGCCAGTGGTTTTACAGGACCCTGGGATCTGGCAGTCCCCACATCCAACAGATCTACGCTCAGGTACCACACGGTGCTACAGGACACATGCCACCTCTGCACTGCCACTAACTCCTCTGCACAGCCTACCTGGACAGCACACATACCAGATCATACTAAGGCAGCATGTTTTTATCGGGCTATGGGTCTAGGAAATTCTCATCCCCAAATAGGAATTTAAGGCTTGTGAAAAATATTTTCAAAGAATATCCAGTTAGTCCTGAAAGCGAGACTGCACCTTAATCAAACACAGGTGGCTTTCGTACACTGAAGTGACATACCAGCGCCACATTCCTCGCAAATCTCTGCATTTTAGAAATAGGCTGCGTCGCCTCATCTAGCTCTAGGGGAATACAGATGCATCGTTGACCCCAATATTTTGGGCATCTAGACTGCATTCTTGCTTCAGATGGGCATGTTAGCACAGGAGCTCAGTTCTGGCACTGGTTTTTGTAGACAGGCCATTGAGAAAAGGTTCATTTATGCTAACAACATTGCATGCTACAGGCCTGGGAAAATTTCAGGTCATCAAAAGAAGATGAGAAAATCACCTCGAGAAGGAAATCTGATCAAGTACAAGAGCAACGAGGCAATATGGAGGCTGGGAGGTGTGGGGAAGGCAGAAAAGGGCAATCCTTGTGTTGCCTACTTCTGCTGCTCGACAAGATAACTGCATCACGTAAAGACAGTAGCAGAAGTCTCGCTTTCTAGAAGAGCATCAGTCTCAAAGCCCCGAGTACTGCAGAGCACCAGCCGCCTGACAAATTACTCCTTGCACTGGATTAACTCAATTGCATGTGAAAACACACCAGGAAAGACATGTTTTAGCTCAGCCTGCCTTCTCAAAGCTCACCCCACCCCACCGAACATGTCTTTGAGGTGCTTTGCCATTTCTCTGAGCACGGCCAGGCCCCATGTGCTCGAACCGTGCTGTGGTGCAGGGCCAGCGCCGCCCTCACACCTGCCTGAGCCCGCCACGGCAGAACCGGGACATTTTCGCACCATGCTGCATTTTGAGGTCGTTGGTGCCCCAGCCATGGATGCGAGCGCTGGCTGGGCACCCACCCCCCTGGGAAAGGTGCCCGGATACCCCTGCCTGGGTGCTGGTGACCACCCGGGCAGCCCCCTCGGGCCCCCGGGGCAGCCATGCCGGTCATTGTTGCGGCGAGGCGGCGCTGCTCGCCCCGGCCGGGGGCAGCCCCGCGGGGTGCCCGCCGAGAGCGGGCGAGCGCCGGCCGCAGGCGGCGAGGAGCAGCGAGGCGCCCGGCCGCCTCTCCCCGCCGCGGGAGACCCCGGGCTCCCGCCGCCCCAAGTTGCCGCGGGGAGGCGGCGGGCCGGGGCCGGCTCCGCGGGCAGCCCCGGCGCTGACAGGACGCCGCGCGGGGCCCCCCGCCGCCCCCGGGCAACTTCGGGGGAAGCGACCCGGGCGGGCCCCTCGCCGCCGCCCCCGCCGCCTCCCCCGGTCCCACTCGCCCCTCCGCGCCGCGGCCCCGTCCGCGGCCGCCCGCCGCCCGCCCCCCCGCGCCCAGGGCGGCCTAGCGCCGGCTCGGCGGCGCCCGGCGCGGCCCCGCGCCTCCCGCCCGGCGGCGGCCTCCGGCGCGGCCTCGGCGCAGGGCCTGGGCTCGGGGCCGCCTCCCCGCTCACTCACTCACCCGCACGGAGCAGCAGCGGCGGCGGCGCGGGGCCCGGCCCATGCGACTCAGCACCGGCGGCCCGGGGCGGCGGGCGGCGGCGGGGCGGCGGCGGCACAAAGCGGGCGGCCCGGGACGCCCATGGCCGCGGCCGCTGGCTTGTGGCGGCGACAGGGAGAGAGCAGCAGCCAGCCCCGCACCGCTCCGCTCCGCCTGCGCCGCTGCCTCCCAGCGCCGGGGAGAGCGGCTCAGCCGCGCCCCCCGCGCCCCCGGCCGGTACTGCGGGCCCGGCAGCGGCCGCGGGGGCGGAGCGGGCCCGGCGCGGCCCGGCTCGGGGGAGGCGGCGCAGGGGCACACGGCGGGGCCCGGGCGGGCCGGGGCAGCGTGGAGCCCTCGGCCGAGAGGGGCCCGGCGCCCCGGGCCAGCCGCGGGCACACGGCCGAGGGGCCGGGCCCGGCGCTGCGGGGCCGTCTGCCGGGCTTGCCACCGCGCTCAAGGGCCGAGCGAGCGGCTCGGGGCTCCGTCTGGCGCCGGCCGAGGGGAGCCCGCTGGGCACCGGAGGGAGGGCCCGGGCGGGGGTCCCGCACCCCCAGGGCCGCGCTGGGAAATGGCACGGAGCTGCCGTGCCCGGCACGGAGCGGCGCGCCCGCTGCCCGGGGGGGGACCGCGCCCCGGCCGGCCCTGCCGGCGGCTCCTGCCCCGCAGGCGGCCGCAGCTGGCTCGGCAGCCGCAGCGTGTGTCCCGCCGCTGAGCCGGGCAGCTCGGCGGCCCGGAGGGACCGGGGCATCCGCCGGGAGGCGGCATGGCCTGGCCGGAGGGGGGCGGCCACGTGGGGTCCTGCGGCGGGGGCCGCGGTACCGGGGGAGGCGGCAGCGCTGCCCGCCGGACCCGGGCCGCCGCGATCGGTGCAGGGCAGCAGCGTGAAGGCGAAGCTGCCTCCTCCCTGGAAAGCGATGCACGATGCTCGGGACCCCCGGGGCTGAGCCAGGCGGACCCCGCGGTGCCACCCCAAAAACTGAACATGCAAACAAGCTGCAAGACAGTCCCCTCAAAATCAGAAACGACTGTGATCCCTGACAAGGGTGGTTTCTGTGTTTCGATGCAATTACTCTACCGCACGTGCCTGTTTCCATGCGTTTAAAGAACACTCTTGGAAATGTCCAACACGCTCTTTTCCCAGCTTTCTGAGATGCACAGTGCTCCATCCCGGGCAGCTGCGCTCCCCTTCCAGCCCTGGTGCAGAGCCCGGCAGGATGGTGCTGCTCCTCACACTTTCATGTGAACGATCCTTGGAGCTGGTTTACATGTAGCAGTGCAATACTGATCTTGGGCATAATAATAGAAAAGCTGATGTGGGATTCAGCTGGTAAAGAATTAAAGGATGGGAATATAATTAATGCAATCAGCCTAGTTTCTGGAAAATAGCTCTTGTCAAACTCTGATGTCATCCTTTGAAGAGATTACAAGTTTGGCTGATAAAGGTTATGGCATATAAATAATAGACCTGGACTCCGTTCAGGCATGTGACTTAATCCATATAGTATTCTGATTAAAAATTAGCACAATACAACATCAAGCGAGACACCTTAAAGGGACTGGGAGCTGGCAAACCGACAGCCATCAATGGGGAATCCCTGCAGAATGGTAGCACTCTCAGTGGGTGTCCGGGGCTTGGATGGGAAGCCCAACGCTATTCAGCATTTCCATCAATGGTCTAGAAATAGATTAAAAAGCCCTGCTGAGAAAACTGCCGAGGCCAGGGAAATGAGAGGGGCAGGAGACACGGACGAGGTCAAGACAGCTGTAGAAAACTTCATAAGCTGAGTCCCAGGCAAATAAAACATGGTTGAATGTGAGCAGCTGTGAAAGGATCTCTCCGCTGAGCACCGGGCCTGTCTGTTGGAAACCCGCACTCCAGCAAGGGTGGGCTCGGGGGTGGGGGTGGGGAGTTTAGGAAGCAGGAGGGGCAGCGCGGGAGCAGCAGGCTCCCCACGGGGGATGTCCTGGCTGGGCTGGGGCTGCGTGCTACAGCAGCAGGGATCTGCTTTTCAGAAAGGATGCTTAGAAATTAGAGAGAAGGTGGAGAAGAGTTAGAACAGACCCCTGCTTTTCAGGGGGATGCCTGAGAACCGCAGCCTCCTCAGCTAGTTCAAAGGAGCCCCAGAGATGCCTCGATTATAGCGCTTAAGTGACTTCATGGGTGAGAGACGATCAGGTATTAGAGAGCTTTTCATCTCCCAGAGAAAGGCCCAGCAAGATTTTATAGACCGAACTGGGTTTGCATGAGAAGCTGGAGCCAGATTTCTCCATGGCAAGGGGAGTGGGGGGTGAGGGCGATGAGTGTGGGTGCATGGGATGCAGGTGGCCGAAGTGCTGGGGCTTGGCATGCCCCCCCCCATGCTGCCGTCCTTCCCTGTACCCTTCTTGGCTCACTGCTCCTCAGAGCTGGGCTGGACCTGGGCTGCAGCGAGAGCAGTGCCGGGGGCTTCCCCTGCACCAGCCAGCCCCTGGCCATGTTACCGCAGTGCAGGGGATGCAGCCCGGGGCGAGGAGCCAGCAACTATCCCTCCCGTGGCTCCCACCACAGCAGGGAGGCATGGTGGGCTCCAGCCCAGCCCGCAGGTCCCTTCCAGCAGCACGGGATCGCTGTGTGTGTGACTCCGTCCTCGTGGCCCAAGAAAGTGGAGCCAGCGCTGCCCTGCTCCAGCAAAGGCAGCCAGGCAGCTGCCCCTTTGTAGGCTGGAAGAGGCGAATTCCCCACAGCCTGATGCCAATCCTTGCCTCTAGCAGGGCTGAGTGGGGCTGGGGGAGCCATCTCCTCCTGGAGCCCCCTCCCTGCCTTTTGCACCTTGGTTCACCCACGCTGAGGAGCCCAGTCCCTGTGCTTTGCCAGGAGCCAACATCAGCTACTTGCAGATTTACCTGGGGACATCAAATGGGTGAAAAACAAAACCAAGCATCCCTAGCTACACGGAGGAGTGATCAGCCTGCAAGGTCTTTCAAGAAAGGGTGGAGGCCAATGAGCCAAACCAGGTCATTTCTCCCTTCTTCATCAGCTGACAGTGTGGCCCTGCCTTACACCTCCCCGAAACTGCTGCAGCCGAGACACCAGCAGTGTTTTGGTGCACACCAGGTGTCAGCCTGCAGCCAAGGCTGGTCCCCATACAAGCTGGGGATGCTGTACACTTCCCGGTTCCCACTGTGCTCATTCATTTCTGCCTGCAAGAGCCAGCAAATGCTAGTGATACAGAAACTGCTCTTAGCCTTTAGTCTAAAGGATCTGGGGCTGTGTCCAAGCAGCCCAATGCTGTGCGCACGATCCTTGCGTGGTGCGATTTGCAGAGCCTCCCTGCAAGCCCTTTCCTCCCATCTTTCAGAGCTGCAAAGGGACGTTGTCTGGCAGTACCATCAACCCCCTGCCAGGCTGGCCTGGGAGCTGTGAGCCTTCCAGCATCACTTCTGCAGAGGCTGAGTGTGCTCCGTTCACCTTCAGCACTGACAATATTAATCTCAAATTAATTCTCCTTTTTGTATGACTCACCAGCTTCCCCAAAGCAAGGCGGGCCTGACCTGGTGCTGGTGTTTGATGGCTGGTGAGCTGTTGGCACCCAGCGTACCCTTCCAACGGCAGAGATGTGCGTGGGTGAGAGCCGGCGTCTCTCCAGCGCGGGCAGTTTGGGGATGAAGCGCACTAGATGGTGCTGTTCAACCTTTGGCTGTGATTTCAAAGGACCCTGCAAGGTCATAAGTGGTGCCGAATTTTGGTTTTATTAAAAAACCTTCTTAAAACGGGAGGACAAATAGAAATGCTCTGAAATATGAGGTCCTACACTGATCGCTGGTGAGGTGAAGGGCAGCTCGTCCTTAGAGGGGTGTGTAGCACCTCCCCGCTCATGCCTGGAGCGTCCTCATTTCTGAGGCAGGAGACGGGGTTTGGCTACACAAGCAGCGATGGCAGAAGGGGCTGCCAAGAAAAAAAATGTCCCAGGGCAGAAGAGAAGATTAATAGCTCTCTTTTGGACCACTGGCAAGGCGATGCTTGCAAAGCAGGAGGATGAAAATATATTAGCTGTTGAGATAAAAGTATTGGCATTGTGGCAGCAGGAACCGAGGGCACCCTGAAGATCCCAGTGGCACTGCCACGGAGGTGATGGGCAAGCCGAGCGACAGGAGGATAAAGCAGAGAAGCAGCCAGGGATATGTCTGGGCTGGGAGCTGGAAGGTAGTGAGGGTGCCCACAGGCAGCTGTGCCAGGGGTTGGGGGTGAGAGCTGAAGTGTGTGATGCTGGCTGCAACCCTCAGCATCCCTTCTTGCAGGAGGTCCTGGCCTAAAGACACCTCCCCACCCTGGCGATGCCAGCCCCTAAAGCATCCACAGAGCAGCGGAAGCAGCTTTCTGAGTTCCCGTGGTGCAGGTCCTCCAGACAGCCTGAGCATACCTCCTTCTTTGGGTCCCCCACCTCAAAAGAGGCAAACGCACCCAGATTTGTCACCTTGCCTTGGATTTACTTCCAGCGCTGGGCAAAAAGGATGAAACATCGTTTGGACACCAAGCTTATGCCTTGTTGCTCAGGTGCTGTTCTTGCCTACAGCCCTGCTGTTCCAGGCAGGTGGCAAGGCTGAGGGGCTCAGCTGCTCTGGGCGCTTGGGTCCTTCCCCTCCAGCAAAATCATCCTGGTTTCCCATATCACTCCTGTTCCCCTGTGGGTGCTTGCTTGCAAATCCCCAGGGTAAGCCAGGGGGTCCCCAGGCCTCCCCGCTCCCTGGTACAGGGCTGGAGTGGGTGGATAGGGCAAAAGTTTCACTGTTCAGATAAAAAATAAGAAAAATTCCAGCTGGGGTGGCCTCCTTCCAGGAATGTAAAGGCAGGAGGGCCTGGACCAGCTCAGGCAACAGTCTGAAATGGTTTTTTCAGCTGCCAGCATTTACCCATGGCACTGCAAGTGCCTGTACAGCAGGGGGAAGGCCCCACATGTTACCCTGAGCCGCTGTAGCATCCAGGAGCCCTGGCCTGTCCTCCCCAGGGTCTTGTTCTGCCTTCAGCTCCACCAGCATCCCACTTGGTGTTTCCCCTTGTGCCTGCCTGGCATCAGCCTCCTTCCCCCAGCACTGCTTTGCCTTCTGCCAGATTATGGAGCCCCAGACCTGGTGTTTCCAAAAAGAAAGATTACAGGTGAGCTCATGCTGTGCCTTGGGAGGCTGCTCCAGATGAGCTGATCACCCAGTCCCATGTGGCTCTCCTGCCACCAGCCCTCAGACCATCCCCAGCTCCCCTCCTGGCTATCAGCCACCTCTAGTGATGCCAAGGCGTGTTTTGGGCTCAGAACTGGGGTTTTGGTCAAAGCTTTCCCTATCCTCCCTCTCTTCCTGTCTGTCTGGCCAGGGAGAGGCACAGCAGCTCGTGGCTGCTCTCCTCTGCACCTTCCACCTACCAGTAACAGCCCTGGCTGCCGCTCTTCTGGCCCTGGCTGCATCAGAGCACAGTTTGTTCACATGGGCTTCTGTTCTCACCCGTCCTGTACCAGCTGCCCCGAATAACCCCTGGGCTCCCGTCCCAGCTTTCTGCCTAGAAATTTCCCTCTCTCAGTTTTTGCTCAGACCTGGAAACCCAGTCCATGTGCAGCAGCGCATGGTACGTGTTACCTGCTGTCCTGTCTACTGACAGGAGATTGATGGCTGCCATCGATAACCAGTCAGCTATTGCTCTTGTGCAGTGATAATACTGTGGAGTGGGTACAATCTCCTAGAAAATCATCTGTGATTGATGAACCATCCAATGATGCTCTAGGGCTTGCATAAAAGCTGTAGCAAAAGTTACAGGACTGAGGCTACAAGTGAGATTTAAGGTTGAAATTCAAATCCTCAAACCTTGAAATCACCTGGGTAGGGACCTAGCTGCCTCTGAGACCTTGCTTAGGGTGGGAGTGGGTGGTGGGCAGCTGCTGAGCCTGTTCCTGCCAAGTGGCAGGGATGCAGCATGCACCCCAGCCCTGCCCGGGCAAGGAGCTGGCACCACTGACCCTCCCCACCTCACCCCCGTGCTGCTTGCCCATGTCTGGCAGAGCAAAGAAAACCTGCCAGACCCCTGCCAGATCTGAGACCCCACCAGATCCCTGCCAGATCTGAGACCCTGCCAGACCCCTGCCAGATCTGAGACCCCAGGACTCTCTGGTTTTGATCAGCCCTCTCTGTCAAAAGCCATCGTGCACACGCTTGGCCAGCATCGCCAATGGCTGGTGCTCTTCAACACCGGCTGGCGTAGGCAAGCACCCCTTGGTGACATCCCACCCCATGCGCCTTCCCGCACCCACCTTTGGGGTCCGCCCTGGACCTGCACCCCGCACGCCTGCCTCTCCATGCTCCGGACCACCAGGCTCGCCGCTCCTCTTGGGGGGCCAGGGGTGGGACGCCATCCATGCGCATCCCAGCAGCACCACTCTGCAGAAAGAAGAGATGTCAGCTTGTCCCTTCTGGGACCACCCTGCCCAGGAGATGCTTGCAGGGGAGCTGGGCCAAGCAGGGACACTCTCTGGTCCCTGCTTACAGGAGGGGATCCTGCTCCCGTGGTCCTGAAGGACACACTTCATATCTTGGCCCTCCATGAGATGGAGACGTCTGGAGAGGGCTCTGCTCTGCCCCAAGCCATGCTGGGACTGTCTCATCTGTGAGTGTGGGGGCTCCGGAGCAGTTATCACTACAGAAATGGTCCCTCCTTGCAGAGCTGGGGTGAGAGAGACCAGCAGCATTGTGGGGACATCCCTGTCCCTGGTGCCCAAGCCCCACTGCAGACCCAGGTCTCACACACCTGCCCCAGGGCATCACTTGCTCACCCTCTGTGCCTGCTGCTCCAGCATCCCCACAGCAGGATGGGACGAGGTGGGCATGTGGTGGGCATCATCCCTGGGGAGGAACATGGGGTCTGGCTGGTGGCTCACATTGTCAACTGCTGCACTGAGGCAGCTGGTCCCTGCCGGCTCTGTCCCAGAGCAGCCCGTGCTAATTCAACCCGTTTGATCCTGGTGGGAGAGGAGGATCTCCTTTATCCAGCCATCAGTGATCCCAAGCAGCTGGGCTACTGGGAGGTAAGGGAGGCCTGATGTCAAGAGCACTGCTGGAAATATCAGTTGCTCCACTCTTGCAGATCTGTTTTGCAACACTGGGAAGATCTGGCTTAGATGTGGTCACTAGGCTGGCCGATGGAAGCAAGCTCAGCACTCAGTGATGCCTTGATGTCTGTCCTACAGCCTTGCAGCCTCCCAGCCTAACTGTTTCAATATGATCTCTATCTGCAGTCCAGCTTGGAGAGCAAGTGCTTGTCCCCACACTCCCACACTCCTGGCTCACCCGTCCTGGAGGGTCAGCTCTCCCAGAGGCCGGCAGAAAGTGTTGTGGTAAGTAAGGTCTGTTGCCCATGTTTTGGCCAACATCTGGTGACCAGGTGGTGGCCAGCTGGATGCAAACTGCTGTTTTTTCAGTTCTCACCTGGGACAAGGCTTGCTGCTTTGATGAGCTTCTTCCCAGAGATGTGAAAGATGGTCAATGATCTCCCTATCATGTAATTTTCGTTTATTGCGAGTCCACCTAGTGGCCCATGGGTTTATGGTCAGCTTTGCTGGGAACGGTGAGGCTTGTGAGAACATCTCAGAAACACTTGTGCACCCAGGACAAGCTCTGGAAATCATTTTACCTGTGCACGTACCTGGCAGGTACAGTTCAGGTCTCAACTTGCATTGTCCTTCTCTAGGAGAGCTCCTAGCCCATGAAGTGACAACAGCAGCTAAGGCTGGGGCCGGTTTGCTCAGGTCCAAAATGCAGCCAGACCTCAGTTAGGGCAAAGGGTCCTTATGGTCACACTGGGAGCTGCTGAAGGAAGCCCCATGGCATTTTTACCCCTTATTTCTCCTGCAGAGTGGTTTTCCTCACTGCCTTGTGCTTCTCAGATGGGGCATTAGATGCCGCAGATGCTCCTCTGAAAGATGTTGGAGACGCATTGGCTCCAGGTGCTCAGGCAGGCCAGCAGCCAGGCTGGGAAGCTGTTTGCAGCTGATGGCTGGTGACGGGCTCCTGGTGGCTAAACCGGCGGGCAGGATGGCCACATGCACTGGGGGTCACAGCCTGCCAGCTCGAACCCTCGCTGGGCTCCTCTGTGGCATGACATGCTGCACTGAGGGACCAGGTCTGCTCCAGGCCAGGGGGACAAGCCAGCCCTGGCTGGGGGACCCCTCGTCCTGGCAGGGCACTTCTGGGAGCCCTCCACTCTTTCAGCTCTCTCGTAACAGCCTCAGACCCTCCGGGCTCTCTCCCTGCCCCTGCAAGGACTCCAGCCTCCAGCACCCCTTCCCCAACCTCCTGCTTCCCAGCAGCACCCCCAAACCCCCCAGTCCCAGTTTGGGATTGTTCTCCTTTGCCACCTCCCCTGCGAGGTGGCCCTTCCTCAGAGTGACCATCCTGCACCCACCTCCCCAGCGATGGCCAGCCTTCCCAGCCAACCGGGATCCCCGTGCTGCTGTGCCACCAGCACCCGACCAGGGCAGCCAGGGCTCAGCACAGGCAAGTCCTGGAGCCCCTCCACCCCTGGTGACCTGCGTGAGGGCTGCACCACCTCTGGGCAAGGAAATTGCTCTGCAGGGTTCCACTTTCATGGTGGGAGTGAGATCCTAGGAAGAGCACCATGGAGGCTCTGCGCTGCAGGATGCCTGCTGAGGTCCTGACCAGCTGGGCCAAGATGCTGGACCCAGCCCAGCAGAGACCCTGGGGTTCACCTGCTTCCCTCTGCAGAGAAGAGCAAAACTGCAGAGATGTGGGGAGGAGGAGGTTCTCCTGCTGCACCATCTCTGCTGTGGCTGGAGATCTGCAGGCCAGCTGGGGGCACCCAAGTGTGCTGGGTTGGTGGGACTGTGGCGACCGGGAGGAGGCTGTATGGGTGGGCAGGCTGGTGCAGGCTCTGCTGCACCTCGTTGGCGAACTGATGCTGCACTGAGCCACGGCTGATGAGCTGTGGGTGCTCAGCGAGTGCCATTTATTCATGCATTTATGGAAGAGTCTCCAAACTCTTCTGCTGCTTTAGCTATGCCAGCACAAGGCCAGCCCAAATGATCTTGGCATTGACTCATCTCAAGGCTTTCTGGCATCAAGTGAACAGGTGTGGAGAGTGTTGGTCTTTGTCCTGACACAGAACTGGAGAAACAGCTCACAAAATCATTCACTGTTAGAGGAAACTCAGAGCGGGGGTGGGGGTCTGAGACTTCTTCCACAGCCATCCCTGGCAGTGGATGTTGGCCCTGAGGTTCCCCATTCCCTTCTGCCAGCACTTCTGGGACTGCCCCTTTCCACTCATGCTCACCCCTTGGTAGCTCTCTTCCCTGGGTGTGAAACCCCAGGCCGCCTCTCTCCTAAAATCCCCTCCCTGTCCCACACCAGGACAGGCAGGTGAGCCAAGTCACCCCCAGGACGGGATGGCTGGGAGCAGTGGGAGACATGGGTTAGCCATCATGAGCATCCCACGGTCCTCTCCTTCCTGGGGGAGGAAGCAGCAGGAACTGCTCATCAGAGATGTAAGCATCAGGCTGGGCAGGTGTCTCAAGCTTTGCTGTGTCCCATCTCCTCCACACACCAAGCCTTGGGCTGTCTTCCACAAAGCAGTGCTGCCTGCCAGCCCCTTGGTCCCTGTGCCCATCAGGACACCGAGTTTGCTGCCAGCCTCCCCGCTCTGCAGAGTTAGAGCCACCTTCTCGCGTCCAGCCTGCCCGTCTGCAGCCATTTCATGCCACTTGTGCTCATGCCAGCCGTGTCCTTCAGCTTATGCAGCTCTTCTCCCCCATGGCGGGAGCAGACAGCAGCTGAGACCTTGGCCCTTCCGACTGCAGGGTGCTGGGCTCTCCTGGTCTTCTCCCAGAGGATAGATCCCCTGCTTGACTGTCCTGCTGGGCCTTCTCTTATTAATGCATCTCCTCTCTCAGAAGTCCTTCAGCAGACACATGTTGGCTGGCACGGTGACCAGCCTTGGGAGAACCCACAGCTGGCAAACACGAGCAAATCCGGCCTCGTATTGTGTTTCATCCTGATCTTTTATAGTTACCGTTGGCCAAAGCACGAGAAAACAGCTGGCAGCAGACGTACAACGCCAAATCTTGCCAGACCTTGGACTCAGCATCTTCCTGTGGCAGCAGCTTCCCCAGCGTGCCAAGGGCATGTCGCGGAGAACATGTCTCACAGAGGAGGTTGGCACTGATTTGTCTTCCCACACTTCTCTGACCCTTCTAAGGCCACGAGGTGGGGTGAGTGCCCATAGTCTGGAGATGACCATCTTGTGGGCAGCCATCCCACAACACCCCAGTCCATGCCACAAGCCATCCCAGCCCACCTGAGCCTTCTTCTGCAGTGGGACATGGAGCACAGGTGCCTGCCCAGGAGGTCCATGGCTACCTTCTCCCAGGGGAGAGGTATTTTCAGATCTCCAACGCTGAAAGTCTTCAGCTCAGCCTATTTAGCTTAGTCTTGCATTCAACAGCTTCCCAGAGCCTGGCACATCTGCAGCCCCCACCATGAAACTTCTGCTTCATGAAAACGGATGATTTAGCCTAAATTCTCATCCTCTGTCTTCTAGGTGGTTTGCGCTCCTTAGGTGTCGGTCTGGCCTGGCAGCTCCTGCCCTGGGTGGACCTCCAGATGGACCACGCAGAGCAGCCAGGAGTTTTGGGGATGCCTTGGCGAGGCTCAGACAACAGGCCGGGTTGGGCAGTGAGGCTCAGCGAGCCCCCGGCACACTTCAGCCTTTGGAAGAGCGGTTGCTTTCATGGATGGCATCTACATCCCTGACTCCTGCCCCTTGGCTCCCTTGGTGGGTCTCAGGATGGACCAGCCAGGGCCCGTGACTGACAGCGTTGTGCTTAATTGCTCTGTACGTGTCGCCGTCCCGTGCAGAAACTTCTGAGTGTTGGCCAGCTTAACCACATTTGAGGAGGGCTGTAGTTCTGGAGGACTCCGAGCACCTGTGACTGCAGTGAAAGCAGGAAAGCTTGACCCGGGGCTTGCAGCGACAACCAAATCCCTTGGAGACCTTTTCATCCCTGGGTCACTTACTACCGTCAGCACCCCATTAGCACTACCCCAATGGCTCAACACCCTGTGCCCACTTCAGGGAGTGTCTGGGGGGACAGTGACCCCCATCCCTCAGGAGAGGGCTCCTCTTCTCTGCTGTCCTTGTCCTCTGCTGAGGACCAAACCCTGGGCAAGTCCTATAGGCTCTTTGAAATGAGTCCTTTGGGTCCCTCCATTGCTGTGTCTCCTCTCCATGGTCTTACTGAAGGTCCTCCTGGCCACATCTGAGCCACTGGCCTTAGATGGCACTGAGCTACCCACGGTGGGAATAAGGACATTTTTGACTCAGTGGCATCCTGGCAGGGTCATGAGCTCCTGAGGGAGCTCACCCTCACCGAAGACCCTGGTTCCTTGCTCCACAGAGGTCTCTGCTGGCTCGGTCCCATCCTCATCCTGTGGCCACCAGCATCCATCCAGCCAGGTGTTTCTCAGCTGTCTTCAACCACTGGCTCTGCCATGGACCCAGCCTGGCCACCTGTCCCCTCTGCCCTGCTGTGGACCAGGCGTGGACCCCCACCCTGCTCTGACCTGGGGGGCTCCAGTGCCTGCTCCAGGGCAGCCCATTGCTCAGGACAGGCTGTACCCGATGCCTGAAGGAGCTGGGTGGCCGTTGTCCCCCGCTCACCTCCAGCATCCGCAGCTGCCACCTCGACCCATCTCAGCTCAGTCCCACCAGCACCCACCCCCTCTTGCCTGAACACCCTGCACTGGCCAGGCTGTGGCTGCATGGTCCTGGCTCATGTCCCACCTGCCCTTTGCCACCATTGGGATTTATTTGCTTTTCAGGTTCCTTGGCTCCGCTCTCTGCTTCTCTGCATCTGGAGGACCAGGTCTGCCCACACGCTGCTCTCCTCCTCGCCTCCCTGGCAGCACCGGCCCTTCATCGTGGCTGTCCTGCATCAGTTGTCTCCCACGTCCTTGCGGGAAGGTGACCCCCTGCCCCATTCCAGGGCAACGGCACCTTCCCAGGGGAACCTGCCAGCCCAGGATGGCTGTTCTGGGGGGAGCCACCCCAGCTGCCAACATCTCATGGGCACCATCACCCCAAAACCAGGCATGGGACAAACCTGCCCTTGCAGCCCTCTGTGCCACCACCACCCCAGCCCCGGGACGAGGTGAGAAGCAGGGGTTCTAGTGGGGTCCTGGAAGGGTCCCAGTGGGGTTTGGGGGCCAGCTGGAGCTGGGAACATCCCTGGCCTCTTTGTGCTCCCTCTGGTAAGCAGTGCAGTGCAAATATCAGCCGGGTTCTTTGAAATGAAAATAAAACTGATAAAAGTCGGGCAAATCCTCCACCCCAGCCCCCGCTGCTGGCCCGAGCGGTGGCTCTTTCTGCCACCGAGCCGGCTCCCGCAGTTATAAATACATTATGTATGCCGGTGTCCGTCGGCCAGAGCCTTTTGTTGATGCTGAATATGTCCTGGCCAACAAAAGTGGACTGGATTAGCCACAGTGGATTAAAAGATTTTCTTCTTGGAGTTTACCTAATAATATAACAATTGACATAGAAGGTCTCTTTGAACCCTACACGACTCTCTTATTTTACCATCTGTGAGTTTGCTTTCCACGCCGCTGATGGGGCGCCCGTCTGCCGCTGGTGCTGGTGGTGGGAACGCTGCCCGGAGCTGAATTTGTCACTGAGCAGAAGAAAGCAGCCCGTATTTGAAGGGAGGCAGCGGGAAGGGAAAGTGGCACAACTTCTGTCCTCCTGCCTTTGTCCTCGGCCCTTCTGCTGGTGGCTCACCAGGCTGACGATGCCGCGGCATGGGAGGGAAGAGACCCAAGGAGTGGGCTCAAGCGGTGGGGAAGCCACCCACTCATCTGCAGTTCGAGGTGTTCTGAGAGGTCCCAGCTGGAATAAGCTCCATTATTAATCACAAATTTTGGGAGAGTTGCCGAACTGCAAGCCCATGGAGTTTGCTCATCTCAGTCTCAGCCGTTGGGATCCGGCCGCCGTCCCTGGTCTCCATTGCAAGATGGGTCAGGCAGCGGCAGCAGCGACACCGGGAAACATGGAGGGCAGCGGCAGCAGGGGAGGAAGGCTCCCCCCCACCATCCTGCGGCGCCGACAGCGCTCGCCCCCTCCTCCGGCACACCCCGGCATCCCGGCCCTGGGGCTTTGATCTCATACGGGGGGGGCTCCTTTCACAAGTCTTTCATAGCAGCCTTTGGAAATACCCGTCCTCAGAAGTCGCGAGTAATGAGATGGGGAGACGACGAGCAATTTAGGCGCCGCTCTTTCTCGCATTTTATTTTATCTCCATCTCCCCCCCCCTTTTTTTTCCCCTTCTTTTTTTTTTTTTTTTTTTTTTTTGGCAAAGACACTTCTAGAGCGGTACCGACTTTGTGTGGGATTGCCGCACCACCCCAGACCTGCTGGGGGGGCAGGAATATGGGGCTCGTGCCTCTCAGCCGGGGGCCTTTGATGAAGCTGCTTTGCGAAATTTGATTTGAAAGGCCTACGATGGCAATTTGGGGAGAATGGTGGAGCCTTTCTCCACCCGCCTCTCTTTGTCTCTCGCCCGAAGGGGGGTTTCATTGTGGGTGCCAGGGCGAGGGGGTCGGGGCGGCGGGGTGGGTGGGGTGGGGCGGCGGAGGGGGCCGCGGCGCAGGAGAACAATAAGCGGGGAGATGGGGAGAGTTGGGATTTCTCACCTGCCCGGGCGTTCGCAGTCCGCCATGACGGGAGCAGCCGCCCTGCTTGCTGCCGGCCGGAGCACTTTTTTTCCCCAGACTCTTGAACCTATTTCCCTTTCTTGGCAAGTGCGTGGCTGGAAGATGGGAATCTTTACTTTATATTGCAGCTTGGGCTTCCCAGCCTGATTGGCTGCGGCCAGGACCAAATGCTGGTCCTTCCATCCCATCGTCACTATGGCAACCGGCCCCGTTAGGCACCACCGATTTACTTATAATTGCTGGGTAAATAGTCAAGACAGGCCGCTTTCATCCCACACCGAGAGATCACTCTTCCTTGTCTCCTTTTTTCCCTCTTTTTTCTTTTTGGTTTTTCTTTTTTTGAGGAGGAAGCCCTAAAGAGCAACAACACTTAAGGAAAACTCTTTGAACGTTTTTGCAGGAAGCGGTGCCTCTCCCCGGCCAGCCTTCCCCCACCACTCCCGCTGCACAATGCCTTGATGCCGGGGCTTTCCCACACCGTTGTCCAGCCCTCACCATCCTCCTGCTCCAAGGAGCAGCACTGGGTGGGGATGCACAACACCCAACAGGTGCAAGGGTCTAGCCATGGTGGGCTTTTTGCCACCAGACTGCCAGCCACTGCCTCTGCCTTCCACAGGGATGTCACACCGGTTCAGCCGGAGGACAGGACTGCACAGTCCTCCCCACTGCCTCTATACTCCTTCCCCGCTGCTGCCATTAGTGACTCACGTTCACAGCACTGGGGGCTTCTGCCCAGGCCCAGCACTGCTCGGCTCAGCCAGCCCTTTCCCCAGCTCCGCAGGACCTGCCGGTGGTGCTGGCTGGGATGGGGCAGCTCGTACCTCTGGCCTTGGCCATGCTCATCCCTAGAGGCCGGGCTTCTGGGGCGCCCACTCCGCCGAGCTGCCCCTTGCCAGGTCGGCAAGACGTGGAGCCTCTTGTTACTCCTGCAGGGTGTTTAACGATGATGGACAGAGCGATGCACACAGGTCTTGTGGCCAGACCATGAGCGTGGGTCAGGATTCATGCTCCTGTCCTCACAGTCCAGGGATGGATGCTGCAGCCGGGGACCAGGGACCGGGGACCCAGCCCAGCCTCACTGGCTTGGAACACCCACATGGGACCCACAGGATGCTTCTGTCCCCACCAGTCATCACTGGCACCGGACAGAAATTCCAGGGAAACGGGGGAAAATGGGTCTTAGGGAGAATCTAAGAGCTGGAAAGATCCCAGGAAAATGGAGAGCTCACAGGCAGTAGTGTGAGAGAGGAGCAGGGTGGGCTTGAGGGAAGGGAAGCCAAGGTCATCTTCCCATTCCCTCCTCAGAGCCATCCAGCAGGAGGAGCACTGGGAGACGCTGCCTGAGCCCCCTCCTTTGGTGGGAGAACCAGGGGATTCCCACCCTGCTCACTGGAGAGCACAGGGGAAGCAGAGGTCACCACAGATGATAACATGATGCCAGCTGAGGAGGGAACTGCAAGGAGCCACAGGGCTAAGCGGCATCTCCAGGGCTTCTGGAGGAACTGGGGGATGAACCAGCTGATCCTCAGACAGCCCTACCCACCCACTCCCGGGAAGGGCACTTGGGAGCCTGGCAGATGCGATAACAATTTTCCTTTCACATATTACAGGGAGAGCCCAGAAAGGGCAGGCCACCAACCCTGAGAGCTGTACCAGTGGGTTAGCAGAGATGCCCCCAAAAGCAGGCTCTGTGGGCACCCTGGTGAGTGCAGCCTGCCTGGGAACCTGGGGGGCTGGTAAACAGGGGGGGTCTGTGTTCTCAGGGCAGCCAGCTGGGAAGGTGCCAGAAGCAACGTATGGGGGTGATGCACACAGTGCAGCCCTCTTGGGTGTGCAAAGGGCTGGTGACAACGTTGCCACTGACGGCTTCCAGGGAGGTGGAGCAGCCTGGGGAAAGGAGCTGGCTGGTGCCTGGAGCAGCTGCTGCAGCTGGTGTTGGGCCAGCCACGCAAACAGCCTGCCCCGGGGCCAGCAAGGAGAGGTGCTGAGAGCCACCCGCGCTCAGGTCACCAGCTGCCTTGGGACGGCCAGGAAGGCTTGGCTTCGCCACCCGGCCAGCTGGGCGCGGGACACAGCCACCACGGCTCCGCCATGCACCTCAGCCAGCCGCAGGGCAGTGAAGCAGTGAGGGGTTCCGCACTGGGCGGCTGCCCTGGGCATGGTGTCACAGCCCTCCCTACCTTTAAAGCGATTCACTGGCTGGCTGCGTGCTGGGGCCAGGAGCTGGCCTGCTCCGGGCTTTGCAAGGCATGGGGGGCACGTTCGGGACCCCCAGCACAGCCTGGGCACTGCTGCCCAGCTGTGGGTCCCAGCACGCTCTGCTCCTCTCTGGGGTTGCTCTCCCGCTCGTGCTTTCTATTTTAAAGACAGTTTCTGTGAAGTGCTCTGGGGCTCAGCCGAGAGGGGAGCTCTCCGCTTTGCTGAAGAGCTGCTGGTGCCTCCCCAGGACCCGCTGCCTGGCTGGTACCAGCGCTGGTGGCTGGGGACGCGGCTGCAGGCGCCAAGGTCATGGAGCCAGGCCGGCAGAGCTGCGCTGCCTTCCCGAGCATCCTCTGGCGGTTCCCATGGTAACTCCCCGGCTCACAGGCTCCCTAGCCGGCAAGGCGTTAGCTGCACACCATCATGGCTTTAGCCACACACACCCACCGCCCCAGCTCCCATGCCAGGGTCTCGTCACCCTCTGCCCTCTCCTCCACAAGGGACCCACCCTCTTGCACCCCACTGCAGAGAGCTGCTCCACAAGCTCCCCCACCAAAAGTACCTCCCCCAGAGCCCTGCAGAGGCCTTAATTCTCCCTTTTCTACAGCATATCATGCAGAAAATGAGGCAAAACTGATAATAAGTGAGAGGAGCGCAGCATTCACGGAGGAAAGGGGAGCTGAGCAGGACAAGCGGGTCTGCGTACAGGTGATTTCCCACCTCTGCACTTCGGTAGGCCCTAGCTCTGTACCTCCTGTCACCGCCTGGCTGGTGGAAGCCTGCAAGCCTGGCGCCTGCATCCAGGGAGTTTTCCCCCAGTTTTTGTTGCTGCTGCCCAGCTCCAGTCCCACGCTTTAAAATCAGCAGCAGAGAACTGTTGCAAAAAGATTTCTAGAGAAAAAGCCTTGCAGCAAGACTTGAAGCTCAATGTCAAATAGATCCAAGAGGTTACAATGTGGGAAAGAGGAGAAAATACCAGGTATGGCGAAGCCTTGCTCTGGGAGCCAAAGCGTGACAAGGCTCGATTCCCAGAGTTGCAGCAAAATGGCTTAAAGTTAGGAGTAAAGACTTTCCGCCACTTGAAACCTCCCAAATCCACGCATGGCTTTCAGGAGGAAGTATTTAACCAAACTCAGGTCCTGAACGAGCCTCAGAAGTTGAGGGACAGCATCCTAAGGAATAAAATGAGTGGACACACAAATAGTGATGGGCTACTGGGGCAGACTCACCCCACACCCTGCTGGGCAAGTGGACCCCACTGGGAAGGTCCACCTGGGTCTCACAACACATTTGGAAAAGTCTGTATCAAGGGCTGTCAAAGAAATGAAGAAACCTTGGAATGCGTGGACAGCCCCCATGTGAATAAGTACCTGGTTAAGCACAAAGCAGGCATTCTGCAGCGGTGTGAAGGGCAGGGCAGCTCCACATGCCCCGCGCTCCTCCAGTGGCTGGGAAAAGGGAGGTGATTTGGTTTGCTGATGACACCTGGTTGATCAGGGCGGGAAGATGAGGGCTGGCTAGGAAGAGCTGCAAAAGCATCTTACAGGACTGCTTGGAACACTGAACAGCAGGCAGGGTTCAGCCTTCATAAAGGTACAACAGGGAAAAATCCAGCCTGGCTGCACAACAGTGAGCCGTCCTCACAAAATAAGGAACAGGCTGCTCCTTATGTGGATGAATAATCCAGCGATAGCTGGGAAACACCAGTGTGGCGCTGGACGGCTCTGACATACGGGGTGAGACTGCAGTTCCATGAAATGCCTGCCCCATCCCTCAGACCCTGAGGTCATCCCAGGGACAAGATCTGCCGCTCCTGGCCCTGCCCATGCCAGGCTTGCTGCCACAGAAGCCCACTTTGTGGCTGTCCCCTTGTTCCCTAGCATCTCACAACCCACGTGTTCCCTCCACCCCACATTGGGACACACATCCCTGGGGGCACTGGGTCCTGCTCGCACCTTCTCTGGGCAGCCATGTCCCTGGGTACTCAGAGGCCCTGCGAGCAAAGCCTTGCTCCCATCTCAGAAATGCCATTTTCTGCATTTGTCAGAGTGCTCTATCTGGCCTGAGACAGCACCATTTCCAGCGTTACCATGGCGATGGATGCCTGGTAAATGCAAGCAATGAAGATGCACACGAATCGCATTGTCCAGCCAGGCAAAGGTGCCCATGGCCAGTCCGCAGCTGGCACGGCTACCCCTCACACACACCCCCACCTGACCTTCCACAGCCAAGGAGCCCAGGCTGAGCCCGCGACATGCAGCAGGGGCTGTGGAGGGAGGTAATCTCACATATCTGCCCATGCACCCCTGGTCCAGCATCCCCAGTCCGGCTCAGCCCACGGCTGTAGGAGAGACTGCAGCAGGAACAAGTCAGGGAGTAGATGCTTTTGGCAATTAATGCATTTGCATATGTAGATGTCATGAGCTTCTTTTTCTTAGGACTCCTTACCACAGAAATAAGCTCCCACCTGGCTGCCCTCTGAGCGGCGTGTCTTGCCTGCAGCAGAGCCTGGTGCTGCGGAGCAGGGCACTGCCAGGATGCCCGCTTTGCCGTGACAAAACGGGCCATACCACCTCCCGCCCTGTCCCCTCCAGGGCTGGGGCAGCTGGCCAGGACCAGCAGCACGCCAGGAACCAGCAGGACTGGGAAGCCCAGCAGTCCCTCACAGGGAGCCAATGAGAGCCTTCTGCAGGCCATGGCCAGCCAGTCCTATGGCCAGCAGCCCCAGGGATGCTCATGCAGAGCCAGGCTGCTGTCTGCTGCTCCACTTGCTGGATTCCTGGTGATCCAGCATGTGACCAAGGGCTCCATCCCACCATCTCTGCCCGCAGCTGCTTCTCCTGGGGGTGATGGCTTGGTGCATGAGATACGTCCTTGAGTGGATGGGAAAAGAGCGCACGGCACATGGCTGCAGAAGGAGCTCCAGGCAGGATGGTGACTGCTCATACCCTGGAGGAGGGAGGGAGCAGAGCTATCAGCCTCCCTCTCCTCCTGCCCCGACAGGACCCTTCCCCTCCAGCCACCACTTGGGTAGCTGGTCTTCTTCAGTTCATTACATATCCTCCCTCCTCAAGTTGATGGCTGTTTTCCAGGGAGCTTCACAAGCTGGAATAGCTACTAGAAAACACATCACAGAAAAAGTGAGGTTGGGAGGACCTCTGGAGGTCTCCAGTCTAACCTCCTGCTCTGAGCAGGGCTGCCTGCAAAGCTAGAACAGGTCACTTGGGACCTCACCCTGTCCTTTTGAAAACCTCCAAGGATGGACATGCCACCACCTCTCCAGACCCTATCCCAGGGCTGCAACAACCTCCTGGGGAAGAATTTTTTCCTTATGTCCAACCAGTGTTTCTCACATCACTACCCACGGCCTTCTACCCTTCCTTGAGTCCCTCTGAGATGAGCCTGGCTCCATCTTGATCCCCAAAATCCAGAAAAACTTGTCACAAGTGCTACTCACCAGCAAAGCCGTGAGGACGTTTGCTGCTGTTCCCCCATCACCTCTGTAAACGCCACAAAGCAAATCCCCAGCAGCAGGCAAAGCTGTGGGGGTGAGCACAGCACGTACCCCCCCCAGCCGCAACAGCCTTCAGCATCCAAATCCAGTTTTTTGGTAGAAATTGTGTCCTGCAAACGTAGCAGTGATATTTGAAAGGCATTTGCTGGAATTGCCCAAGTGAGTTTCTAAATCTCACCTCCGCTTGATAAACACCATAGGAGGGGGGATGACTTTTAGGCTGAGTGGTGACCTGTGCTGACACTGGGTTGGTGATGATTCACAGCACTGCTAAAAAAAAAATATTGCAATGCTACTCCAAATGGAGAGCCTCAAAGCCACGAGGGAAAACACAAACACAGACTTGCCTTTGAGACCAGCGTGAACGGAAGGGACATGCTTTTGTTAGTGCTCCCGAAATATTACTTCTGTTTGCATACATAGTGGTTTGTCAGGAATTTACAAGTAAAATGCTGTTTAATTCATGAATGTAAATGGGTAAGAAAGTAAGTTCGTTGAGAGACATGGCCTTAACCTCAAGCTGGTTTTTGGATCAGTGATCACAACTTCCTGGGAATCATGAGCAAGACAGACAAAATTCACATGTTGCTTCAAGACCCCAGCTAGCACACTGCCTTCGGAATTCAGAACCACAAAGTCAGTGCACGTGTTCTGCTGCTGTCCAGCCATCTCAGCCAAGGCCTTCCCAGTTCGGGTGCTTTCCCCAATTAACATTTTCTCTCCATTATCCTGCAGTGTTGGGTTGGGGGATGATGGAATACCAAGCTACCTTCGCCAGCCCACGGGCCCAATTTCACATTTAAAGGGGCACTTTCATATTTGTGTCAGGCTTGCTGGGACTATTAAAGAAAACAATGGATTGTTTTTACCTGAGAAATGAACCAAACAGGAATCTCTCAGCCCTGGATTGACTGTCTAACTTCACAGTGCTGGTGGTCAATGCCCATGAGCATGCATCTCCCAGCCCCATCGTTTGTGCTCCACAGTTTTGTCCACCAACACCTGGAACACTGCCAAGGCTGGAGATCCCCCCCTTCTCATTGAGCAGCCCTGGGCTACAACATCTGGGTTAAAGCCTTCCTCACCTCCAGCCTGAACCTGCCAGCCCTGTGGCCATGTGTCCACTCCTCCTTTTGCCTGTCACAGCCCTTCTGCCCTGCTCCGTTTGAACCACAAACGGACAAAACTGCCTGGGGAACGGGGGTCACCCCTTGCCAAGCTGCACTGCTCCAGGTGGGTGATGGACCACCTCGCACCTCCCCCTGGACAGCCTGGCTTTAGGGACACTGGGAAGGGCTGTCACCATGAGACATGTTTGTGGCCTTCGAGGTGGCCTCCCCGGCTGTGACTCTGCAGGGTGGCTCTTGGGAGCTCCCAGCTTTGCAGCCTGCGAAGAGCCCTGCCCTTGGCGCTTACAGGCATGCTGCCCAGCCGTGCTTATCCATGATGGCCAAGGAAACCTGAGTCTGGAGTCAAAGCCCCTAGCACAGTGCTACGGTGGGGTCTGGATGGCCAGCCCCATTCCCCCCCCATCAGAAGTCCTCCCAGCACCGGCCACAGTCCCTGCAACAGGAAATAAAACAACCAAGTGATTCTGCAGTCAAGATGCCAGCTAGCAGCAGCCTTGCCCAGCATCAACAGATCGGCATAAACCTTGGCCTGCCAGTTTGCCTTGGGATTTTTCCCTTCATGGCTGTCTTGCCGAGATCATTTTCACTGTTCCCACTTCTGAGCAGTCTCCGCTGCTACCCCAGCCTTATCTTAAGCTGCCAAATTCAAGGTGACCCTGGGCAGGGCTCTCTGGCAGTTTGTCAGTGCCTGTCATGTCCTTGCAAGCTGCTGGCTCTCTGCTCCCAGCCCGTGCGGTGGTGTTTGCCGTGCACACTGCAGCAGCACACAGGATCCTCGTGGTGGCTGGCATTAGACACGCATGGCGCCTGGCCCCACACCCAGAATGGGATGCTGGTGACCTTTGCTCGAGCCCAGGGTGGTGCTCGGGTCTAAGCTGTGCTGGGTGCCCAGGTTCTTCCCCTGTCCCAGGGTGGATTTGCAGCCTCAACCTGACAGCACCCAATTTGCACCCACAGGTTTGTGGCATCTGTGGCTTCCTGGGAACACATTGTCATGGTGAACTGCCTGCCCCTCTGATTCCCCTTACTAAGGCAGCAAAGGAACCCAACATCTACCAGGTGAGCTCACCTAGATGGGTAAACCCCCACCCCCCCCACCCCCCAAGCAGAATCAAGCTCCCTGTTTGTGGTCAGAGCTGCAAATGAACCAGGACAGGTTGAACATCAGGCCCTGAGCTATCCCTCCACCTCCTCAAGGTAACCTGGCTGGGGGTATTGTATCCCAAACTACCCTGAATGCTATGCAAGGGCTCCCTCCCCACCTCGAGACACTTGCTGCTCTGCCTAGCAGCCGGGCAAGCCAGCCCTGCATGCCTGCAACTGCTTTCTCTGAAGCTGCAGCACCCCTGGTCTGCAAGCAGAGCTTCCAGTTTTCCTCAAGTCAGCAGAGTATCTCCGTGAGAGCATGTCCTTGTGGGGAAGCTCCCGGCCACATCCAGCATAGGTGTAGGGAAAGGAACAAGGGGAAGGTTTCTCAGTGAAGGCAGGATGAGAGAATGGAGGGCTCCAACTCAGAAGTCAGGATTAACCACATCCCCAATAGCTTCCCCGTGAAGCTCCTCCTGCACTCCTGCAGTGCCCCCATTAACACCCCCCATCCCCAGCAGGACAGGAGCTCTCCCCAGGTCTGGCTGAAAGCTCCCGCTCCCCCTCCTCACCCACCAAACCACGCCAAGGCAGCAGAGCCTGCAGACTGGGTGTGCACAACGAGCAACGCAGAAGAACAGAGTCCACGTCAAGGACAGGCAATCCCAGCAGTGCAGCCGCGGAGGCCATGCATCCAAAGCTCTCCCGCAGAGGTACGGCGCCACACAACTGGAAGACATTTTCACGTGACTAAAACCTACTAACCCCCAGTAGAGAGAAGCAGCCGGTAATCGCCCACTCAGCCATCCCAAACAGCCCCCTCGCTGCTGAGGAGCTTGGAGGCACTCGGGGACCCCCCACAGGGGGTCTGGGCAGGCGCCAGCCACGCTCTGCCATAACTGCACAGCCCGAGAGGCCAGACCCGCGCTGGCACGTTCCAGTGAAGCTACGGAGGGGGGTCAGGACAGAGCCGCAGTCTTAAGCTTTGCTCGGAGCTGCATTAAAATTCATGAGCTGTGCTAGCCCTAATGATGAGCAGAGCTGTCAAACACCGAGCCTGTCCCAGCTAATTATCTCTAACGAGGGCAGAGTGTCAGGGTCCCCAAGGAGCTGGGCAGCAGCTTCCCACTCAGCTCAGTTGCAGAAGAGGGAGAAGATAAGCAAATGTCATTGTGCTGGCCTAGCTACAAAATCATTAATTAGGCAAATGTGACCTTCTGTGCCAGTTTGCTCTTGAGAACCTGGACTCGCCAGAGCAGAGACATACAGGCAGGCTGGAAACACCCAACCTGTCCCCGGCAGCACTGAGCCTCCTGTGCCTGCGCAGCGAGAACACAGCCCCGGCCTGGCAGTCCCTGACCAACCAGCCACACCAGTCAGAGGCTGTGCCACACTCACCTGGGGGCTCAAATACCCCTTGCAAGGGCTCCAACCCACTCCCCCAGCCCAAAAAGCAGCAGAGAAGTCTCATCTTCATGAAATGCCACCATTTAGGTTGCATTCACCTCAGCCACCTCCCTCATCCCCAGGCATGCAGCACAGCCCCGCAGAGGCTCTCTGCCTACCCAGTGACCGCCTCTCCAGCACCTCTCCCCCAGATCTTTAAGGCAGATGTTAGGAAACTACTCCCATGATCCTACCCTGTTCCAGTCCAGAGGGGATCAGCCACATGCTGCTCTACACACCCAGTTTCTCTCTCATTATGGGTCCTGTGGCTCAGAAACCGAGACAGTACACTTGCCCTGCCCTTCAGTGCTGGAGAGGGGGAACCATGCCTCATCCCAAGATGTGGTCAAGGCAAAGTCACTTCCAGGGGCAAGTGACAGCCCAGAGATATGGCTCACATGAAGACAATTGTGCAAGCTCTGTGCCTGTCCCTCACCTCAGAGCTGAAGTGAGGAGAGGCTGTTTTTTCTCCAGCCAGAAGCCCACTGCAGGACCATGAAGCTTACAGACACCACCAGCGATACACAGCGCTGTTCACCAGCATGTAATTACGGTAAGTGTTTTTCAGTCCCTTGTTGCCCAACAGGAGCAAAGGCTTGAATGCCCCCTTTAACTACATTTTTACAAAACAGAAGATCTAAAAGTCACCAACTTCAAACAGAAGCAGCGCTGGAACCTAAGGGGTTGGAGTGAGCAGTACCGCCGGCGACTGCAGCCAGGGAGCTCAGCCCCACCTGCTGGCAGGCACCACTTGAGGCAGGGGCTTTGGGGTCACGCTTTGGGGGCACAATTGTCTCTGCTGCAGAAAGCTGGGGACTGATCTAAGTTACACGATCACAGAGTCTCACAGTACCTGCTATAATACACTACTGAGTAATAAGTACCAGAGAAAAGTTTACTGACGTTCCCAAAACGTGTATTTCATTTTATATTGTGATCAAACTCTCAAGAGCAGCCAACTACTTGGAAAGGCAGAAGAACCATGCTAAGTCAGTCTTACAAGAACACTTTCAGAGGCCACAGGACAGAAGTTCTTTCCACAGTCCACAGGAAGGATTTCTCATGGAATTCAGGCCGTTGTTAGACTTCAGTAACTGCAACATGCCCTGGGTACGCTCTTCACATGGCCCCTTCCACGCAACATGGTTCAGACAGAAGACTCACTGACCCCTACAGCTTGATCTGTGGCAGGGGTTTTGTGCCAAAGGTCTCTTCCACCTACTGCTTCTGCAGTGCCTGCTCTTTCAGTTGGTTGACAAGCTCTTCAGCATATACCTTAAAGAGTGGGACAGGGTCCTAAAACAAAGAGAGGATAAACCACTTAAAAGGAGTGAACCTGAGCAGCAGCAAGGGGTAAGTCTAATGGAGAGACCAGGGAGTCAGTGGTGTGAGAGTGCTAGCAGTGGAAACCAGAGAAATATGTGACTGGGTTTTTTTCAGTGGCTGAGCAAGGCAACCTGCGATGCCACTCCTCCAGACACAGCTTCTGCTCAGCTCTGTGACCTTGTCTCAGAGATGACAGGCACCTGTGTGGGCCATTCATCAACCTTCCCAGTTCTGCCTGCAGATGAGAATCATCAGTAGCTCCCAGGGACCACTTTCCTTCTAAAAAAGCTTCCTTCCCTCCCTCCTCACATTGCCCTCTGACAGTTCTGTACTGAAGCACATTGCATGAACCAACTCCTTGAAGGTGCTGGAGCCCCAGGGGGTTCAGGGCCCAGCACCACCTCGTGCAGTCAGTGCTCCTGACCTTTCCACTCCTGCTGCAGCCACAACAGGAGCTAACAGGTCTGGGGAAAATGTCACCATAATACCCCACCACCCCAGGAAGTCCTTTTGCCCCAGCAGCTCTCTGGTGCACCCTCCTCTGCATATTGGCTCTAACAAGCGAGCTGCAGCGCCAGAGGGTCATGAACCAGGTGGGCCCTGAGCTCATATCCATGTGTCTCAAAGCACAAGTACAGCAGACAGCAACCAAGTTCAGGCAACAGGGCACAAGTTCTGAGCCATTCTCCCAAACATCTCTCCCCTGATCAGGGCATCTGGTTTATAATGAGCTTTAACCCAGCCCCAGGTTTTGGGCACCCAAATTCAACCAGGTTCACGTGGCTGCTCAGGAGCTTCGGAGCACCACTTCCATTGCTCAGGAATGCCCAGGCTGCTCAGATCAGCAGGACACACAGCCTAATGCAGCTAAGACATCTCAGTGCTAACCACTACCCCAGGAACTCACCTTTTTTTCTAGGAGTCTCTGTTTTTCTATTGCTTCTTCTAAACTCAAGCCAACCCATTCAGCTTCCTCTTCTGGGATTGCAAATTCCTGTGGCAAAAGGAACAGGTGGTCCAGTCCTTCCAAGTGACTAAGATACAGATCCTCTCTACGCCCAACCCACATAAACACGTAACCCAATAGGAACATTACTACAAACAAAACTTGCAACATTGTTCCCTCATTTCTGGCAACCAAAGCCCACTTCCCTTCTTTCCCCTTAGTGAGGGTCCTGCTTTCTCTGACCAGTCATGCCTGCTGCTGTGCCTCTCTTTTCTGGGGCTGTTCCTCAGCACAGCTCCACAGACTGCAGACGCTGGTGGCGTTTCTATGCTGGCCACCATTGCCAGCTGCACAACACTAAACTGCATGCAGGCAGTCTGGGCTCCTCGCTGCAGCACCAGTATGAATTCTCACTGCCGTTGGCAGTGCCAGCTACCAGTGCTTACTGCAGACCCTCGCTGACCTTGATCACAACACAAATAGAGGCTTCTGTCTTTCTAAGCAATCAGTACAGATATTAGCAGCCCACAGAGAGACAAGAAAAACCTGACAAACAATGTTTATCTTCTCTGCCCATACCCTTAACTCTAAACACAGGACATTAACACTGGTTTGCGCTGTGACAGGATGATTAGGGCATTATCAACAAATATCACTGCAGACACCAGGCACGAATGGCAAGTCAGGCACCCACCTGGTACTTATTATAGATCGCCTCTCTTCTGGCTGGATCATCAGGATGCAGTTTTGGATCCCGCCGTGCAAGTCTCAGCAGCATTGTTCGCTTCAAATCCATCCCGAGCTTCGAGCCCATATCAGCTTTTGGAGTCTGGAGAGATAAAGTCCAACGTTAAACTCCACCAAGAACCCAGCTGCTAGAGATCACACCAATCTATTGGCACACAGACAATGCTGGCAGCTTATCCGCGTGCTGTGGAGGCTTTCGGGACACACGTTATTAAAGGCGAAAAATGCTTTGGAGCTAATTTCATCAAGATTCTGATGTTTAAAACTAAAGGCTCCAGTCAAGGGGTATTTAAGGCCAGAAGCTTTAGACCTGCGCTAATATATTAACAACGGCAGATGCCTGCAGGCCTCTGAGCGAGGGCAGCGTGGCCTGGCCGAGGCTGCTGCACAGTGAGTCCCGCCAGCCCTTACCTTGAGGATGTAGAAGTCGAAGCCATAGGCCTCATCAATAAGGTCTAGTGTCCGCATGGTGACGGTGATGGTCAGGGTGGTGTCCAGGATCTCGCTGTAGAACTGCCGCTCGAAGAGCTGTGGCTTCCACGTTTTGGGCAGCCTGGTGGAGAGCTGGGCAGAGACCGGCCGTCAGGGCCCGGGGCGCTGCCCTCCGGGGGGTGCTGCTGTCCGCCACCACGGCTGAGGCTGCACCAGGGGCTGCCTGGGCCGCCCCAGACGTGACCTCACGCCGCAGGGGGAAGGCGGAGAGCGCTGCAGCAGGCCCCGGTCGCCTGACCCTCGCCCCCCGGCTGCGCACCGCCAGCCCGGTAACATGACCTGGGGTACGGCAAGGCCGAAGCGCTCACCTTGTCATTACGAGCATATCGGAAGCCGCGGATCCAACCCTCGCCGCCCCAGAGCCCCTCGTGTGCAGCGCGCGGCAGGTACACGGGCACCGGCACGTCCTGCACCCTCTCCCGCTCCCCGGTGCGCGGGTTCCGCCGGTACCGCACGCCCAGCGGCCGCCAGTGTACGGGCGTGGGCGGCGTGTCGTCCTGCAGCTGGGCCAGGTAGTGCGCCGGCAGCCGCGCACAGATGCCCTCCCGCAGCCGCAGGGCCGGCCACAGCCGCGGCGCGTACCGGTGCAGTGGCATCGCCCGCCCGTCCGCTGCCACCCCCCCCGCTTCCGCTCCCAGCGGCCACCGCGGCCGGAAGCTGCCCCGGAGCCGCCTCTCATTGGCTGGCGCGGCCGGGCAGCGGGAGCGATGGCGGCGGCCGCAGGGGGCCTTGGCCTCCAGCGCAGCACCACGGGTTTGCCCTCAAAGACCATTACCTTTATTAAATTATAAAACTGTAAGCTTTAAAATTTACGGTATAAAATAATCACAGATATTAACAGCCAAAAAAAAACCAACCCAGCTATTTTTTTTCCCCAGGCAGAGGAATTTGCTCTGATTTGACCCAAAATAACGAAGCGCCCTCCTCCCCCAGGCACCGCACGCAACCTGCGCCGGGGCCAACCGTCGCGGAGCAGGGTAAAAGCAGAATTTCAACGATCAAACACAAAACAATCACGTTACCGGGATTTCTCGCCCCAAAGCTCCTCCTGCCTGGCAGCGCGGAAGCCCCTGAAGGAAAAGGCCCGATGAGGAATTATTGCTTTCTCCGGTAACCGGCAGCACCCAGGCCAGCCCAGCGGCCTGGCACAGGCTGTGAAGGAGTGGCAGGTCACCTGCCTCAGTGCTGGGGCTGCAACGCCGCTGTGCAAACCAAGATGGGGCCGGGGGGGGGGGGGGGGCAGGGAAGAGCCTAAAGGTGTTAAAAGTTGGAGGAAGCCCTGAGGGCCCCACATCCCCCGCTCCCGCCATGCTGTGTCGTGTATATCAGCAGCAAAAGGCAACGCAGGGGACGTGGGTGCCGGGGGGTGGTGGTGACACCGCTGGGTGCAGGTGAGTGCCCTTCGCTCATCCTGTGTCTGCTTAAGAAGTCAGGAGTTTCCAGAGGAAAGGAAGCAGGGGGATAAAGTGCAGAGCCGAGCAGAAGGCTGGGCGCTCTCCAAAGCAAAGAAATAACCCCAGGGAGGCAAATCCTTCATTAATAGGTCTTTCCTCCCCAAAGCCACCTGAGGGGCTCCCAGCAGCATGCACCAGACCAGCCACAGCTGGAATAAACCAGCAAGGAACAATGTATTTGAGCCCTTATTTGTAGAATAAGGATGGGCAAAGACAACTTTCCTGGTTGCCACGTTTCTGCCCTTGCTTTCTGACACCTGCATGCCCTATAGTAAGGCAAAGGTGAGACAGACGCTGCAAAGGAGACTGTAGCCATCTAGGGAGCCCGTGGCAATGCTCCTGGCTGGGGTGGGACACTGCTGGTGGCCCCAGATCAGCCATGATTCCGCAGCGCATCCAGCCTCTGAGGCACAGCAGGACAGAGGAGCAGGGGGTGTGCAGCTCAGACACCACCCTGGACCACCTATGCTGCCACAGGCAGAGCTATGAGCATGCCAAACCCACAAAAGGGAGGAAGACAGTAAATACCTGAACATTGAGAGAGGAAGGCGACAGTGCAGCAGCCTGCCTCCTTCCAGATGAGCTAAGAGGGCTAAATTTAGACTAAACCCTGCACTGCTAGGGGTTTCACAGTTCTGGACAAGATGCTGCTGATGCTTCTTGCATGTCCCTATACGGGATTTTTTTCACATTCCTGTTAAGTCTGATCCTGAATCCAGGACCCAAGTCCCAGCCTTGTTCTTTCCCCAGGCCCTGCCGCTGAATCAGGGCTAGGTAAGAGCAGCACCACCTGTTGCACAGGGAGGGAGGCTCCAGACCCCTGTGGAGACGGAGGCTGAGGGCCCAGGGCACTCTGAGATCAGCTCCCTCCCTCCCCATCAGCACCAAGGGCATGCAGCAGCATTTGCCCCCCAGATCAGAAGAAACCCGTTCTCTCGGGTTCAAATGCTGACTGCAGGATGGCTGGGGAAATCCCCGTCCCACAGTCCTCTGCTGGGACAGGGGGTACAGAGGAGAGCCCAGCAGCCACAGCCCTGGCTCCAGATCAGCGTGGGCTAAGCCCAAGCCTCATGGACACAGCAGGAGGGGAAGAAGGGTTGGCTATTCCCCCAGCGCCATAGGGAGGTGGGGGACAAGCTATTCCTTGATCTAGAATCATGAAAAGCCTGCCCTGTCCCAGCAGGAACGCAGAGGTGGCCTCAAACCTGCCTTCACAAGACAAGCCCACCATCTTCATCTTTACACCTGGTCCACACTGCGCCCTCCCAGCCAGCAAATGAGCATGTAAGAGGATTGCCGACCTGCAAGAGAGGGGCAGCCCAGGCAAAGAGCAACCTCCCCAGCCCTCCACCTCTGCAACCAGGAGCCGAGCAGTTCAGGTCACAGCATAGAGCTCCTCACGGTCGTTCTGGCAGATTTGATAGCGACAAGTGAGCTTCTGTGACCAGGCCCAGGGCTTCTTATGCTTGTCCCGAGGAGGAAGCAGGAAAGCAACGCTGCAAGCCACCAGCACGTGCCAGATGCTGTGGGTGTAGTAATAGTTCTCATTGGTTTCCATGAATGCATATACTGAGATGGCAATGAAAGCCAAGGTGATCCCTGGGAGGAGGTAGAAAACCCAGCGCTTCCACGAGGAGGGATAGCAGTGCCTGCGCTTCACTCCATGGTATACCTGGAGGTGTCGGAGCACAGAAGGGTTAAGGAGCCAACCAGAAACTTGGGCAGCCAAGCAGAAGCTTAGGCAGGGGGAAACAGGCAACGCTGCCTGACCCACGAGCACCTGCCAACCTCATGGCAAGAGGGTAAGCCTGCTGTCCCCAAGAAATTCAACCTCCCCCCTTCTTGGGCCCACCTCCTGTGTACAAAACCCCCTAGCCAGCCGTGGCACCAAAGCCCAGCACAGATGCTACAGCTTCTGCTCAAGGCACAGGCAACAGCCAACCATTTTGGGACACCACTGCAGACACGGGCGTGCACTGAATTGGAACTGCAGCAGCTGGACTGTGCTCAGACCCATACCCTGGGGATTTCTCAGCTACTAGAGGGATGGAAGGTGAATCCCTTGCCCTGCCCCCTGCCTCCACCTGGGTGTTTCAGGGAGATCAGGCCATGCCTGTAAATGAGCTGGAGCCTGGGGTCTGCTGTGCCACCATTGTTCTCCGGAGGGGATCAAAGGGCAGAAGGACCTGCCAGGCTGCCCTTACTTACCCATGCTGCAATCATGATGATGAGGGCAAAGAGGCAGGGACCCATCATGTTCCACACCCCTCTGCGGTCCAGCTGCAGGGACATGGCAATTAACAGGGTCCCCAAGATGAAAAGGACCTGGGAATGAGACACCACCACTACTGTCAGTAGCTCATCTGCTGCCAGAGCACAGCCAGCCATGCCAGAGGCAGCGGGGGCTTCACCTCCTGGCCACCCACCCCTGCGTGCACACAGGACTCGGGAGTAGCATCTTCCAAAGAAGAAACCAGCAGACCCACAAACCTTTCCCACAAATATCAGTCCCTTCGGGCCCAGTCCTACAAGCACACAGGTTCATGATACAAACTCCTGGGACAAAACAACCCGCTGGTTTAAAAATCAGGGTGACAAACAGGCTTTGTCACCAGGCTGGGCTGTGTCATTGAAACAGCCGTGAGAGGGCTCAGCATGGCAACCCGTGGCTTGGCTGGCTCAGGTCTGCCTTTGCTGCGCAGGGGTACCTGACACTCACGTATTTCAGGATCTTCTTTACCCGGGACATGCACAGGATCGTTACCCAGATGGACACCACAGAGCCCAAAAAGTCACAGTATTGTAGTGTGTCATAGTCCATGATGCACATCACCGCGATGCCTGGCTGGTCACACGCGTGGTAGAACTAGAACCAAGGACAAAAGCAAAGGCTGGCATGAATCCAGCAGCACCACAGCTTTCTGGGCAGGAGAAAGCTCAGCCCGTGGCAGCCAGGACCCCCCCAGCAGTGCCTCCAGGAGACCAAACCACTGTGGCATTACAGAAAGCAGATGAGAGCAGCCATCAACCTGCATCCTCCCAGCAGCAGCCAAGAGCTCCTAGGACAGCACCCTTCAAGTGTGCCATACTCCTGCCCCACCTCTGCTCCCTGGGGTCCTACCCCCAAATATGAGCACCCACGGCGTAGGTGGAAGGACCTAGTAAAAATAACACTGCTGCCAAGTTCTGAAGGGGCAGGGCATGTCCATGGAGGTGCTTCTCCAGTAATTCAGAAGCTGTGGAGCTCCAGGATGGACTGCCACACCAAGGACCTCAGTCTGATGCAGCATTCCTGGTGCTCAAGGGAGCTAGCAGGGGACCCAACAGAAGGCAATACTTACCGTGGAGAAGAACATGGTGTAGGTGTAGACGGAGGCCTCCACCAGGTAGTAGCGATAAACAGCAACTGCTATTGCCGGCAGGAACATGAGGTTGCTCAGGGTGAGCAGGAGGGTGGCCAGGTTCTGCACACCAACAGACTGGGCCTTGGTATCATCTGTGCAGCTCCACCCCCCCCAGCCTGCAGAGCAGAGAGGCTTGTGTGGATCTCAAATGCCCTACATAGTCCTCCCGCAGCACCCAGCAGCAGCACCCAGCAGGAGCCTGGGATGCTTCAGAAGAAGCAATCACACCCCCAGGCTATCCCTGACTCTCCTCTCTCTTGCTCCATCAGCCACTTGCACTCCTATTCTCAGGATGGTCTCATTACTCATTGCATGCTCTGCTGTGCAAAGTCCCAGGGAACCCCAGCAGAGCCCCATATCTGCTCCAAGGACATCCCCCAGGTTGCTCCCAGTAGCAGAGGCCATCCTACATTCCACATGGGTCTATCCAGACTGGTACTTTTCTTCCCCACAGTAACTCAACGCACATGCTACTTGCTGGTGGTACATCAAGCATTCGAAGGTCGGATGCTTCACATGATGGTATAATCTGGGTGCAAGCTCCCTTCAGATCCCAGGAATCAGGGCGGAGAATGATTCACAGCACTGAGGAAAACATTGGGCTCCTGTCCCACCTGCCACAGTGGGGCAGACTGCAAAGCCAGGCCAGGTTGCTCTAGGCCTTGCCCAACTGCATTTTGAAGATCTCCAAGGATGGAGACCTGGGTACTGTGCAGATGTGAACAACTGATGGGGGAAATTGTCATCTTTGATTTAGCTGAAGTTTCCTTGCTGCAGCCTATGTCTGTGGCCTCTCGCCCTTTCCCTGTGCTCCCCCAGAAGAGCCTGGCTCCAGGGTCCTTGTAACCCCCATGGGCAGCAGATTCTATCCCCTTCCAACTCCTCTTTTCCAAGGTGAGCAAACCTACTGCCTCAGCCCACAGTGACACGTAGCTCTGCACAGGACAGCAAAGTGACAATCTCCTAGAGGACAGTGCATGACACTGGGCACAATTCTGTCTGCTCACTGGATACCAAGGACTGAGCTGAGACAGTCTCTTATGAATAAAACCCTGCCTTTTTTTCTTTTTTTTTTTTTTTAATTATTTTAATTCAAGATCAGGATGCCTTTCTGGGGAAAGGAGTTCAGTCACAGGGCAGCCTGGGTATATACAGGCACACCGTGGTCAAGAAGCAGAGTTAAAAGTAGCATCCATCCCATTACAATGCCACCAGAAACCAAGACAGCAGCTCTGCCCCTTCTGCGGGCTCCCTGCCAGGCAGAGCCCAGGCAGGCTGCTCTCTCCACTTGATTTCTGGGTCACGAATATGCAGATGGGACATTTTTCTCCAAGTGATTCAGCAGAATGCTGTCCTCAGCCTTATTCCCCAGTTCCCTTGGGCTGCTCTGTGCTTCCCAGAACCTGGAACCCTTCAGGGAAATTAGGATGCTGTTCTCCATCTCAGTCCTCACCGGCGCTGCAGCAGACAGCAAGGACATCCTGGCTCAGGCCCAAAGCCATGCTGAACCACATTCTGCCTTGCCCTTCTGCTGAGAGCAGATACACCTCCCCACCCAGGCACAGCAGAGCTATCATCTTCCCTATGATCTACTTCCTACTACCACTGACTGCCGCCCAGTCTTCTCATACCATTAAGATAATTAGCAGCTGACACAGATGCTCCTTCTCCAGGGGCACCTCGGAGTCTAAGGTCTGGCCTGCCCGCTGGCTCTTGGCAGGAGGCAGAGCACCATGGTAAAGCACAGGCAGGGACTGCAGCCCAGCATCATCGCACCCCGCACCAGGACCCTGTGACAAACCTCCCTGAAGGGCACAGGTTCCAACACAAGCATTTTCAGGCAGCCCTACTGGCTCCCTGGTCTCTCTGGGGATGCTCAAAAGCACCTCTCCAAACCCTGGGGGACTCCAAGATGGAAATGAAACTCCACGCTGTCCTCAGCCCGACTGCCCATTTCCTCTGGGGTGCTCTGTGCTTCCCAGAACCCAGCACCCCTCAGGGAAGTCAGGATGCTTCCAAAGAGCCTGCCACAGGCTCTTTGGGCAGGCACTGCAATACCAGGCTGCTCCTGGCAGCCACAGCAGACCCCAGCTCCTCTACTCAAACACCACCACTGGAAAATGTGTCCTCCCCTTGGGGAGGTTGGCAAAGCTTCCTAGGAAAAGGCACTCACCAGCCTTGCAGCTGCAGCCAGCATAGAGGTAGCCGTGTCTTCTCAGGAGGCTGCACTGCCCGTACGGCCCACAGTCATTGAAGCAAGGGGTGAGATACGTGAAGACCGTTACTTTGGCTTCTGCGGCATTGCATTCACTGCAAGGAGAGCAGGTCACACTGGCACCCCGCTCCTTTGGGGCAGCCTTGCACCCAGGCAGCACTCTGCTCCAGGGGGTCAGGCCACGCTCCTGCACCAAGCTCCCCGCTACTTTGCGATCTGCTCCATCACTCCCAACAGCTAGCAGAGTTGGCTCTCTCTCCACTTGAGCTGCCAAACCGATGTGCAGGGAGGTATCAGCTCTCCCCAGACCCCCACAGCAGACCCCAGTGCCCATGACTGGTCCTCAGGACCAGCATTGCCAGCACTGTTTCACAGTGCATGCTCAGGGCCTTACACAAGGAACCAGCAGTAAGGCAAACTGCAGGAGTATGGGCACAGCTGCCTGCATCTCAGAGACTTCCTTGAAGGAGGAAGAGCAGCATTTTCATTTACCAGTTTGTCACCTCAAAATCTACCTGGGGAAGGGGAAGTTCATCCAGGCAAGCTCTGCCATCTGCAGTCTGCATGAGATGAGCCAGCTCAGCACCAGACAAGCTGCTTGGGCACTCACAAGGGAGCAAGTCAGCAGTGCCACCCACCTCCTTCCCCCTCTGGAGCCACAGTTCAACTGCTACCAGGTGAGAGGAGCCCACAGCGCAGCGGTGAGGACAGGGGTTCAGTTTTGCTCACACTAGCAAAGGGCAGGAGGATGCAGAGGCAGAGTGCCCTGAACTGGCCCCAGGGCAGGATGACGCCAGACTCACCCCTGGCCCTTTGGGCAGATGAGCTGCAGGGAGAGGAACCAGTCATCTGTCTGTGGGTACAGGACAATCAGCATTGCTTCTGCAGAGGACGTGCTCACGCTCAGAGGGTAGCCCTGGAAAAAAGCTTAAAGAAAAGAGGGTGCTGTGATGTGCCAAGACTGGGGGAGAAGGGCCCACAGCAATCCCAGGCTCTGACTGATTGCACAGGAATTGGATGCTCCTGTGGCTCCTTGCTCCCACCCTCAGGAGGCCACAGGGGGATGGAGAGGACCCTTGCTCCAGAGACCCTTCTTTTTTTGTTTCATCTCAGCTCTCAGTACCTACATAGACAGCACAGGGCACCTGGAATAGCCTGTTTGCTTGGCTAGTCCTCCAATGCAGATCTTGGCTTCTCTGCACACTGGCAATACCTTGACCATCCCCAAACCTTCTGCCAATGAGGCCGGAAGGACCCTAGCTGGTAATCAGACCCTCCTTTGGTGGAGGCTAACTCCTGGTGCCACACTAGCACCAGCACCCTGGGCATGTGCCAACATGAAGACCTCAGGAGGGTCCGTGCCAAAATCGGCTCATGCCACAAAGTCCTGAGTCAACAAACGGCTCACAAGATCTAAAAGCAAAGCCCCAAGACAGCATAGCTGAGCTCTCATACCTGTGCTGCAGTTCTGGGTGGCATTGAGGGACAGCACCGGCGAAGCAGCACTCACACACGCTACCACGGTGCCATCGGCCAGGCTCACGGATGTCTGTGCAAACACAGCAGTGTCCCATGTCAGAGCACCCCAGTGCCACCCCCCTGCACAATTCATCTCCCATGCTGCCCACAGTATATGGAAGCAGCAGGTGACAATAAATCCTGCAGATCAAGGTCACCCATCAGTTCAGCAGCTCTTTCTGGGCAAAGCTGTGTTCAGCTCACCCTGTGCTGCCACTGTGTCACATGCTGGCTGAAAGGCAAGAAAGCCTCCTGGGGGACTGCACGGGGGGAACTGCTCCAAAGCTGGGGCACTTGCACATCGCTTCAGCATGAGCACAGCGTGGCAGAAGTCTGAGGCAGCAGGACATCAGGGCTGAGCCCTGCTCCAGCCCTCAGGAAGTTTCAGAGAATTTCAGGGGGCTGATTTTAGGGTGTCACTGAAGGAGCCTGGGAAGCAGCGACCTGGGCAGGGACATCCCTGGGTTTGCCTGCTCAGTCTCCTCTCCTGGTGGCAAGGCACCAGGCTCCCGTGCAGAAGATGGCACTGCAGCTGCTTTCCATTTTGTCTCCTCTGCATCACTTCCCCCACATGCCAGCAACCTGTGGCATTTGAATCAGAGCTGGCAGGTAGGACATGTTGGAAGCAGCTAAAACAGGCTCAGTGTTTTGTGACAACAAAAAAAGTCCCACTGGCACCAACGACCCCTGGAGTTTGCTGATAAACCAGCCCAAGAGCAGGCACAAAGCCCCGCAAAGGGGAGACAATCCCATCAATCAGCCTCCGCACCTTGTTAAGCAGGAGACTGACGACGAGGGAACCGCCGCTATCCACGCCAGTGTTCAGGTTGAGGAGGAGGAGGGTCGGGGACAGGGAGTTCACGGGCACACTGGGACCATTCAAGAGTCTGTAGCGCACGGACACCACGTCCAGGTCCTCACGGACGACGGGCTGGTTCTGCAGGCAGAAGCTCCTCTTGTCGGACGCATTGCGTGAAGCCTCTCTGGTAGACAGAGTGGAGCTCCCTGCCGCTCCTGCACTACCTGGTCTGGGACCAGTTTGGCTCTGGTTTAGGCTGCTGAAGTTAAGGAATGAACTGGTACTTCCTGGTCTGCAAGCTATAAAGTAAAAAAAGGAGATGAATAAGAACAGCCAGAACTAGCACCTCATCCAGGCAGGGCCCCAGCAGCTCCAGACCTTCAAGTGATAGCACAAACTGGGCGTATTTCAGCTGGTTCATGCACTGCAGTATGGCTACAGCCCCCGAAAGGCACATCTGTGCAAGGGGAACTCCAGCAACAGCATCCACAAGTTGGGACACTGATGGAAGCCAGACACCGGTACAGTGGGTGGAAGCACCCTGGAGCTGTGGGGGAGTGGGAACAGAAGAAGAGATAACACAGAGCATCATAACACACCAATGTACCCAGGGAGCATCACTAGCCAGTGGCAGAGCACAGCACTTGGCTGTTCCGTAACAACAGGCTGCACAGAAGTCTCTACCAGTTCCCCAGATGCGAGCAGACAAGGGTGAGCAGGAGAAAGAAGCTAACCCAGTGTAGCTACAGGCACAAGCCATCACATCGTGGCAGATGGAGCTGCATGTGACACTTGGGTCCCACTGCTGGAACCTGTCCATCACTCCCAGAGAGCCTTAGGGCTCCCCTCTAAGCCTGCCAGGCCCTCCAGCGCAGGGGATGAGGCTCTGCTCTGAGGAGGGGATGGCAGAACCCCAGCAGAAAAAACACAAATCTTTGAAAATGTACCTAGCTGGTGAGCTTCCAAGGGTCAGACAGGGATTATGGTCACATAGTAAGAGGATGCAAAGGTGCCTATCACAGCCACAAGGAACTTGTGACCTCCTGAGTCACAAGGTGTCACTTGAAATGGTGACATCCCTTCACTACAACCCAAGACCTTACCCCAGGTAAACCTCTGTGGAATGGTTTCCTGTCTGTAGCCTGCTTATTGCCAATCGACAGTCAACATATCATTACTGTCTGGCGCATATACCCAAAACTGTTCTCCCCAAAACCATTTTCCCCACCAGATTTTAAGCCAGCCACTGCTTCCCAAACAGCCTTAGGGAAATATCATTGCTTCAAAGACCCTGAAACTGTCAGGCATTTCCAAACCAGGCAGCTCCAGGAAGTATCCCTCTTGGGTGAACATCAGAGCCTTCGCTTTTGACCCCAAAGCAATAACTGGGTCTCAGCCCCGAGGATTTTACCCAGGCAATCAGCATGCTGAGGAACGCAGACAGCTACAGCCAGCCACCCAAAGGGCCAAGAGGGACACAGTAGACATGGAGTTCTCTCTTGTCCTGCCCACAGGACTAGAGAAAGCTGAAGCCCACCTGTGAAAGAAGCCAGCATCTCCACCAACACACTGGCATTGGGAGCGCCGAGACTCTCCACCATGATCTGCAGCCACTTCTCCCAGGGGGGCGAATCCAGGGTCAGGCTGCAGTTGACGTTCCCCGTGCAGGTGATGATCCTTTGGAAGGACTGAGGCAGAGTGATGGAGCCCAGCACTACCCGCAAGGCGCACGCTTTCTGCTTGCTTGCCATGCAGCTTCGCAGCTCAAACCGCATCCCTGCGGCATGCTTGGGAACAAAGACCCTGCGGGAGAAGGGACCAGCAGTTTGCAGAGCTTGTACTGTCAACACAAGCCAGCCATGCCCCACCACAGTCCCCAGGACTTTGTGGCAAGAACTAGATTGTCCTGGTTGGTGTTGTGAAAATCCTTCCCAAAGAAAACATCTCAAAGAACTAAAATTCCCACAACTGAACCTCTAAGACCGCCCGGGAGGAGTTGGAGAAGGGTGCTCATGTGCTCCCCATGGAACTCCTGCCACTGCTGCAGGAAGCCTGGCCAACAGGGTTGGGGACCCCCCAGCTCCAGCCCCAGGGAACAACACTGGCTTCCCCTAAGCAGCACCGGTGGGAAATCCCACCCCACCACGGCCCTGAGCCTTTCCATCCGCTGCTCTCACTCACTTGACATGCAGTGGCTTAGCAGGTGAGACGACCGTTTGTGACATGGCAATGCCAGGCTCCAGGACAGGCATATCAGTGAGTCTGAGCACAAACATATCTGCCTGGAACATATAGGGGCATGGAGTGGAGAAACCCTGCAGGAGGGGAGAGCAGACGGGTCAGCTGTGGCGAGACACGCTGGGCAGAGTACAGTGGCTGAGACCCTCAGCAGGACCCTCACCTTCACTTCAATCCTGCCAGCAGCTTCAGGGAGATGGGCAGCGATGAACCAGTCTCCAGCAGCAGGGGTGGTGATGTTCACAAAGGTGGCATTTTGCACAGCACTGCTCAGAGTGATACTTATGTTATAGGAAGGACGGACGGTTGCATTTGCAGGAAAACGAGTGCCCAGTGGATTAATTACAGGAGGGGCTCCATAGCGAAAGTGCCTGCGAGAGAAAACAGAATGCAAATAAATCAGGGATGCAAAGACACTGGCAAGATAAACTGGGATACAAACTCATCAGCGGACACCCAGGCTGGCCTGGGATCGGAGGGGGAGCAGCCTGGAAAACCCCCACATTTTCAAGTGGACCACAGGAGCCATCAATTTCATCTGGCAAGGACTGGATGCTATTAGCTTATCCGGGATTTATTTAGAGATTGGTTTAACTTGCCTGCTTATTAAGATAAGGATTTACATGGTTCCATCAAGCCTGAAAGCAAATTTCCATGCTCAGTAAGGTTAAGCCCCAGCCGCAGGACTACTCCTTTTTTTTATAACCATGAACAAATACCCCATATAGGCTAAATCACCAACAAAAAGCTTTAATTTTCTAGCTAAGATCTGCATCTTCCCTATTTCCTCTTTTAAGAAGGGCAGGCTGACAGACTAAAAAGATGTTTACCCAGTAAGGTGCATGTGACTGACTTCAGTACACCAGCACTTCTGCTTTCCAGATACACAGCCCAATGTTTGAGGCAGCAGAAAAGCAGGCAGCTAAGTAACACGCGAGATATTTATTTGGGCAGCCAATTTGGCATTTAATTTGCTCGCTTTTGGACTGCGCTGCAACAACACGTAACAGGTCCAGCAAGCAGGCGGGACAGGTTTTTATTAACCCATTTGAGCTTAGCTGGGCTGGTCTGCATTTCTTTGGATATCATTTTGCTGTTGCCTTGTCCCTCACATCCCCAAGCTACTGGAAACCCTTCTAGGAAGCAGGAAGTAGGAAGATCATGTATGCCAGGCTGCTCTGGAGCAACTAGGAGCACCAGTCTGTGCCCAGGACAGACCAGGGAAACGCAAGCCAAGCAGCTTCAGTCGCTCCCAAGACCTCTGTGGAGTGGGTGCCAGACACCCATGTGTCTCCATAGGCACTTGCCCAGGAAACTTGGTACTCTCCCAAGATACAACTCAAAGTCTTGCAAGTTTTTGACCTCAAATCCTTCAACAACTCAAGTACCGCTTAAGCAGCATTTTTCACTGGCACTGAGTTTGCAATCTCCTCATGCTCTTGTGTCTGCAGGACTCAGCGTTCCTCTCCTGTCTCTGCTTCACACACAGCCGCATCCCCTACACAGCGTCCCCAGTCTCTTTAGTTCCTCTGTACTGGGGAATTCATCCACCTCCAATTGGTTTGGGACTTCTCAAGCCCCTTGTAGTCCTGCCACATCCTTTGGTACCATGTGCAGGATCCTGCCAGGCACAGGAAGGTCCAGGAACAACTTTGCTCACGAACAGTAACACCAGCCTCACCGTGAAGCTCTCTCCATGTTTCTAAGGCATCCCTTAGACACCACATCTGACAGACAGCCCCAGATCCACTGGTAACACCAACACAAAACGCTCTACAGGTTTAAACACAGATTTAGTGTTAATACATGAAGAAACTGTGGCTGCTGCAACTGGGGAACAGACGCCCAGCCTCCTACAACTAACCAATCACAGCCATGAGCAACAAGGACAAGAGAAGGACTGGCAGCCCACATGGGACAAGCACTGGCACAGGGACATACATACACTGTGATCTCCATGCTGGTGCACTCAGGTCCTTTCCCCCGGGAGGCCTGCAGGAGCCAGCGAAGCAGCACAGTGTCTTCTGGCACATGGAAGTGGAAAAGCTTGGCGTTGCCATACCAGCTGTAGAAGGACAGCTTCTGTGCGCTCTGAGAGAAGTACTCAGAGACATACAGGGAGTCTGAAAGGGAGAGAGCACAGCAGTTGCTGGGGCAGGCTGCAGGGCACTACACCCGCCCACAGAAGCACACAGGAGTTTTAAGGTTGCTGGAGAGGAGCCCTTTGTGTCCCTGGTTGCTCATCCCAGTCCCCCTAGGTGATCCATATTGCTCCTCTAGCTAGAACTGCCCACAGCCCTGCTACAAAACTATCACCTGGAGCCAGAGAGCACTATAAGATGCCTTAACTACACTCTGCGAGATGTGCTCTGAAGATGACAGATCACAGGAGATGCTGAGGAGAGGAGGAGGAGAAGTTGATGGCACAAGAAGACGTGATGGAGTAGGCATCAGCAAACACTGGGGCAAACAGTGCAGAGCAGGTAACACAGGGGTGCAGGTAACACAGGGGTGCTCCAGGTTCCAGCAACAGTTTATGGTGCCAACAGGGAAGAGCTGTGCCCTTGTTTGTCCCTGCTGAGTGCACAGACTGATGTTACCCATCTTACCCAGTTCAGGACACACGTACTGCGCAACATGCTGCCTTCCTGTGATGCCCAACATGATGAAAATTCATGTGCTGCAAACCTAACCCTGCTTTCAGATGTACCTTCCAAAGTCTAAAGATTTTCCTGCCTGGAAGAAAGCTGCTGGGATAGTGAGAACAGCTCTAGGGTAGGCTGAAAGGTCATGCAAGAATGCAACAGCCATTCAGTCAAAGTGCTATCGGGACTAGGTCCTCCATCCACCCCTCTGCCCATCTATGCCTACAGACCACCCCCAGCCTGCTGATAATTTCACCTGCAAAATTTTACATTGGTGTTATTGTCAGCAAGAAACCAGCCAGACTGCAACTCGGGGACAGAAAAGAAACATCACACCAGGGTTGAGAAGAGGACAAAACTGCACAGAGACAGCAGAACCAAGGCCATATTGCCCACCCAAATACAAGGTTCATAACACTCAGTAAGGGGGCAGAAGAAGATGTCTCCATATCTCTGCTGAGTCTTCTCAGATGCTCCTTTTCTACTCTGGAATTCCCTGGAGTGGGGCAAAACCATGGCACCTTTCAGACGCAGACTCCTCATTTCTATCAGAGAATAAAGCAGCAAGCATGGTTTAACTTGCCGTCCTCTGACACTGCACAGGGTCATGCTGGATACACAGAGGTCCCAACTGAGTTTAAGAAAGATGCCAAAAAAGGAGAAAAACAGTTCTCAGGCAGGACCAGAGCCTTGGGATGTACTTCATGTCAAGAGGCATCTAATCCAAGCAGGAACTACGATTCATGCCCCAAAGCAGGATGCACGCTGGCCTGTACCCACGGCGCTGCAAAGAGACAGGAGCGGTAATCATGGGTTTAGTTCGTTGGCAAATTACCAAATCAAAGCCTCCAGGCACACTGCAAACCCAAGAGGGAAAGGAGGAAACAGGAAAGCAAGAAATACCAGTCACGCAAGCCAAATGGAGGATTTGCTTGTGGAGGAAGAGTGTGGCCACGCCACCTCGCCGCAGGGACTGCCCCGGCTGTGCACCCATGGGGTCCAGCCAAGGGAGCAGCACTTTTTAATGCACGGGGCCAAGCAAGGTCACGGGGAAGGGTGAGCCTTGAGCAGGACAGCCAGAAGTCCACAGCCCGTGGCCAGAGCCGTTCCGCTGCAGTCCCCACGCTGGGGTTCCACTGCTCTCTAGGCCAGCAAGGAGCAGAGACCACAAAAGGGGCTTTTCAAGCAAATGCTCCCCGGCTGCCCCACCAGTGCAGTGCATGGGCTATTACAGACAAGAGTTGGCTGTGATGCCCTACAAGCCCAGTTACATCTCACGCATGGGAGCTACAGAAAGGAGCAGTCTTAACCGGTGGTGTCTATAGCCCCAGCTGCACTCTCCATGCACACGGCACATTCGTTTCTGGAAATCCATGGAGATGTTTGGGCATAGGATGAGGGCAGACAGGGACACAGTGTGTGATTAGAGCTGGGAGAGCCCTGGTCCTGCTCAGTGCAACAGGTCTCACCTGACAGCCTGCATGGGGATAAGCCCTCTCACCTCAACGCAAGCTGCTCCAGCCCTACCGGCTGTCAGGCTCTGCAAGGCCAACAGCCACGGTCACCACCCATCCAGCACGTTCTCACAAAGCTAAAGTGTGATTTGTGTGGTTTTGGGGGAGAAGAGGGCAGGCAGGCTGCAAAATTAAAACCTCCAGCCATCAGCAATGCTATTTATTAAGGACTGGTCAATTATACAGAGAGAGCTCAAGCGCAGTAACAGGTCAAGGGCAGGCCGGCAGACCCGTCCTGCCTACGCATTACCTGAGATCAGGTTTGCAGCAGCCGTGGCTGTACCAACAAAATGCCAACGTGGACAAAGTCCGCTCACACGCAGCTTCTCTCGGCGACAACTGGCCAAGCACCCGCTCGCTGGCTTTGCTGTGCTGGGCACCCGAGAGCTGCACCAGAGGGTGGGTAAACCATCTCCCAGGGCACCCTCCGCCTGGGCTAACAAGGAAATACCACAGGCACATAAACTGAGTATCAGCAGAGAAAAGCCAGAAAGACAGGTCACTGCAGGCAGGGCGTGCGCTCCGGCAGCCCATTTGCATCGAGGGCGCGTACTCTAGTATTTGCTGTGCTCTGTATGTGTCTGTCCCCATCTATTCAGTATGCTCTGTGCCAGCATGGCAACACCTGGAAAGTCCCACTCGACTGTCCCATGATGTAAAACAAGCCTTTAAACTGAGCAAGGGAGTTGTCAAATGGGTGTTGTTTCCATCCTCTCCTATACAGATTTCACATAAGCAGATTTCAAACATATGATGCAAAACCCCAAGTGTTTTTCAGACAAGAAATAAGATGTGGTAGAATCACAGAGTGTGCAAATGTCTCTCTAGGGATGCACTCTGCCCTAAGTTACTCCAGGAAGGGGTTTGGTGGACTTGGCAGCGTTATGTTGGACTCGACGATCTTACAGGTCTTTTCCAACCTCAACGATTCTGTGCAGAGAGGAGATGTGTTATTTCAATTTCAGAATAAAGAGCCGCCTGTGACAGCTTGCGTTTGTTTGTCCACAGATGATCTCACGGCAGTTTTAGAAAATGATACCTGGACTGCTGGTTTCAGGGCTTCCCACCAGAAGCATGAGGCCCTCCTTTCAAAGCAGATGCTGTCTAAAGCTACTGAGATGGCGATCAGTCCGACTCAGGAAAGGACATGACTATGTGGCAGGATGTCTGGCTGTTTATCGTGTAACAGAAACCCTGTTCCTTTCACCCCGGTCAAAACCACACCTGTAGCTGCTGAAGAAAGAAGACCCCTTGCTCCTCTGGGGAGGAGCTGACCTTGGCCAGCGCCCAGACCTAACCCTCCTGAGGCATTCCCCCACCGATGGCACAGCGCCGAGACACAGCACCCCGCACCCCTGCGGTGCAGGGGGCCCCTGCGGGGCTGGCTGCCCAGCTAGCAGGATGCCAGCCGAGGGTGGGCTGGGGGCAAAAGGCCGCTTCACCCGGCGGCTCCCGGAGCAGCCTCCCTGCTCTGCCGACTGCGGGTAAGTGCCACCCACCATCACTGGCTGATAGCCACTGCCGGCACAAGCCCACCTCCACGATGCGGTGCAGCAGGCAACCAGCCATCCCTCCCCAAAGCCCCCACCGTCGGCCGGCCCTCCGGAGGGGGAGGCACGGCCCCCGGGGAGCCCACCGCCCCACCAGAGCCTCCGCTCTCACCCTTCGTGCCCCGGCAGCACCGTGACCCGACCGCCGGGCGGGACCGGCGCAGCCCCAGTACGGCCGGAGCCCGACGCTGCCCGCCCCACGCGTGCCCCACGGTGGGCGGCTCGCAGAGCCCCCGGTCCCTCGGGAAATCACGGGGCCACCTCACAGCCAGCCCCGGGACCCGCGGGACCGGCTACCGGGGCTAGCGGGCGGGCAAGTGCCCGCTCACTTCAACGTAACCCCGTGGGTCTCCCACCGGCGCCTCTGCGCCCCGGGACCCCTAACCCCGCCCCGTCCCCGTTCCCCCGCCGCCGGCCGGGACTCACCGGGGCCGGTGCGGTTGCCGCGGCCGGCGGGGAGCGCCAGGAGCTGCAGCAGGAGCAGCAGCAGCAGCAGCAGCAGTAGCCGCAGCGGCGGGCCGGCCCCCCGCACCATGGCCGGCATCGCCGCCCGCCGCCCGGCCCGCAGCGCCATCCCCGCCGCCACCGCCCCCTTCCGCCGGCCGCCCCGCCCCGGCCCGCCCCCCGGAACCGCCGCCCCCCGGAACCGCCGCGCCGGGGGGAGCCGCGGAGTCGCGGTGCTCGGGGGCAGGCAGCGGTCTGCGGGGTGCTCGGACCCTGGGGGGCGCCCCCTGTCCTGGGGAGCCCCGTGATCCCGGGGAAGCTCTGGCGTCCTGCCCCTAGACCTTGGGTAACCCCAGGCAGCCCTCAGACCCAGAGACCTGAGGTGGTCCTGAGGTCCCCTCGGCACCCCGGTACGGCAGGAGATCGCTGAGAGCCCCAGGAGAGTGACCTTGGGGCGGGGGGGTGGGGGGTCAGCACCCCAGGAGCACCCTGGAGCCGTGGGAGGGTGCCCGGGTAAGGGGGGCTGGGGGTGCCAGCGGCGTCAGCGGCAGGGTGGGTTTGCTTCTCAGTGCTGTGACGGGAAAGTAAACCGGGAATTGAAGACCAGTTGAAGCTGAAATCTCAAACATTACCATGCCTGGGCCTGCCCAAACCACCCACCGTGCCCAGCTCCCAGCGGGAACCGCAGGCAGGCGCCGTCCCAAGGGTGGGTTACGTCCTTCCGAGAAAGTCCCATCGCTCTCACCCATCTGCCACCTTCATAGGACTCACAGGACATGTATTTTCTGGTTGGCTTCTAAAGAATTGAGGATCTTCCCTCTTAGACGCCTTTTCTTTGGGATACCTTCTGGTGTGTTTGTGCTCTCCGGGAGAGTAACGCAGGCTGGACACAGCCTCGGAGTCCTTGCTCAAGCAAAAAATCCCAAAACTTGCTTATGGGGCAGCTTGGCCAAGGATTTCAGACCTGTTCGCAGTCAACCACAAACTCCCTGAAGGTGGACTTTCTACTTCAGGAGCTCGAAAGCTTTGCTCCTTGCTCTCACAGACCTGATATACTTGTGATAAGTTATTAGGTATGGGAAGGAGATTCCCTAGGGAAGAGCCACTCATTTTCTAGGGCCTCTGACTTCACCGAAAGCCCAGTCGGAGCAGCTTATGTAATCAATAGCTAGTGATGTCCTCATCTGATTTATGAGAAGAGTTCCCTGAAGTCAGCCCAAAAGCTTGAGCGCATAAAGTGTGGGATGCGAAGGGACTACTACTCCAATCCCTAGCTTAGATTTGTTCCCAGTCTGTTCGTTTCCATTTGTCCCTGTGTGTTACTGCCTTTGGATGTTCAGAGCTCTCCCTCTGGGACGTGTCCTGCCTGACGACAGCATCAGCTTCCTCCCCATCTTTTTGCAGGGCACAAGGATGTCATCCCCTTTCTGCTGTGTTGATCCTTGAAGCCATGCAAGTATCCTGTAATATCCTGATCCTCATCTTTTGTGACAGTACCCACATCTTTTCTTTTAATATTTTGGCTATTAATAAAAATTCCGAGACCAGATCCAAGGTCAGAGTCCATCAGTAATTTCCCTCCAGGCCAATAACTGCCTTCCAACACTCCTGTTACTGTCTGCCTGTTTTCTTGAGTTCTGTCCTACAATTCTTCCACTAATCGATATTTTCTCCAGTGTAAATCACCTGGCCTCAGTGCCACATGATGCTGCTGTAACACGGCTCATGACTTACAACAAAACTTACGACTGAGCTTTGGGATCTGGACCCACAACTTGATGGATTTATCTGTTCTCACTTCACTTACGCATATCGTGAGCATCAATCAAAGCCTTCTTTAATGGTTAGTCCTCTCCATTTTTCATAATCTGCTTATTATTCCTAATATCCTTCTGATATGAGGAAATCACACTCCAGTTAGGTATTGCACTCTTTCCCCCTTGTTTTTCCTGCTTCTTTGGGGTATAAAGTAATTTTACAATGTTTTCCCTACAGAATGGCAAGCCTCTTCCACATTAGCTTTGAGTTCTCCCAGCTGATTTTGCTGTTGCTCAAAAATCGTTCTTTTGAAAGAAGAACAAACAAACCCTTCTATTCTCATTCCACGTTAATTTAGCTTTCAAGTCTACTTTAAAGGTATCAGCTCATCCTCAATCAATCCTCAGCAATGATTTTCCTGCTGTCGTGGTTTAACGCTGGCCAGCAACCAAGCCCCACACAGCCGCTTGCTCACTCCCCCTCACCCAGAGGGATGGGGAGAAGGATCGGAAAGGAATGTAAAAGCTCCAGGGTTGAGATAAGAACAATTTAATAGATAAAGCAAAAGCTGCATGCACAAGCAAAGCAAAGCAAGGAATTCATTCCCCACTTCCCATGGGCAGGCAGGTGTTTGGCCATCGCCAGGGAAGCAGGGCTCCATCACACATCACGCTTACTTGGGGAAGACAAACACCATAATGCCAGATGTCCCCCCCTTCTTTCATCTTCCCCCAGTTTATATACTCAGCATGACGTCATATGGTATGGAATTCCTCTTTGGCTAGCTTGGGTCACCTGTCCTGGCCGTGTTGCCTCCGTTTCCCCTACCCCTCTAGCCCTCTCACTGGCAGGGCCCAAGGAACTGAAAAGTTCTTGACTTAGTATAAGCATCACCCAGCAACAACTAAAACCATCAGAGTGCCATCAACATTGTTCTCACATCAGAGCCAAAACACAGCACTGCACCAGCTACCAAGGAGAAAATTAACTCTGTCCCAGCTGAAACCAGGAGAGTCTCTACTTGTAGTTATTTTCCTCTTTAAGGACAAAAAATGAGATTCAGAATCAAAGATCTGAGAGATCTGAACATAAATCAAACTCACTTGATGTAATGCAGAATCAGATCCACCATGTGTTACACCACCTGTTTTCTCACAGCTCGGGTCCCTTGGACTTGATCCTGTTCCCCAAGGAAAGCATCCCAGCATTCACTGTGACTGTTTGGGGTGATGGATGCTGCAGGACATGGCACCTCCAGACTGACAGCTGCCCCAAACATGTGAGGACACTCATGGCATCAGCTTAGTGACTCCGTGGGTTGCTCCTTTCCCTTTTGGCTAAGCAGCCTTGCCATCTTGCAAGGGGTGAGTTTGTACCAGGGGCAGTCTGCCTTTTGCTGCAGAGCTGGAGCTGGAGCTGGAGCTGGAGCTGGGGCTGGAGCTGGAGCTAAAGTTGGAGCTGGAGCTGGAGCTGGAGCTGGAGCTGGGGCTGGAGCTGGAGCTCAAGTTAGAGCTGGAGCCGGAGCTGGAGCTGGAGCTGGAGCAAGCTTCCTCAGCTTCCAGAGGCAGTGCTGCAGGTGGATGCAGGCAACCACCCATGGGTCACCAGGACCTGCAGCCAGGCAGAAGATCCAGCTGCAGTGATAACTGCCTCCTCTTGTGGTGGCAACATAAACTACAAGGTTTAGAAACCCCTGGTGAGCATGTCTGTGCTAGACACACTTGGCTCTGGGTGCAGCGCAGGTGCCTGGGTCATGGCTGGGGTCACCTTATCACCTTCTGGCTCTTTGGTCCATGAGTCCTGAAGCACAGCCCCTCCTCAGGAGGCCAGACAGCCAGACAGACGTGGAAGACCCAGTTCTGTAGAGTGCATTGCCTACAGTGTCTCAGACAGGCCTGGGGAGAAATCTGGGCTATATACTGAAAAAATCCTTTTTGAAGCTACGATCTGGAAAAATAAATAATGGTGACCTGTCCTGATTGAATCTATGGAGCTTTAATAATGCTGACCCATGAATTTTGATAAATATACTTCTACTATTAATAAAGGCACTCAGCTGCTCAACCGTTGAAGGAGGTATAAAAGCTTTCTGGCTGAGCAGCTGCAATGCACATTTTGCTGCATTGCTTTCCATAAATCCGTAGTTGGGATCCTCTTGGCCATGTGCAAAGGTCTCTGGGGAGCACAGAGCTGGCACAGTCTGCTCCCCTGTCTCTGTCTGGTCCTGGTACAAGGAGCAAAAAAAGCAGTGCTGTCTGTAAAACTCTGTTTTAACCATCTCCAGCTAGATCCTCGTGGAGTTGTGCCTACCCAGCAGCTCCCTGCCTACCAAAAGTCACTGACAGGGGATCTGGAAAGGAAGAGTGTAATGAAGAATGGTGTCCCAGGAATATGGACCAAAAATCTGCTCTTAGAGCTGCACATTTCAGCTTTTGATAGAAATGTCAGATGATGCTCCATCACTGCAGGAGGCTGGTGAAAGGCTGTTTGATGTAGCCCATGGAGCTTTGCTATACGCAGCTTTCAGCGTTATTCACAAATGGAAAAACAGGAGGTCGATCGTTTCAGTGTAGGCAAATAAGGTGACACAGACAGGGAAAATATGATCTAAATCAGAGGAGGTTGAACTTGAACTGGCTATTACAACTCAGGAAAAAGATGCTGCAGTCCGCATTGATGGTTCACCAAAATTGTAGCCTTGATGTGCAGCAAAAAAACCCTAGCAAAATGTGGTGATGCCATCAGGAAGGACTTGGGCTCTCAAAACAAAAAAGAGGGCATCTTTTGCCTGCTGTGTAACAGCTTGGTGCACCCACATCTGTGCACTGCTGGCCTCTGAGCTAAGGATGTAGTGGACGTAGAGTCCTGAGCAGAGCAGTTGAGATGATGAAGGAGATGGGGCAGCTGCAGTACGAGGAGTTCCCAGGAAGGCTGGGATTTCTCCCCAGAGAAGGGGGAGCAGAGAGGGCAAACTCTACAAAATCATAAAGTGAATGCGGCCCCGCTGCTCGTCAGATTCTGCATGACAAATTAGAGGCCATCGATGTGTCTGGTAGGTTGTTTAAAATGGATAAAAAGGACTTTATACAGGGCTGGGGGGAGAATGAACTTCTAGAACTTGCTGCCACAGGAGGTTGTGGAAACAAATAGGATCAGCAGGTTTATGAAAGGTATAGCAAATTCATGAGCAGCAGGTCAACAGCCAGCTGCTGAAGGCAACAGGCAGGAATGTACCTCCTGAAACTGCTTTTACTGCTGGTGTGGATGCTGGAGGAGCACAACCAAAACCAGTTAGGGTCCTGTGCTCTCCCCGGATTGCATCTCCCATTGCTGAATGCAATGCTGGGAGGGAGGAACCCGTGATGTTACCAGCAGAGCATTTTCTAAGTTCTCAGTTTCATCATCCCTAAGCAAATTCAGTCTTCTCAAGGGGTTGGTGTGTGGCAGGAAGACGGGGGAACCTTCAGGAAGAAAACTTCTGCATTTCTATTCAATTTCCATCTCTGTAGTGAAAATCTGATGAATCCCCAGCAGGCAATGTCAAGCAGGCTTGCGGAAAAATCTTGTAATCTCATTGAAAAAGGGTTGCTGGCAGTACAGTTGAAGCGAAAATCTGGCTGGATCTAATTATAAAAAAAAGACACGGTCAGCCACAAAAAGAAGGTGGAAAACCAGGGCAAAGTAGGTGTGGAAAGTTTCTGCTGTTTAGTTGATGAATGGCTGCAGTACAGCACTGAGAAAGCATCGGTGGCCAATGTCATGTTACCACAGATCTGCTGCTTCTCCTCCCAGATATAAAATCCAAGACCTGGATTCTGTTGTGAACATTTCCAGGGACAAGGGGTTTGTGATGCTGAATGCCTTTTCAGTTGCAGGAACTCACAGAATGAGACCTAGGCTCCTCGCAGGTCAGCTTTGAGGGGGATCAGCAAAAAGCTTTTCTAAGGTGGTGCTTGCAATATTGGACTTCTTGGGAAAGTTCTTGGGAAAAGAGAGCAGACAAGATTCTCAGTTCTGTGAATACTTGTTTTTATCAGCCCTGTCCTGACCAGAGGGGCTTGTACAGCTGTGCTTGATGTGGCTGCTCTGCTGGGAGCAGTCTCTGCGTTTAGGAAATGAAGGAGAGAAAATATTTGAAGTCCTTCATCAAAATTGGCATTTTAGTGAAGGCTGACTCTGCTTTCTGTCTTCTACAACCACTTTTCCTTTTCCCATTGACAAAACAGCCAATGGAGAAGGTGGGAAGATCCTAACGAGTGTGGCTAAAATTATATTTCAATCATTGAGTATTTTCAGACCGCTTGCCTGAAAAAAAAAATCCCCTTTACCTCAGCAACTGATTGAAGCCATCTCCAAACAGGCAGTGTCTTTGGGAAGCAGTGGAGGATGATGGTGTGGCAGAAACAAGACACTAGGGTCTCTTGTCATGAGCAGGGTAAAAGAAAGAAACTAAGGAACTATAAACCAGTCAACTTCAAATCACAAAAAAACAGTGGGACATTTAATCGAAGAAAGAGATGAGTAATAACTGTGGCCATTGCCAAGAATGAATCATTTCAGATGAGTCTGTTTTCCTTCTGTGACAGATTCCAGTCCTTGGTTCAACATTATTATTCACTGTTCTTTCATCAATAACTTATGTGTTGCAATGGAGAATGCACTTATTAAATTCCCAGATGTTCCTGAGCTGGGGGGGCTGCAAGCTCCCCAAAGCACTGCGTTAAAATTCAGAATGATCTAGACAAATCAGAGATATCAGGTCAGTATGGAAAATCTGATGCTTAGGAAAGAGTAACTGTCCAAATACCTGGCAAACAAAGTGCTTATGCAGCAGTTTTTTAGCACAAAACCTATAGGTTGCACCAATCATGAGTTACACTATTGGCATGTTGAATGCCAGGATGGGATGTATAGACAGAGGAACAGTTTGTGAAATGCGCAATGCTTTCTCTCCTCTTTCCAGCATGAGGATCTCTCAACTGGTGTCCTAAGATCAGCTTCCAAAAATAAATGAGTTTTGTATCTTCCCACTGCTTCTCTGCTAAATTTTGATTGGGAAATCCCTGGTAAACTCCCGTGACCTCCTCCAGAAGTCTGTGCTTCTGTGTCCCTTTACAGGACACACTCCCTAGGGCCATGACTATTTATCAGATGCCAGTAAGAGTAGTATCCAAGCTACCTGGACAATGCTGTTCACAGCCCAGCAAAAGACTGGTAAAAATGTTGTGATCAGGTCAGTGGTAACTACCAAGCTCGTTTCCTGATGACATTTTAGCTCCTCTTTCAATAAAAATGAGCTCTGACATGCCACTTGCCTTGGTGACTATCATGTAACAAAATATCACCTTGTTCTGTGGGTGTCTTTGAACTACAGATGCTTTACAGAAAAGAATAAATGTTGATGAGAGGCAAGAAAGGTCTCCAGATAGTGGAGGCATCAGAACAGGCTTTTGTCTTACCTGAAGATGTTCATCTTCCTTCCTCTTCTGAAGCTGCCTACTGTGACTCTGCCCTCTGTGTGCTGCCATGGCCTGGATCAGGGGGCTTTGTCCCCAAAGGCCACCTCCTCCGCATCACCTGGTGCCAATTTGGGCTGCCACTGCTGTGGCAATGCAGAGATTGCCTCTACCACCTCTCTCATCAGTACCCGAGCTGCGGCAATACAAGCTGGAAAACCATCCCGGGCCAGCAGTGAGGTAAATATTAGACCAGCCCTACTCAAGACCACCGCTGAGGTGCTGCCTGCAGGTCTCAGGGAGCCAGGCAGGGATGCCAGCTCAGGAAGAGCCAGGCTGGAGAGATCTGCTGCCAGTGTGTCTGGCCCGTGGGGCAGGCTGTGCCCAGGGCACACCAAGCCACGGCCACCAAAGGATGCCCAGTGAAGGGGGCCTGGGGCTCACGTGCCACTGGGCTATGAGCCAGGAGGCATGGGGTGCCTGGCTGCTGGGGCACCCCGCACTGGAAATGGGTGGCTGGGGAGGGGTCTCGCACCCCTCTGAGCTGGCACCAGTGTCCCCACTGTGCTGGGACCTGGGACTGGCTGGCAGCCTGTCCTGGCAGCCTGCTTCTCCCTGCCCAGAGGCTTAAGCTCAGCCCCAGGCAGGATCATGGCTTGGCCCTCTGCCTGGCCCCGATAAAGCACCACGGCCTGAGGTCCCCATCTTGTGGCAGAAGGGACAAATGGCTGGGACAAAACTCATCCCGGTGGTTCTTTGGCCAGGCAGAGCCCTGGGAAAGCACTGCAGAGCCCGGACACTGGCCGTCGTCACACACCATGTCCTGCTCGAGGACACAGCATGGCATGGGAGCGGTTGGAAGCAAAAGCAGTGGGGACAGCTGCCAGCCCTCCCCGCCGTACACATCCCATCCCTTGCACTGCTGTTACATCTTGCCCCCACCACGTGCCTACACCCCACACGGGACCGTGAAGGTCCTTTGTGGCCAGGGCTGGAGGAGCCCAGGTCTGTGCTGGATTTGATGCTGGTTCTTCCCAGCGCTTTACACACCATCCCACACCACCTTGCATGCCTGCGTGCCCTGACCCCCAGCCCCCCACCCCACCCCCATACCCCTGCCCCCCCGGGCTCCCCTGGGAGCAGAGGCTCACTGTGGAGCAGAGCTGTGCCCACAGCTGTGTCTGGGTGATGTTGGCTGCAAGGGTGCGACCTGCACCAACACCCTGCTCTGTGCCGGGCTGGCACAGGCTGGGCAGCGATGCCCTGACCAGCTTTCTCTTCCCCTCCTCGCCATGCCCAGGTGTGGTGGGCTCAGGGGGCCACGATGCCTGTGGCGCTCTGCGGGAGAAACCCTGCGGGCCGGCAGGCCTCCCTCTCTCCCTGGAGTCATCTGGGGCCTCTCCAGCCCCTGGTACATTTGCTGATGGTGGCTGGAGGCCATGGGGCTAGGGCAAGTGTCCGTCCTTACAAGTGCCAGAGAGCGAAGGGGCCGGTGGCACCCTCGGCTTGGCTCTGTGCCGTGGCTGTGCCAGCCACCCTGGGGCTTTCTGGAACCTTCACTCCAGCCCTGAGCACCTCCCAGCCCTGGCAGGGACAGGGCAGCCTTACTCAGCACCTGGCAGGTTGTAGCCCCCCGGGACTATCTGCTGCCCCATCTCCCACCACACCCACAGCTGGAGGAGAGCCCAAGCTTTCTTTATCAGACGCCTGCAGCCCCCCCTCCTCTCCTCCCCCCCCCCCCCCAGCTGCCCTGCTGCTGGCCACGATAAGGGTGGGGGGCTGTGCAGACACCAGCACTGTGGCACCCAGTGCCACTTCCCTGCCTGTGCTCATTTTCCTGCCCTGACACTCTCCACCCTGCTGCTGTTCAGCACCTAAAAAACAGAATCTGGGGCTGAGCCCCATCTGCTCCCGTTCCAGCCCCCCATGCCTGCAGTCTTCCCCTGCCTTCCAGCCCCCCAGGATCCCTCCAAAAACCAACACCCCAGCAATGCAGCATTAGGTGGAAACAGAAGTCCTAAGATGCTACACAGCCCTGAGTGCTGGGGACACACAGAAAGATGTTCTTGCACTTGGAGATCCTCAGGATGTCCTCGCTGTGCCACTGCACAGAGGGTCACAGGTGCTGGGACCCCCTGTACCCCACTGTCTCCTGCAAGCACTTCCAGGAGGAGATGATCTCCAACAGTTTGGCCGGAACGGGGGCAAGGGGAGCAGGGGGCTGGAGGGCTGAAGGGGACCCCAGCATGGTGCTCTGGTGGGAAGGTCAGGGCAGGCTGGGGCTGCAGGGAGCTCCCAAGAGCCAGACTCTGGCTGCTCTCTGTGAGTCTTTCTCCTCTGCTGGTGCCTGGAAATGTTCTGCTCGCTCCTGGAGCCTCACAGCTGGCAGAGCAGTGTTTGCCTGCCGGGCACCACCACTCAGACGCTGCCTTCACTCAGAGACAGCAAAACAGGAGCCCGTTCCCTCCGCGCACCCACCCGGCGGGGGGCACCCCCAGTTCAGAGCCCCAGCGCAGATCCCTCCCGTCCCTCCCCACCGGCAGCAACCAGAGCAGGACACCAGGGCTGGAGCACGAATGCAACAGATTTTATTTCAGATCATTTGGCTGCTTGCTGTTGGAGGGCTGGCAGTGGGTTGGGTCCAGCTCTAGCCACGGTGCCGTCTTAACGGTACTTGGCAGTCAGCACGCTGCCCACGGCACACAGGAACTTGTCCAGGGAAGCGTGGACCTCTGGGGTCAGGAGAGCAGGCTGGTGGATGGCCACCACCACCAGGAAGCATTGGCCCAGCAGCTGAAAGGCAAAAGGAGATGGTGAGCGAGGGGGTGAGGCCAGGGGGTGGCCAGGGGGGTGCAGGAGGGGAGCCGGGTCAATCACCCGTTCCTTCCCAGATGCTCACTTTGAAGTTGACAGGGTCCACGCGGAGCTTTTGGGCGTGGAGGTCGCTCAGCTTGGACAGGGCACCAGCGATGTCGTCGATGTGGTTGGCAGCCTCGACCAGTGCAGCCGCTACCTTCTTGCCGTGCGCCTTGACCTGACCGGAGCCACGTTGCAGGTCGAAGTGGGGGAAGTAGGTCTTGGTCTGGGGGTAGGTGGCGAACATCCTGGGGGACAGAGGAGGTCAGGGGCGGGTGGGGGTGGGTGGGACAGGGACAGGGTCACACAGGACAGGGACAGTTGGGGATGGGGAGAGGACAGGGGCAGGCAGGAGGGAGTGGGTGACAGACAGGAGAGGGAATGATGGCGGGGAGTGGATGCGTACCTCTCCAGGGCCTCGGCACCATACTCTTCGGCACTGCCGCCGATTTTGGCGAAGATGCCCTTCACGTTGTTCTTGTCACCAGCAGACAGCACCATGGTGTCACCTCCGCCTTGTAGCCCCCAACACGGGTGTCCCCGCCGGCTGCCGCTGCCCTTATATGCGGTGCTGGGGCACCGCCCGCCCGCAGCCCGCCCCGCTCCAGCCCCAGCGGCGCTGGACCCCGGCCAGCACCGCACCCCGCTCCGCCCCAGGGCACCGGCACCGGCCTGCCGGGGGTCTGCCCCGTGCCAGCTGGCTGTCGGGTCAGGCTTAGGGTTAGGGTCGCATCAGCGCAGGCCGGGTGGGCTGTCCCCTCTGGCACGGGCTTAGGCTTAGGCTTAGGTTTAGGGTCTGAGCAGGCATGGGCTGAGGTTAGGGTCTGCACTGGTACAGGCAGCGCTGGCACAGCCTGGGTGTGTTCTGGCAGGGTGGTGGGAACAGCAGTGTGGGGGTTGTAACTTCAGTAGTGTGGTGGGAGTCTGTGCCCCACAGGCTGAGCCTGCCCAGCACCCCTGACACCCACAGGCGGCACGGTGGGCACCTGCACATATGGACTGACCCATCCAACACAGCCTCCACGCATGCACGTGAACTGCCCCGGTACACGCACTGTCACCTAGCACAGCCCCTACACATACACCAGCCTTGCACATGCACACACTGCCCCTATGTGCACGCTGCCATCTGCCACAGCCCCTGTGCACTGGCACACGCTGCCCCTATGCACACCCTGCCACCCAACATGGCCCCTATACACACAGTCACTCATCCACGCTGCCCCACTGCACTTACTGCTCTCGTTCCCTCAGTACACCCCAAACCAGGGTATCCCAATGCGTGTGCCCTCCTCAGCCCCTGCTCCCTGAACCACAGTCGCATCCCTTTGCATACAGACCCCGGAGCTCCCCTGCCCCAGCCCTCCTGCACCCATGCAGACATGGCCCCAGTGCTGCTGGGGGACTGGGGGATCCTGACTCCTGGGAAGTGGGGACACTCCACAGAGCCACCGGGATCAGTGCCAGGCACCACCGCAAGCACTGGCCTGCAGCAGCAGGAGCTCACAGCAGGGGAGGGGAGGCGCACAGGGCAAGCCCCCTGTGCCCCAAATGGTGAAGGTGAGGAAGGCAAGAAGGGCAAGACAATAGAGGATGGTGAGGAAGGCAAGAGGGGGGGTGGGGGGTGAGGGGGCCTGCAGTGCTTCCAGTAGGTTCGGCAGCTGGTGCAGGCAGCCAGGAGACAGTTCACACCCGTGTTTCCTCCATGTCTGATGGTTCTTATCATTTGTGTTTGGGGGAGATTAGTTCAAGCTGGCACCATTTCAGAGCAGGGAAGGAGGGGAGGACAGGGGAGCTGATCTTCTGGGAAGCGAGCCCAGGGAAACAGCGTTGGGGCAGTGTGTCTGCTGCCTGTGCGTGCCTCAGGGGTGCAAACTGCAGAGGCAGACGACCCCTTCAAACCAGCGGTGCAAGAATTAAGGGGTGTAAATGCACACGAAGACATTGGGATGTGTCTGAGGATGGAGGAAAAGTGCTGTGGGTTCACAGGTGTGTGGGTGTGTGCCGCGGGTTCATTTGCAGGAGCAGGGGCCAGCGTGGCCCAGGGACCCCCACGCTGTGTTTCTGTGCAGGCAGGGTCTCCGCGTGCCCGGCGTTCGGTTGCTACCTGTGCTTGGCCACCCAGGCACTGTGCTCCTGTGCACCCTCTTCCATCCCTCACAAATGCTCATCTCCTCCCGCTGGTGTCACAGTGCAGAGCAAACCGGTTTATTACCCTATAATTCATCACCTATGATCTAAAGACAATGATTTTTTAAAATTCAGTCCCCAAGCCCCTGAAGCCTGTGCCCCCTGTGCTGGCCTGCAGCCCTGCCTGCCCTGCTCCCACCCTGCCCAGGTGCCAAGGGATGAGCGGACCCCCAGGGCAGGGGTGGGGGCACTGCCCTGGCAGTCAGCTGGGGAGCTGTGGCTCAGGGGCTTGAGTCCAAGCAAGAACAGCATTTGTGCTCAATGGTCTATGCTGGATTTTTTTCACTCCATGAACTTGTCTTGATTACTTTTGGAGCTCATCCAGGCACTTAGCTCTCACAGCATCCCCAATAAAGCCCTAAACAGCCATCATGATATATGGAGCCAGGAAGCCTTCATCCCACCCCTACCAAAGAATCCTTCAAGGGGATGCAAGAACCCCATTTGGCTTGGCGCAACCTTCCCCCCCGGCTCCTGCGAGGGATGCAGGCACTGCAAGGTGACATGCTGAGCCCCGTTCCCTGCAGTCCTGCTCCCGGCACTGGTTGCAGCATAAGCTGGGATGCAGTGGAAGCAGGCAGAGCCCTGGGGGCATCCAGGGAGCCTACAGCCAGTGCTGCCCTGTGCCCGTCCAGCCTCACTGGCAGCTCCCTCCCTCCCTCTGGCGAGACCACCATGGCACCCCAGCCCACTCCAGCTCCCGGCCCCAGCACAGACGGACACGGCGCTGCGGCAGAAGTGTCTTTATTGATGGCAGCCCGGCGCAGATGGCAGTTCATCTGTACTTCTCGGCCAGTGTGGCAGCCACAGCCGACAGGAACTTGTCGAAGGCGGAGTGCACCTCGGGAGTGTAGTCCTTGCCCAGGTGCACGGCCAGCACCACCTGGAAGCACTGCGACAGCAGCTGCAAGGCAAAATGGGGCTCAGCACCACTGCTACACCCCAGCCCCCTGTCCCAGTCCCCATCCCTCATCCCCTGCCCCCCATCCCCTGTCCCCTGCCTGCCTTGAAGTTGACGGGGTCAACACGCAGGTTGTAGGCGTGCAGGTTGCTGAGCTCAGACAGGGCCTGGCTGAGGTTGTCCAAGCTCTTGACGGCATTGCCCAAGGCGTTCACCACCTTCTTGCCATGGCCGCGGATCTGGTCAGAGCCATGGTGCAGGTCGAAGTGGGGGAAGTAGGTCTTGGTCTGGGGGTAGGTGATGAACATCCTGCCGGAGCAGGAGGGTCAGTGCTGCTGCTCCCCAACCCTGGCCCTCCATGGGGCTCCCACCCACTCACCCCCCTTGCCCCTGGGCTCCCCCGGCCCAGCCCGCACCTCTCCAGGGCCTCGGCTCCGAAGTCCTCCTGGTGTCCAGCCACCTTCTCCCAGACCTGCTGGATCAGCTTCTTGTCCTCAGCGGTCAGCATGGTGGCGGCTGGGGGTGGTGGGCAGGTCTCGGTGGCAGCGCTGCCCTTGGGGACACCCTCTTATAGCAGCCAGCACCTCCACCCCAGCTTTATCTTATCAGTGCCGAGGGGTGGAGGGGCCGCGGCCATGCAGCACCGGGCCTAGGGAACGGCCGCTGTGCTGCCCTGGGGGGCCCCACTGTCTTGGGGGGCCCCAGCCCTGAGGGGGCCCCAAGGGGGCCCGGTGCCCTGCCCCTCCCCCACTGCCCCAGCCCCACACCAGGCTTGGGGCTGGGAGCAGCACCCAGCCGGGCTGCCCCACTGTCAATGGCAGCCACGGACATGTCCCATGGGTGCCACAGCCTTGGCCTCGCTGGCTGGCATGTCCTCCAGCCTTCTATTAAGGTCTGCTATCCCGAGGGTCCTCCCCGGCCTCATGGGTGTCAGGATGGGTCCCACACGTGTCCCCGGCCCCTCGTGTCCTCCTGCACATCCAGACTCACTCTGTCCGACGAGCCCCTGGGTCTCTGAGCAGGAGCCATGAACAAGCCCTCCCAGATCGCGCTGGGGATCTGCCATGGGAAACACCATCTCTCCAGCAGCCTGGAGAAACCTGGGTGGGGAAGAGCCTCCTTGTTGGGCACACGTTCTTCCTGATGTCTGTCCCATGGTGCTTGCCAGCCCTGGGCTTCTTCCCTTCTTCCTGTGCCAGCATGTGCCTCTGCCGGTCCCCGTAAATGCTGGGACATCCTGCAGGGCACGGGGCAGCTGGTGACTGTCACATCCATCGCTCAGCTCAAGTCATTGGTACAAATTTGGGGTTAGGGACACACCAGATGCTGACCTGCCAGGTCAGTGGTGGAATTTAATGTTCAGGCTATCTGAGACCCACAAATGTAGAATGTTTTAAAACTGCTGTGGTATGCTGGGTGACATGTTTAGAGCAATCTGGTGGCTTTGGAGCTGCCACACCACCTCTCTCCCCCTTGCCCAAACACAGTCCCTAAATTTTGTAAATGAGACGAGGGCCACAGTTTGCAGTGCCAGTCCAGGTTGTCATTCAGAGTACACTTAAGACTTTGCACTCACCTCTTCATGTCACAAGTCCTCTGAGACAGGCATGGGCAGTGAACGGAACCTGATAAATAGTTTTCTTCAAAGATCTCCACACGGCGCTGCTGTGTTTTAGATTTTTGACCAAACAGTCCCAGAATTCATGCTCTGTTTTTGCACAGCATCAAGACTGTCCCTGCTTCTCACTCTGCCACCCCCAGGGAACAGATTTTGGGGTGCACGATGCACTCGAAGGGGGCATGTCCAGGCAGATGACCCCAACTAACCAAAGAGGTATTTCATAACATGTAAGACCATGATCAGCAATCAAAGGGGAAAAAAGGGGTTTTAGGGAGTTTTAGGAGGATTACCCGTATTTTTTTTTTGCTCAGGAACTGTCTGGGCATCAGTCTACTTATGGGAGGCATCGAGTGATTGCTTTTGCATGACCTCTTTTGTTTTGTTTTCTTCCCTCTTCCTCCACTTATACCTCAATTATTAAACAATTATTTCTTTTTGTTTGATTGATCTTGACCCCAAATATTTCTTGCTTTTATTCTTCCTCTTCTCTTTCCCTCATCCCACTGAGGGGGGCAAGTGACTGAGCAACTGTGTAGTGCTTAGCTGCCCACCGGGGTTAACCCACCACAGGTACATACGGAGGATCCCTGTGCTCCCCACAGGGCGACCAGCAGTTCTGTACTCTTTCCTGTTGCTGCTTTCCAGAGAAACCCTGGGAATCTGTGGACCCCCAGATGCCATCAACACTGATCTCCAGTGGCCGCTAATATTCCCAGATTTCAAATGCATGTAAAGTTCCCCATACAGAAATAAGAGATGTCAAGCTGAGGAGATGGTCCCTTTACCAAGCAGGTGTGATAGCTCAAGGTGCTCATGAAGAGCATCAGATACCTTGCCCATACCCCATGGAGAGGAGCATGTGGACAACACTAAGCATGGCTCTGAGCATATCACAACATGTGGTAATGCAGGTTTTGCTCACAACAGGCTGTGATGGGTTTTGGATAGGTCAGACAAAAAACCTGGGTCCATTCAATATCCTAGCCGGGTAAAAGACTGTTTCCTGGTCAGCCTGGAAACAGCCTTTGGTGGATATACCTTGGTGAGCAGCAGCTGTCACAGGGCTCTAGCATGTTCTGGGCTTCTGCTCAATGTTTTGTTATTCCCACCAAACATTATGTTATTCCCACTGAATTTACACAGCTTAGCCCATGAATTAGGATGCAAATTCATTAGTACATGAATTTACAAAGCTTAGTGTTTTCCTCTCTGTATTGTGTAGACATTTTGGAACACCCTTGCCTGAACAGCAAGGTGTAGGTGGAACACACAGAGATGTAAGCACAGAGACCACAGCTCCCATTCAAATTTATTGAGTTTTGCAGATGACCAAGCCCCTGCATAGGGCATTTGAGAGGACTGCACAGGAAGGGGTGAATACCCCAGAGCCTGGCAGCTGGGGCGCACCATCGATATGCACCCCTCAGCCTCAGTGGAGGCCGTTTATCTGTACTTCTCAGTCAGAACAGAGGAAACACTGGACAGGAACTTGTCCCATGCAGCATGAACTTCTGGAGTGAAGTCACTGGGATAGCGGGCAGCCACGGAGCACAGGATACAGTGGGAAAGCAGCTGTAAGGGAAGACAGAATGAAATCCGTCATAATCAGTAACAGAGTTCAGTCTAGATGTCTACAATGGACCTGGGTGCCAGCGTGCTCTGGGATGACAACTACGTGTCCCAGCCAAGTAGCGCTGCTGCCTGATGCTGTGTGTGAAGAAGCAGAGTTGCCTTCGGTATAGGGCACAAGGCACTGCTTGATCCCACTCCCTCTTCCAGATGTCCCTTCTTTCCTCACCAAAGGGAAATGCAACAAAGTGGAAATGTTTAGAATTTACTAAGACTTTGTTCAAGACATGTGATATAACCTGACATGTGAGGGGGATTCATAAATTACAACAAAGGCAGCAGAGACTCAAGTCCGTCTAACACACACCATAGGAGCCACCTGAGTAGTTCTTTGCTTGAGCTAGACCAGATATTTCATTAAAAGATCCACTCCCAGGTTAAAAATCAGGTGGGGAACAAGCAACAACATGAGTTGACAAGGCTGTGTGATGCTGTCAGAGGTCACGCTGCCATTAGCTAAAAATCTGTGGTCTCTAACCCTGTGATGGCAGTTTTCATCCCTGAAACTCTGTGCTCACTCACCTTGAAGTTCACTGGGTCCACCCTGAGGATGTAAGCATGCAGCTCACTGAGCTTGGCCAAGGCGCCTCTAATGTCCTCAATGTGCTTCACAGCTTCCCCGATGGCATTCATGACTTTGGAGCCGTGGCCACGAAGCTGAGCTGAGCCTTGGCTGAGATCAAAGTGAGGGAAGTAGGTTTTTGTCTGGGGGTAGCTGGAGAAAAGCCTGGAGGAGAGCAAGAGAATGAGATTCAGCGGTGTAAATGGCATGCACAAGATGCTAAAAGCACAGAGGAAGTGCAATGTAAACCTGCCAGCTGCAGAAGTGCACCCCTTCAGTGGTTCTAACAGAGCTTTGGGAGCCTGAGGCTTGCACCAGGGAAGTCTTCCCGCTCTTAAACCTCTCCTGCAGTATGAGCTGGTTAGACTGGGCTAATCTGTACACGCTAGAGAAGAATGAAATTATAAAAATAATTTCAAACAATGTATTTTTTGGTTTTGTTTTTGTTTTTTAAATACATAAAAGCCCCAAATTGTCACTACCTTTCCTATATTCCACTGTAAGCCAGTTTGCAGGACCTTCAAACTAATAAGAGCTGAACGAACCAGAATCAATGCGAGTGGTAGTCAGCATTCTGGAAGGACTAACACAATACTGCAAAGTGCAGGAGGTCCAGTTGTCTTTTGTTACTTATCAACTGGAATGATGAAACATAAGTACCAGTGAATTCAGTGGATGGCTGTTCTCTTACTGCTTAGAAATTGCAAGAAAGAGCACATCACTTGTACAATAAACCACTCCAAGATTGTTTCGTAACAGTCATAACACTGTTTCAGGACATGAGTATGAATGACTGAATTCCTTGCCAGGGTGTCCAGGCTATGATTTCTTCTGGATTGCTGCAATGACAAATAAAATTATAGAATTGCCTAGAAAATTATGTTTTGCTGTGAGATTTTGAAGCATTTAGTACCACAGATATGATTCCAGAAAAGAACATCCCAAACAACACAGAGGTCATCCATCAACTCCCACCAGTCCCAGCGTGCTCTCACTCATGCAGGTTTTACACGAGATGCATCCCAATAGCAAAGCCGGAGGAGGCACCCTCTTCAGAGGCATGTGGGGGGGACTTACCTCTCCAGGGATTCTGCCCCAATGGCATCGGCTTGGGTAGCCACCTTTGCCCAGATGGTGACCACGGCAGCCTTCTCAGCCTGGGTCAGTGTCATTGTGCAGGAGGGTGCGGGCTCAGTCTCTTCGCAGTGAAGGCTCAAAGCAGGTTTGGGCTCATCGCCCTGGCAGCCCTGGTTATAAAGAGGAAGGGGAGAGTGGACGCTGGCGCCTGTCCACACTCATTGGTCACTCCACGGGCCCACCCATGGAGGTGGGAGACCCTTATCTCTCGGTGAAGCAATGCCTGTTTCGGCAAGGGTCAGTGCTCTGGCCTCCTGGCTTGGTGGCGTTATCAGCTTTTTGCTTCTAAACATAATGGCCCCATGGCCCGAAGAAATTGCCTGGACACATATTGATACATGAACAGAGAGATAATGCTGGAAAATTCCATCCATGAAACGTTAGGACACATCTTTAAGCTGAGAGGCACTTGGACTTCAAGCATACTAAGGAGCTTGGAGAAAAATATGCATTTTCTCCCTTGCTTCACAGATACGAACACACGACTCTGGGCCTTTCTGTGCCATATCATACACTGCCAGTACATGTGGGTGCCACATGGCACAATATTTCGTATGAAATAGTGCCTAGGTAGTGGCAGGGACAGGCCGGGAGATATGCAGTACAGTTCAGAGGGGGAGTGAAACCCTGGTTTTGTGGGAATGAGTGGAGATTCTGCCGTTGGCTTCAGCACTGCCATGACTTCACTTTGCCAGCCCCTTGCAAAGAATTAGGGACCCACTCTGCAATTGATACTGCTTATAACAGCACCGGCAGTAATGATTCCTGCGGGTACAGGGGGAGAGAGCCTATAAAATTGAGCATGGCCCTAGAAAATAAGTATGTGTGTGTGAGAAAGCCCAGTCAGACTTTTTTTTTTCATCACTAAATGTCTCATACCACATGCTTTTGATTCCTAGCTGTGTGATCTTACTGTTAGTTACCCCTTGCACTGTAAAACAGCCCCCAGCATTGCAGCCAGTGCTGACTGGTCCCATATATACATTTATATGCTGGTCCCATATATACAACCCACCCACAACAGGTGGCTTGTAACTTCAGGGCATGGGCACACATAATGGGTGAAGGACCAAACAAGCGAAAGGAAGACCAGCACAGGTCTGTAAATCACAGATGACTGGGCAAAGTGTCAAAGAAATACCCTACTGGAGATGGTCGCTGCTGAACATCCAGGGATGAGTATCCTGCCAGCACATGAAGCGAGGTAAATCTCTCTGCCACCCTGATAAACTGCAGCAGCCGCACACATCACCACTGCGTGCTGGCAGCCATGCATGGAAAGCTGGCTGGTACAGAGAGGTCAGATAGTGTTCTCTGCCCAAATAGCCTTGCACGCTTGTGCGGAGAAGGTTGATACGTATAAGCCAGTTTCCTTGCCAAGATGTGTCTGCGTTTCACAGCAGTGCTACCGACTGCTAGAGGGGGTGCTCCCTGGGCATGGTGGTCCTGCTAAGAGGAAAGCCCTTCTAGGGTTCTCATGATAGTTGCGTCATGTGTGTGTTGGAGTATGTCCAGCCTACGGTTATCTTCACCAAAGCACAGATCTCACACAGGAGCACGCACCGAACTCGGAGCCTCTCTTGGGAACCATGGGGCGGCTGTGCCATGCTGCTGGGCAGGGGAGCCTGGCTGCGGGCCCACGGGGGCTTCGGGGTGGGAGCTGGGCTCGCATGCGTGCCCTGCTTACGGGTGGGGGTTTCTTCTGTGCCTTCACATGGGGATGGGTCTCTCCTCCCTGGGTAGACTCTACAGCCTGGAGCAGCTGACACATTCACTACAGAGACCCCACTGCCCCGGGGCTGTGGCTCTGCCGTAGCGTCTTCGGGCCAGGTGGGAACAAAGCAGCGGTGCTGGGGAACCGGGAGGGATGGGGTCAGGCAGAAGCTGCTGTATCCTCTGGTGTCCCCAGTGTCCTGGGGCAAGTGGTACTCGCAGAGGGGCTCTGACACACCCCTTGTGCTTTGCACTGGGCTCTGAATTCAAACCTCTCTGCGTCTCATCCATCACACGAAGCAGGAGAAACCTTGGGCTTTCCCAACAGGCAGGCACGAAGCACTTGATGCTTCTTGGTCTGCAAGCCTGGCTGAGTTCGGTGATCTTGTATTATCACCCCCTTTGTGGAGGCCAGCACCTAATTTGAGATTTAAGGCTGTGTTCAGTCCCACAGCTCTGTCCTCAGCCCTCCTGCCCTCTGGCTGGATAATTTGCTTCTCTTCATACCTCACTTTAACAGGGGATGCAACAGGGGTCTCACCTGAGAGCCAGTAAGGACAATTGCTTTATTATAAGGAATATTACCAGAGTGCTCTTTGTATATCCTCCCTTTGCTAAATGCCATACATGGCCGCTGAAAACACAGAGCTAACTTGCTCTGGCCACACAGATGCAGTGCGGTGCCACCTCCCATGACAAGCACCTCTCATGGCATGGGCAGCAGCCCCTCAGCCAGAGCATAGGACAAGGTGATATTCAGTTTAGACAGCTTAAATGGATGTAGGTACCAAGGGAGGCTGTATTCACCATCCCTTGCTAAGAGCATTTTAAGAAATTGCAGTTTTCCCATAGAAAAATTACTTCGCAGATACAGATGCTGTTGTTAAATAGACATGTATTTAATGTTTTTGTCTCCTCCCCGAAGTGCTGCCTCTTAGATTGCCTGCTGCGTGGCTGTGCTCCAAGCTCTCCTCAGTGAGACTGCTTTTAATCAGACATTACTGAATCAACGCATAAGGGAAGCGCCTGTGACCCAGATATACCCAGGGATAAGGCAGAGACCATCCGGACTCCTGTTTTGCTGCCCACTGTTTAACCTGGACATTGATCCTCCAGGACTGTAGTATTAAGGTCTGTGTAAGCATGACAATCAGAGCGATGCCCACACAGGAGCGTTTGTCATCACCGATATCTTTATGGAATTTGAATTTTTTCTGGGAGTTATTCTTGCACTATCACAAAAGTCAGAGCAGCCAAAAGACGTCAGTGGATTGCCAGGAGGAGCTCATCGCCTGCCCAGGATCAGGGCTGCACTGGGAATGGCTGCTGGAATTCCTCAGGTACATGCCTGGTGGGACAGGTGTGATCCTCAGCTGTGTCCCACAGCATGACATGGAGGCTGACCATCCCCGTCCTTGCATGCACCTCTCAGCCAAGTTCCTCCATCCCAGTGCTCCAGCTGCACTGGTGTAGCGAGACGGGGAGATGCTGGCCTCAGCAACACAAGTAGCTGGGCCAGGTGAGTGCTGGTGCTCCACTGGCACAGGACCCCGGGGAAAGCCCACCCCTGCCTTCGTCTCTTGCTGCTGCTTCTCACAGTTACGATTCATGGACCTGCAGTAGAATGTTCACCCTTGGGGGGATGACAAATCTTTGTCATGAAGCTGTGAAATGTCATTGAAGGTGATTTAACGCAGGTCTTTTTTTAATCCTGTTCCAAAACCAGGCTGCCAAAGTTTCCCATTTTGAATAGCAGAAGCGAGCAACAGGCCTGCTTGCTCCATCTAAAGTGGGACTAGAACTTTCTGCAGCCCTGACTAAATTCTGTGGCCGATGGAATGGCACCACAGGGAGATGGTCAGGGATAACATTCCTCACGGGCCTGTATTCTCTGCGGGGACTGCCTGGGTAAGGTGGCATTTATGTCTGCTCTAACTGAAAAATACGGGGCGTATGAAGTTCTGGAAATCTTAAAAGTGGAGTCTAAAACCTGACTTTATTCTTTAATTTCCTACCAGTGCTCAAAGAACACGCAACCCTCTGCTTTAACTAACAGCCTCCAAGAGCTGGAAATGGCAAATAGATCTGTAATTTATTAATTAAGAAAGTAAAATTATGGTTTGAAACAGACGCACTGGGAAATTTTAACAGAGCTGCCCAGCTCTGGCACATGAGGAATGCTCTGCCGTGATAATGCAGCTGCTCTTTAATCGCCCTTAGACAACTCTTTCGCCCCTGCAACACCTTCTCTCGCTTCAATGGTTATCGCTGGCCTTGCGGAGAGTGGCTCTGCAGATTATGCCCCCGCCGTGGGTGCTCATCTCCCCGCCGCCCACCCGGCTCTGCCTGACCCCTCTGAGGGGGCTGCAGGGCAAAACCCCAAGCCGGGATATCTCAGGGTGCTCAAATACCTAAATAACGCAATCAAATCCAGAAAAATTTGCATGCAAACCCCAGGACCTCCTCTAATATAATTGCTGATAATTTCTGATCTCGGTTAAACACAAAATTAGGCGAAGGCACCCAGGCAGCTGCCAGGGAAGTTAACGTCACCCTTCCTAATCTAAAAGGAGTAAATTTACAGGAACCCCAAGGCAAGTTGTATCAGTGCTGTAAAACGCCCTGGGATCATGCTGTGCCATGAGACACAAGATCCCAGGAGATTTTCCACGGCACAGGGAGCCCGGAGGCCCGAGCTGTGCAGCCAGCCGCCCGCGGCCCCGGCCGGGCACCGATGGCCCCGCTGCCGCCTGCGTGGCTGGTAGCAGAGCCCTGTAATGGCTGCGCTGGCTGAAAGGTGGCAAGTGCCCGGGCACCCAGGACAGGCACCTGGGACAGTCACAACAGCGCGGTGGCCCCAGCACCAGGGCTCCAGGGACAGTGCCGTGCCTGCAGGGCTGGACTGGGGGTGCTGGGGGCACTGGGCTGAGCTGGAAGGTGCTGGCTGTGGGCGTGCAAAGCACTGGGACAAACTGGCAGTGTGTTGAGTGGGGAGTGGTGCCCATGGGAAGGGCTAGGCTGAAATGGGGGCACCGGGCTGACTGAGGGGAGTGCTGGGGATGGGTGGATGTGAGGTGCTGGGCTGGACTGGGAGCACTGGGCTGGACTGGGGGATGGGGGTATGTCAGGTGCTGATCTGAAGTGGGGGCACTGGGCTGAACTGGGGGACAGAGCTGCGAGGGTGCGAGGTGCTGGGCTTGGGCTGAACTGGGATCACTGGGCTGAACTGGGGGACAGGGCTGCAGGGATGCAAGCTGCTGGTCTGAACTGGGCGTCACTGGGCTGACTGGGGAGCAGAGCTGCTAGGGTGCAAGGTGCTGGGCTTGGGCTGAACTGGGATCACTGGGCTGAACTAGAAGACAGGGCTGCAGGGGTGCGAGCTGCTGGTCTGAACTGGGGGCACTGGGCTGAACTGGGCGTCAGGACTGCAGGTGTGTGAGGTGCTGGTCTGAACTGGGGGCACTGGGCTGAACTGGGGCCCAGGACTGCAGGTGTGTGAGGTGCTGGGCTGAACTGGGGGCACTGGGCTGAACTGGGGCCCAGGACTATAGGGGTGCGAGGTGCTGCGCTTGGGCTGAACTGGGGACACTGGGCTGCGGGGGTGGCGGCTCCGGGCCGGAGCGGGCCGTCAGGCGCGCTGCCCACAGCCGGGAGGCCCCGGCGGCTCCGGGACGCCCCGGCGGCTCCGCCCCAGCGCAGCCGGGCTCCGCGGGCAGCGGGCGGGGGCGGAAGCGGAAGCCAGGGTGCCGTGCCGCCTTCCCGCGGGCCGTGCCGTGCCGGGCCGCCTTTCCGCGGGCCGTGCCGGGCCGTGCCGTGCCGGCATGGGCGAGAGCACCAGCCCTATCAGCGTTATCCTGGTGAGCTCGGGCAGCCGCGGCAACAAGCTGCTCTTCCGCTTCCCCTTCCAGCGCGGCGCCGAGCACCCCGCCGCACAGGCCAGTAAGTGCGCGACGCCGCGGGGCTCGGGGACTGCGGCTGCCCCCGGGGGCCTGGCACCTCTTGACACCCCTGTGGTACCCCACATACCCCCCTCACACCCCTGTGGTACCTCACATAGCCCCCGTCGCACCCCTGTGGTACCCCACATACCCCCCTCGCACCCCTGTGGTACCCCACATACCCCCCTCACACCCCTGTGGTGTCCCATATACCCCCCCTCACATTCCTGTGGTACCCCACACCCTCCCTCACACCCCCTGTGGTGGTCTCACACCCCCTCCATGCCTCGTACCCTCTGTGGGGGCCTGGCACCCCTCACACCCCCCTCACACCCCCCGGGTGCCCTGGCACCCCTCTCGCCCCCCTCACACCCCACGTTAATCGAACCGTGCGGGTGCCAAGTGTTAACCAGGCCAGTGCCTTGTTGCTATTCCTGGGTCAGCTGAAGCAAGTGGGTTTTAAGAGCTGTAGGGGAAGGAGGAGGAGGAGGCGGCAGGGTGAGAAGTAGAGGGACCCGTCTGGGAGAGGGGATTTGGAGGACACTTAGTGAGCTTTAACTGATAATTGGTAGAAAGTAAGAGAGTTGAGTCCCTTGTGTGGAGTAATGGGGCGGAGGAGGTGGTGTGGCTTCTGGAACACGGGACCGTTTGGGTGCCCGCTGGCTGCTGTGGAGCCACTGTTTGTTGTACCTCTTTCTCCGAGATTCCTGACGCAGGACAGTGTCTGGGGCCAGACTTGGAGCATGGGGGCCGGTGGCAGGATGGCTGTGCCCACGGCACTGCGGGCAGAGTCACTGTCCCACCAGGCCTTGCCGGTGCGTGAGCGTCTTGGTGCTGGGCCTCAGGGCGCTGCAGAGCGATGGGGCTGTTTGACTTGGGTTGCTTGCTGACTGCTGCAAGTCACTAGAGGTTTAACGCCCCTGTTTAGGTTGTGAGTTGCTTTTTAGCAGGAGAGAATCTTCTTTGAACCCCTTTTATGGGTGAAATCTGTTTGGGGCTGGCAGATTCCCTGCTACCCCCTCCTGCTTTTTGATGGTGAAGGATTTCGATACTGGTGACTGCAGGAGGGGCACCTGGAGCATTATGGTTGTCCTGAAACCGGAGCAATAATGAGGGAAACACATTGGTCAGAATTTTATTTGCCGCTCTCTCTCAGACTGCAAACTGTTACCTGGCACTTGAGAGAACAGGTGTTTCTGTGAATGTTTTACTTTCTCCTCTTTATCCCCCGAAAATGGAAACCTCTTTCTCATATTTTATATGAGACATTTATTTATTTTATGTGTATATATCTATATAATATATAGATATAAAAAAGAAAGATCTGGTACCCCTACCTAGAACGGAAGGGGGTTTCTGCTTTTAATACTACTTTTTTTATATCTGCTTTATAAATAATTTTAAAAATGGCATGGTCAAGTATTCTCTTAACACACACTTTAAGGAGACTGTTCCTTGAAAATGTGTTTATTCTTTGCTTCAGATAAACCAAGGAGTCGATATGCTGTGAATGGCTCTGGTGACGCCACAGAAGATCAAGATGGGGACTCCAGGTAGGGGGAAAACTTTTCTTGTTGCCTAAGAGTTTGAAGCAGAGGAGTCATGACATCTTGCTCTCTTGTCTCCTAATTCAGTAGGCAAATTCTCCTGGACTGTATAGAGGATGACCTGCCAAAAAATGCTTTAATGCCAAGTTATGAGCAAATTAGTGCTTAGGAACGAGGAATGTCTCATGAGGGAATGCTACCAAATGTGTTGTTTTCTGGGCAAGGTATAGGTCAGATATCTTGTGCTCATTAGGAAGGCAATATTACTCTTTCAAAACTAGGAGTATTAATCCTTTGGCAAAATTCCACTTTTCTTTACCTTCCTACCTTTGACTGGATATATTATTCAGTTGCCTCAAAATCTTCCCTATCTCCTGTAATTATTGTATGGAATTGCTGTGCACTAATGAATAACTAATTTTGTTTCTCCAGATATAGCTGCCTTTGTGTCTGTAAAGTGAAATAGTAGCTCAAAAGGAAACTGAGACTTACAGATAGTTTTTCGATTACAGGAAATTATGGGTAACAAGTGCACTGAAAATAGGCAGTGCGTTGTTCAGCCTGCACATACATGCGAATGGACACTAATTAGTTTTTGTAGAAAATGTGAAATCTGCTGCATAGTTCTAAATTTATCACCATTAGATAGGAGACAAATCTGGGAAAGAAAAAGTTGTTTTTTTTCTCCATTGGCCTGTAGCTCGGTTGCAGATCTTTTTTGTGATGGGTGTTTTAATCTCCAGTACTAATAAAATAGGGTAGTTTCTACTCTTCTCATATGTAAGAGTAAAATAAGAAGTACTCATCACTTGCCCCCCAAAAATAAATTTAGATTCCAGCCTTGCAAAATGTCAGCGTGTTCTTAGCTTTATGACTGTGACTGGTTTAGGTGAAGTTAAAAACACCAATGACAGCAGACTTCATTAATTCATATGTTTTTCCAGGACTGGGATCTTATGAAAACACATTTGCTTGAGGTCATTTGTGTCTCTTGCTTCTTCTGGTGTCTGTGAAACCTTCAAATGCAGACTTCTGTCATGTCGCCAGTGAGTACAGTACGGTACAGGGCACAACTCTAGTGGGAGCAAGCTGTGGTTTTGTGAGTTTGGTAATTGGTGAATGGCATTTCAGACTGTGCTGTGGACAGCAGCTAGTATGCACATTAGGAAGTCCCAGAGCACACGTTTGTTGGTTATCTCAGGGATTTTGTTGGTTGCTGTTCAAAACCCTGTCTCTAGTCTTTCCTTAGATAGATTAAGATGGTGTTGGAATGGTACCAGCTTCTGTCTGATACTGATTCTTGTTGCCTCTGCCGTTTTGGCAGGTTGGACAAAGCACTTAATGCTTGGTGTTGCCTGTGGTGCTGAATTAGTGTAATGCAGTATGTGGCTACTACAGTGATATAGGAAAAGCTTTTATAATTTCAAATTATGGTCAGATGAGAAAACTGCTAGTTTTTCCTGAACCTGGTTTTAAGTAGATTGAATGTTCTGGCATGTAACCTGTGTTAAATAAAGATTATTTCATTGTAATAGTGTCCAGAACTCTGGGCTTGAAAGTTAGTGCTTAACGTTCTGGTCAGGTATATGTTATTAAGCTTTTAGTGTTTAAAAGAATATATGATCTCTCAACTGAGCTCACTAAGTGCAAGGTATCACAGTTCTGAAGCGCTGAATGAAAGAACATTGAGACAGAAATCCTCCTCTGCAGTGACGGTCTTCAGAAAAAAGTAGTTGTCACTTGTACAGTTCTGTATATAGCAATACATACAAATTCGTGCTGCAGTGTCTGCACCCAACTCTTAATAAGGTCAGTGTTACAAAACTGAGGTGTCAGCCAGCACAGGTCTGTTAGCAGGAAGTCCCTGAATATTATCTCCAGTGGATCTGTCGGTAGCTGCCATGCAGATGAAGGGGAAATAGAAGAGGAGCATTTATGTTACTCTGAAAGTCTTGGTTCTGCTAGAGGCCAGATACCGAGGCCCAACACACTGCTTGTGCTGCTTACATGGCTGGGCACCTGCATTCAGAAGTTCAGAGTTTTTTTCAAAATTGCATTTGTTCCAGGTTTGTTTATTGGAAAGCTTTTTCCCGATACCAGTGTAAGCGGTGTTCTAAGTATGCTGCATCCCGTACAGCTGATGTAACAGCAGCTAAACATATCCTTCTCTTCAGTGAAAACAGCCAGTAGAAGAAATCACCAATACTCTTTATACTGAGTACTGTTAATTTATATTAGACAAGAGGAGGTTTGTTGGCAGAGTTAGTATCTTTCACTGGACTTAGTGATACAGGTGGAAAAATGTGCAAGTTTTAGGTACACAGACCCTTCTAGCACAAAACAAAAAGGGATCTTCAAAACCATGTAAAACAGGTTGCTCAGACTTTTGATTTGTATCAGACCATGTTAGGAGTAACAGAGGTTGGTGCCTTGGAGTAGAAGAGATTCTAAGGGGAGAGTGAAGGCAGAAAGGTGCAGGTGTCTTGGAGAGAGCAAGATGCATATGATTTGGCTGGGGGAACTGGGAGTGTTTGGCCTGGAGAGGAGGGGGCTTGGGGGGACCTTATTGCTCCCTACAGCTGCCTGGCAGGGGGGTGTAGGCAGGTAGGGTCGGTCTCTTCTCCCAGATAAACAGCAACAGGACAAGAGGCAGCCGCCTCAGGCTGCGCCAGGGGAGGTTAGGTTGCATGTTGGGGAAATGTCTCCACTGAAAGGGTGGCCAAGCACTGGAACAGGCTGCCCAGGGAGGTGGGAGAATCACCATCCCTGGAGGTGTTTAAATGACGTAGATGTGGTGCTCAGGGACATGGTTTAGTGGTGGGCTTGGCAGTGCTGGGTTAATGGTTGGACTTGGTGATCTTAAAGGTGTTTTCCAACCTTCTATGTTTTTGATGGCACAGACTGAGGCTTTGGGGCAGACAGACTGCTAGGCTGAGTTGATGGTGTGTGGCAATGTTTGATAATGTTGAAGGGTTGGGTCTTTTGTATGTTTTCATGTTCAGTAATAAGGGTTATTTCAGATTTATCTTGTTCCTGCAATAGTTCTTATGAGGGTTGGATTCATCCTTTTTTTTTTTTTTTTTTATGCTGCATGGCTGTCTTTAATTTACTAGCAATCTAGAATCAAGTGTATCCTAGATAAGGTTTACCATAGCTTTTTTCCTAAGCTATTGGAACCCAGATCTTGCTTATATTAATTTCTACTCAACGGAGCTGTGTGTTTGGATCTTCAGTATATAGATTTTTCTTCCTTTTAAAAGCAAGTCAAGCAGCAGAAGTGGTTGAGGTGTGTTGATGGTGGCCATGCAACAAAAGGTATTCAGAAGAATCTTTCAGAAAACAAATTGCCTGTCAAGTGTCTCTCTTTATTGGCTTCTTCTCAGTCTTTCATCATTTGCTGTCTTCAAAAACATCCTGCAGTTTTTAAGTGCTTTACCAGTAATACATACCCCTCACGGCTTATGGAGATGCCTGCCAGTTATTTTTAATTTTTTTATCCCCTGAAAAAACGTGAGGCAATTACTCTTTTGAAGCCATAAGATAATACTTTGTTAAATTGTTCTGAAATGGTTTTTGTAGTTTTTCTGAAGGTGGTATAGTCGGCAAGCAAAAATTCTAATGAAGATGCACATATAATAACATATGTTACACCAGACTTCCATTTTTTAGTAGCATAACTGACTAACTGAAGGAGATTTAGCAAGTTTGACAGCATTGGTGTCATTAATTGGCCAAATGCTTCTGTTATAAAAACCCCCAAGTTACTGACAAACAAGGACTTGAATGTCCCTTTCTAACAAACAGTAGCTCTCCTGTGATAACATTTCTGAATCCTCTGTCCCTCTTTCACTGGACTCCAGTGTTCTTCCTCGTATCTGTTCTGAAAGGCTTCCTTTCTGTAAGCCCGTGCTTTTCCATTCATTCATCCATCCATCCATCCCTCCCTCCCTTTAAAACATCCTTCCTGTAATGTCACCCTCTTTGTATAGTTTGTCATTTAGGATTGTTCTAGGTTCCCTTTTCAATGTGACCAGTAGAAATCCACTGTCTTTTGGATTAAATAATTGTTGGAGGTTTTAATTTTGTCTCCCATTTCTAATGTGGACAGTATAAAGCTTTTATCAGTTTCATTTTTCAGTATATATAGGAAATTTGTTTCTGGAACCAAGTCCTTTTTTCCCTTGTTATTTGGAGGGGGGAAAAAAAGCAGTTGACTGTTACAATGAAAATAGGTGTGTGTTTGTTTCTCTGATATCAAAGTGAGTAGGGCTATTAACAGAGCCTTGCTGTGTACACCTGTTCTAAAGAAGGTTTTCAGGCTCTGCCTTGCAAACATTTTCAGCCTACTCTTCCTAAGTTTCTGCTTACTGCCTGGGGCAGAGGGAGATGGAGGGTGACTTCATGCTTGTGCTGTGAGTCTGGCCGGACTTGCACCTATTGTTTAGATCCCTGCAGAGAGCAGCAGCTGCTCTGTGTGCAAGGCCCTTTACAGAATCCTGGCTGTGCATGTGACAATAAACGGTTGGCATCCTCCTTTTCTAAGTCTTGTGGGTATGGAAGCACCAGAATCAGTTGTGAAGAGCTGTGGGCTGTTTGGGGCTGCATAGGATGCTCCTTTGGTGAAAATGCTAGTAATAGTCTAGAAAAGAAACTGATGTTTAGAATTTGCCATAAATCAGACTGCAACTTCTTCTATTATTTCATAAGGTAAGCATGAATTAAAAAGTATGATGTAGATACAGCTCCATAAATGCAACGTATTGTGGGAACGCATGACAGCAGCCAGTGTTAACAAGAGGACTAAAATGCCTTAGCCTTTCTCAGTGTTGTCAATCTAAGCCTGCAATATGTCCCCAGAATTCATCTACCATTAACTTTTGACTCTTTTCAATACTTATATTTCATATTTCCTTTACAGGAGTTTAACCCTTAATAGTTCATCCTAGTTTTTAATATTATCTCTTTTTTTTTTTTTATTTTGTGTACTCGCCTCGTTTATTTTCTTTTGTTGTGTTTTGTTTTGTGTTTATGGCCATGTTCCCATTTCAGAGACCAATGTCCTCTAACTGATGAGCAATTGGTTTCAGGGTAAGACCAAATGTTCTAAACAATCACCTTTGTCTAGAATGGCTTACTTTTCTCACCATCCTTTTAATTGTGCTTTGTTTCTGGTTTCTGTTTTACACTGAATGATGAGATAATTATATGCTAAATCACAATGTCTGTAGGAAAGGTATCCCTAAAGGTTTATGCTAGGATAATTACAAAGGTCCTACTAACATTTCTGTGCTTCCTGTAGGGTATCCAGAATGGGTGTGGTACTGTCCCTTCTGTGAACTGAGAAAAGTTGTGATCCTCCAAGAATGCAACAACTATAACCTTGGCATTGTAGTTACTCCAACAAGGGGCCCTGAAACAAATTGCTTTCTGATGAACAATGACTTAAAAATACAGATCAGTGAGTAAACTATTTAATCCCACAGGAATTATGGAGAGCTCTTCAGAGACCTGGTTTTGAGCAGCTGTGCTGGTTGCTTGTTCTTGGTGCCCCCGTAAGCTAAGCTAGATGACTGCGTTATACCCGACCCCTTTTTGAATGTGTGGAGGGAAAAGTGCTGATCTCTACCCAGGACCCCAGAAGTATTCTCTAGTCCCTGTTTAACATAAAGATGCTCACCTAGATACTCAACTCCAATTCTAAATTACTTCAAAAAGAATTCTTTATATAAACCTCGCTTTGAATTCCTGTGGCATATAAAAAGTTATTATTTGTTCTTGGGGAAAAAAATGAACTTGTGTTTGAGATTCTTTTCCCCCTCCTTTTCCGTATGCTAAAGCAATTGTTGTTTCAGCTGGGTTTCCAGAGGAGATGCCGGTGACAGCAGTCGATCTGCTCTAGTGTGGTTTGTACCGTACTGCTGGATTGTCTGTTGTTGCTGCTACGTTGAGCTTGTGATAGGAATGGTAGGATATTTTGGCCAAATCAAAGCTTTTGTTTTTTGTATTTAGTTTCCGCCTGCTGAATTCCTTAGCACAAGAGAGGTTTGCTTCCCTCTGGAAATCACAATGCTCAGACAAATCTCATACAAGAAAGGACTGTTACTGCCCAACTGTGAAACATAATCTGCTTCTAATAAACTCTTGGGCTCTGATAAGTCAGTATATGTAGGTCATCTTAATACAGCCAGCAGATTAGAAAAATCAGTAAAAGTGTTATTTTCTAAGATGAGACAATTAATTGAAATGATGGGGATAATGTATCTGCTGTCCCTCAATCTCTCCGTCATCCTGAGGCCTAAGATATGTATAAATTATGTAGATCATTGGGGGAAAAAAACCCCAGAGGAGCAAACCCGGTAAATCTAGGCTGTTGGATGAGGAGAATGGGACTGTAGTCCAGGTCACTCTTGGGAGAGCCTGTGGTGATACCAAGTGTCTGTACCTATCAGGTAGCACCTGTGTAACCCATCACAGGGCTGTCCTGAGTGAGTCATCTGTCTGCAGGTGCAGTACTCTCCCAGAAAGAGAAGCCTGTGCTAGTGGGAAGGTACTGAGGACTTTACAAAATCAACCTTTTAATTTCCTCCTCCCCTCAGAGCCACATACAGGGCAGACAGAGGGCTGTTGGTGTCGTGAGCTCCCTTGGGGAAATGCTGAACTCTTAGGTTCAGCACCATGTTTATCTGTTAAAAGATCTGCTGGTGTAATTCCTTGAAAAAGTCAAATCTTAACAGTGGTGAGTCATTGTAATGATCAGTTTTCCAGCTCCCAAGGTATCCTTTGCCGAGGCTGGGGGAGGGAAGAGTAATTTCTTACCAGCGAGCAGGCATTTTCTAGTTTACCCTCCTTCTCCCTTCACCCTGCAATGACCATATGCTCATTTTGGATGCATCACTATTACGGTCTTCCTGGCTCCATGATGAGCCTGTTAATGAACACAGCTGAACAGGCAAAAAGAGGGGGAAAAGCTCACTGCTGTCATGGTGACTCTTTTTCCTATTTTGAATGTGATCTCCAGGAGCTGTCAGTCCCGGTCCTGTTTAAGGACATTTTGCTCTTTCTTCAAAAACTCCGTGTGTTGTGCAGTATGGTGGCCGAGGACTGTGGGCTCAGTGGCCCCAGGAGCCTCTGGCTAGTCTCCCCATCTCTCTGCTTGCCCTTAGCTGTGTTTGAAGCAGAGTGGTCAGGGGATTTGGACATTTGTATGCAGCTGCTCCTTCCATAAGCCAAACATAAGCAGCGTGCTGTGGTCAGGTTGACAAACACTGGGGCTTTGACAGTTTGTAAAATGTCCATGTTGTCCTTCATCTTCAGTATATGTAGGTCTAATAAAAGAAGTGCCCCCTGGGTCATATGCAGGTGGATACACACAAAAGGCCTGGGTGTGCGCATTTGTCTTAATTTCTGTAGTGCTCTGTAACTCACTTAGGGTGAACCAGGAATATGGTACATTAATTCCTTCTCTGGGCATTGAGGGCTCACTTGTGGCTGAGAGATAAGGTGAGTGTAGCACACACCCATGCCTGCCCTTTTCTCTGAGTGATACTGGGTTATCTGGGATACCTGCCTGGCGGAGGGGGATGGTCTGACAGGGGGCACATCCCTGCATGTAAATGAAGAAAATGAAATAAACGTTGTCATTCTTTAAGAAAAACTGGTCTCATCAGAAGCTGGTTTGAAATTCATTTGGTTAAATGGGAGCCTCAGAGAAATCAGATAAGGAAAGAACTTGCTAATAGCAAACCTTGCACTGCTCCTATTCTAGAACAAATTCCCTCCAGCAGCTAGCTGACATCCCCTTCCCTGTGGAAATGAGCTCCACTGTCTCAGAGGACACCCTGAGGAAAACAAGTGTTTGTAGAGACCAGACTCATGTCGCAATGCCATCGGAAAGAGCAGTTGCAGAATTTTCCTCCCTTGTCACACTGGATTCTTACCCATTTTTGCAGTGGTAGCTGTCTTTTACAGGGCAGACTCCTTGTAGATGCTTGCCCTCCTGTCTCGCAGCTGCTTTCTTCCCACCACCGATCCAGAGCAACCCAGTAACACCGTGGTTGGTGTTGGGAAGGACCTGCCCTGTCATGAATTTGTCTAACGTTTGGTTTATTGAATGAGGAAGCCCAGGTGAGGCCAGGCAGCACTCAGAAGGGCACAGGTTGTGATCTGTTAAGTGAGAAACTTTTGAGTCTCACTGATAAACTTTGGGAAAGGAAGGACAAGTGTTGGTTGTATGTTTCTTCTAATTAAATCAGCTCTTTCTTACCTTCCCCTCTGCCATACTGGGTGGCTTAAAGATCTCTGTTGTGCTTGAGTGACAGGCTGTGTCAATATGTAGTTGCTTAGTAAGTTCATTAACCTGCAGCTAAATCTAGGCAATGGCTAACTTGAGCTGTTTTTATATTTAAGCGAACTGCATCTAATCTTTCCAATGTATTTTGCTGAGCATGTAATTAAATAAGCATGACCCTGCAGTCTTTGTCGTGAATGCTTCCTGTTTTATAATTGTGATGATCTGAGAGACGTAATTAAGGGGTTCTTAATTTTACTTAATTGGTGGTACTCCAGGTACAGCAATTTAGATGCAATTTACAATACGTTAAAAACTTATGAGTTAAATATACCTGTATTGGGGGAAATATTCTGGGGGTATGTTTTTTGAAAATTGTAATAACTTATGTTGCTGCTTTTCAAGGTTTTCGGATGTCATTCTGGCAACTATTTTGGCTACCAAGTCAGATATGTGTGGCAAGAAGTTTGAACTGAAGATTGACAATGTTCGCTTTGTTGGCCATCCCACGTTGCTTCAGCATGCCCTGGGGCAGGTACGGTGCCAGGTCCACTCCAGGGACCTGCTTCTTTACAAACTGCCTGGCTTGGTTAGGAAGCTTAGGATTCAGAATGTGCGTGTTGGCTTTTGATCCTGTTTTCACTTCCTGATGCTCAAAGCTGGCTTTTTACTTACTTCCAGATAAATACAGTGAGTGGCAAACTGAGGGAGCCGTGTCAGCGATTCACTGAACCCCCCTCTGGTTACTGTAGAAAAGCAGTGTGGATAAAGAGGAGTAATACTAAGCAGTCCAGCTTAAAAAGCAGTTTCTTACTATGTTAGCTATTGCAAGTTAGCTTTTTAGCACCTCTAATTAGTATGGCAGTTAAAAAAAAACCAAAACAAACCACCCTAAACCTTCAGGAATGGTAGAAGCTGTCAGCCTTGTTTGGCTTTTAACTCTTAGTGGTGCTGAAGACGATTTGCAAGGCTTGGTTGAAATAGGTAGAATGTAGAAAGAGGTTTGAAATTTTCTTGTGGGCAAAGTCAGGCTGCTGTTTGCATTGAGACCTTGCTCGGTGGCCTGTGTTTTAGCTGCCTGGAATGAAAGCACTTGCCACCTAGGCTATGGAGAAGGTCCTGCTTAAATCTAGGAAAGAATTTACATGCTTCTGTGTGCAAAATCTTCCCTGTCCAGTTCCTTCTTCCTGATAGACTGTAAGAATGAACTAGGCTTTGGTGATTTCTGAATCCAACACGGATCTCTGTCACTGAACTGCTTTGATCTCATTTTTTCAGCAAATTTGCTAAATAGTTCATTTTTTCAGGAAAAAAGTCTGCTTGCCAATTCTGTCATCCTTTCTATCTATAATTAGAGGTGCAAACAGATTGTTGGCAACTGCTCCTTGATATTTAGAGGACCAGACTGCTTTAATCCAAGTGAGGAGCTGGCCTCAAGCTTCAGAAGATGCTAGTGTTCCACTTTCGAAACTGTCATGAGTCCACAAGAAAAGTGACAGAGGATCACCAAGACTCAGTCCTCAAATATTTAAGCTGGTTTGGAAGACAGGATTCAAGCGTCCCAAGCCGTGCAAGTACATCACCAGCCCCAGACAAGGCAAGCGCCAAACCAGGCCCAGGGTCTCTACAGGGACCCCAGCCAGGAGCGAAAGGAGATGGGAGCAGAGGCAGGGCTTGATGATGAGGCTGCAGTGTGCTTAAGGGTCCACCCTGGAGACAAGCTACCTAACACGATGTAGGTCGAAAGTCCATCCAGGAGACCGGCTGGAGACAGGCACACCTACAGGCCCTGGGCTCAGCTTAAATGGGGCTCCCAGGTCATGGGCTGTGGTGCGTGGGGGGACCCAATCGAGGCTGCTCAGGACCATTAAGACCTTTTGGTGCCCTCAGGGCCCTGACAGGGGTGGCCTTTGCTCTCGAAGTATCAGATTCCTTTATTTTGTTAATCTTGTCTGAAAGGTACAACTAAATGTAGTGTAAATGAGGTTGAAATTTTGTATTTGCATTATTTACCACGTGTTATTATACATTCTCTCTACTTCCCAGTCGGTTTTATCCTAATTGCAGGAATTTCCTCTCCATTTTCAATTTATCTAAATAAAATTGCATCTGGGTAAATAAATGAAGTTATAAAGTGCTGTACACACTTTTTAAATTAATTTTTGTAGAATCTTCTTTTTGGGTGTGTCTTATCACCCTGGTAGGCACTCCAGAACTTTCTAGCACACAGAATTTTCTAGATGTGGCAGCTAACTCTTGCTAGCTCATTTGAGTTCTAAATCTGGGACCCTTCTGCAGTTAGGAGGAAGCTAGATGGAGCTCCTTTCCCATGGGAGCAAAGGCAGTGACTGGAGTAACCTGACAGTCTCTGGTTTGGGTCTCTCAGAGTCATAAATTAATCCATGGGACAGCTCAGCAAATTCTTACTCAGATGAGATTCAGGAGTTACAAGAGCACAGATATTTAATCCTGTATGCCTTTTATGTAGCAATATTCTGAATTCTTTGAATTCCTTCAACATTTTCTTTTCCAGCTTAGTCTTTTCTTCTGTTTTCTGGAGAAGTGATATGAAATTAGCCTGCATCCCAGGTAGTTTCTTTGATTTTAAAGAAGGAACAGAATCAGTCCCTACACTCAGAAGGGCTTTATTGAAATTCACAAGACATCCCGGAACCTCTAACTTGAGAACAAATACACACAGTAAATGGGTTTTACCACCCTCCCATCACCACCTTTTTGATAGAACTTCACTTACACATCAGAAAAAAACAAAAATATGTATCGCTTTTTTTAGTTTCTCTAATTGTTAAGTCTGCTGAGTGAAAGCACTGGGATTTCGGGTTTCACTGCTGAGCAGTTCATTGATGATGCTTGGAACCTGTCAGGAAGGGTGGATGCAGCTCTGCTTTTTTCAGCTTCTCTGCTTTTGCTCCATCTCAGATGCTGCATTAGCTACGTATGCACATACTCAGGGTAGAGACCGAATACTAGGTTAGCTGGGTGTTTGGTTTGGTCTGGCAGGTTATAGCTTTTTCACTTGGGATTGGATGGGTGTTCAGCAGGCAGTTTCGGGGGTAGCAGGAACGTCCCCTGGATTTTGTGCTCCATCTTGTGGCGACGCTTGCTCAATTCAGAGTTGTTAGTCCCAGCCGTGCAAATTCAGCTTGCTTGTCTTGGCTTTCACTGGGCCTCCCCACCAGAAAGTCTGTACCTGCATTAGGCATGAAGCTCTCTGCTGCAGAAAGAATAGGGGGAGCTGGACAATGTGTTTGAAAAACCCTGCAGGAAGGGAAAATCAAACTTTTTATTTTAGCACTGCAGTTCTAGAGCATATTTTTTTTCTGATAAAAGCAACAGTTTGTAACGTGACACAATCCAAATGGGAATTTTAGGAAGCAAAAGAATAGGTGTGACCTGGGATGAGAAATCTATGGACTTCTCTTTAGTTAACAATATATATGACAATTCTGCTAAGGAATTTAAAACTAATGATGCTAAATTGCAATAGTAAAGATACCTAGTAAGACTGCTATCTGAGCTGATACTCATTTCCATGGTCATGATGAAAATGCTTTTGTGTAAGCCTTCACAGCTTCTCAGAAAAGGCAGTGTTGTAGAGTAACTGTGACACTAATAAAATAAAATAATAGTTACAAGTCAGATTTAATGGTTTGATTTGTCTGCTCTCTTTTTCTCAGCAAACTTGTTATTTGACCGAGTTAGGTTGTGTTTGTTTTCTTTTTTTCCATTGTTACTGGATCCTACTGACACTAGCCTATGGGATTTTTTTTTAAATATTTTCAGGTATCCAAAACTGATCCCTCACCGAAGAGAGAGATGCCCACTATGATTCTCTTCAATGTGGTGTTTGCACTAAGGGTAAGGACCATCTTCATGCCGTCTGACAGTGGGATGTGCTTTGGATCTATAAGAGAATGCAGTAGGCTCATGTTCCAGTAATCTTTTGTAAAACATTCAGTGCCTGATATCATGGGGATATTTTAATTGGAAGCAACAAGCCTAAACGTTGTAGAATCTGACACTGAGAAGTGGGAACGTTTTCCAGCCCAGTAGAAAACAAGTACAGTTGTTCTTTTCAGGACATTTTCTAGAGTTTTTGGTTTTAAATCCCCAGAGTGTAAAGGCATGCAAGAAGCCACTTCGCAAAATAGATACGACCCAGCTGCAAGTCCTGTATGTCTCTTGTCTTTTGTTATTAGTGAGCTGGTAATCTGCTGTGATTTTTCTAGACCCTGCAACTGAGGCTTGTCCCACGAAGCTGTGCAGGGAGCAGCCTGGCTCTGACTGTCCTGTGTGTCAGATGTCGCTCTCTGTACATGGCTGCTCTACTCCTGCCCAGGATAGGACCAAATCCCTACAGCTGCGCTAGCGTGCTGCCAGACCCTTGTGACTCCATGCAGCTCGGACCTTGGTGGTCGGCTCTGCTCCAGAAGTGGAGGCAGGAGGCAGCGTGGTCAGCGGCTCATGCTTGGCCAGCCTGAAGGGTCAGATCCCCACCATAACCTTGGTCAACCCAAGCTTGCTTAGTGCAGAGTCATTCAGAAGCCTAGTGTGGCTCAGAACAGCATTGTTTTGAGCTCTTACTAATGCTGTGTGATACAGAGACATGTGTCTTTGCTCAGTGCCTCCAGGCTTTTTTAATAATTAAATGGACAGTGTTTGAAATCTGCCTCCTCTTAGCAATGAGATCGTTGTAAAGGGAGAGTGCCAGGGAGCAGAAGCTGTAGCATTCTAAATGAGAAGAAGGTACAAGTGATGAATAACTAGGTTTTGATGCTCAGTAAGAACCTGGATCAAATATGTAGTGTTTGCCTGTAATTTTTTTCAGCTCTGTTGACTGGATGTTGGTGTCTGTGTTCAGGGATCCTGGCTTGGCTGATTAGGTGGTATAAAACCCTAGAAATTTGATTGTGTTTGAGCATTATTTGATTTCTGAGTTCTGGCTTTCTCTTCCCAGCCCAAAAGTTGCATCTGTGGAGCTAAGATATTATTTTTGTGTCAGGTACACATACAAAGAAACATCTTAAAAATAAAAGAGGGAGTTGGAATACCTGTCTTTATGGGAATGGTTGATTTTTGCTTGACTGGATACAATGTCATGATTTAAAAGCCTTCAGCTCCCTGCTTGTGAAATTACATTTTCTTTTCTTTTTTTTTTCCTTTTGGCACTAGTACTTTTCTTACTGCTGGCTTTCCAGTAGTGACTAACGTGGAAATGGCCACAGTCTGGGTGGCTTGTCTTCAGCTGAAGAGCAAGATTTCACACAATTATCCCAGCAATCAGTCTGAGTCAAGCAAGAAATTGTTCACTGAGTTCTGCTGGGGATCCAGTGTTCTTGTGCTGTGGGACATTCTTAGGTCAGGAAGTGCTGAATTTGCGGTGCAGGAGTTGATTTTAGATTTCATGCATTAAGAGACCTTAGCTTCAAGAATTATGTTGTTTTGGTGTATTGGTAAAGCACCATGCTTTGGTTGTAGGTAGGTGTGTGTAGATGCACATGTAAACACAGACATACGTATGCACTGAGTCCTGTGGAAGCAGAAGCATTGAAGCCAATGCTTCTTCGTTCACAACACTGCAAGAGCTTGGTGAAGTGCTGTGAAGGCTGTTTCTAGCCCACATTTTTCTAGAATATAATTTCTAGTGGTTCTCCTAGGGAAATGTGCTTTTGCATTTTGGCACTGTCATGATACTGATGTAATTGAGTGTGTAATAGCACTAAATCATATTTGCCAAATGAGACACTCTTAGTTCATAGAGAGCCGTCAAGTTTCTGGAGAGTGCTGTGCAAGAAGTGAGTGGAAATTTTTTCGTAGCACGGTGTAGTGCACTGCAGAGGGTGGGTGGAGGCATTCTGAGATAAAGATGAGAGTCCATCTGCAGTGGGCAGACAGAGCAGGCAAAGTCCCAAATGCTGTAATCAGCACTGATCCTGCTGTGTTCAAGCTTCAGGGTTACCAACGTGTCGTGACTCAGCAAGAACAGTGGAATCCAAAAATGATGACTCATGGTTTGTGAGTTTACATGCCAAGTGATCACTTGCTAGAACCATAAATTCTTTTAAATGTCTTAACAAACATGAAGCAGCTGCTCACTCGGTCTGGAGCCACTGAGTCCCCCCTCCTTGTCAGCTGTACTTACATGATAGATTTTTCTAGCACTTTCATTCTAGGACATGCACAAACACAGTGTTAGTAATAAGCCATATTTGTGAAATGTTTGGGAGAGTAAATCCAAATTGATTCTGGTTTGGGATCAAATTGTTGATCAGGTACTGGTAATTCTTGCCTAGTTGCTGTCTTGTCAGTATGTAAGACAAACATCAGTACAGCAACATGGAACGAGTGGGCTGTGTTAAAGGCACAGCAGTCCTTATACTCCCAGTAAATTCAACCTGTACACCGTGATATTCTGCCTTTTCAAATAGCTTGACACTTTCTTTTCTCACTGTGTGAAATGGAGTTTTTTGGTCTGTCTGCTAGCAGAAGGCCCATTAACAACTGGAAAAAATAAACCTGATAGGAATATCATGCTCCAGGTGCTGTGTTCATCTGATACACATAGACATGCTTAGAAATCCCTGAGTCTTCTCTTTACCTCTGGACATCTCTGAGCTTCTGCTTTTTTGCTGCTCAGTCAAGTTCCTTCCTTTTGCCATTTGCCAGAGGCTGACTTTTGTTATCTACTGATGAAGAGTTATTTTGACTACTTATCCATCACTGTAGTTCCATAGATGTGATTGTGGCTGTATCACCAACCTGTTTCTTTTCTGTGTTGCCTGCAGGCCAATGCAGATCCATCTGTGATAAACTGCTTGCACAACCTCTCCCGAAGAATCGCCATAGTCTTGCAGCATGAGGAGCGCCGCTGCCAGTACCTGACCAGGGAGGCCAAGCTGATCTTAGCTATTCAGGATGAAGTGTCTGCCATGTCAGAAAGTGAGTGCTGAGCTTAGCTTTGTACAGGAACATGTTTGTCCAGGAGCACTTTTTCAGAAAAGTGCTGATTGTGCCACCTTCTTTTGTGGCTGGGATCAGTATGAACAAGTTTTGGTGCTCTTTAGCATTCTGATGCCTTTTGACTGCATTTCGCCTCATCCAAGATCACTATCCCTATGCAGAGATGTCAGTTTTAGATGTGCATCGCTACCTCAGTTCAGTGTGATCACTGACAAATGTACACTGAACATTTGGATCTGCCTGTCAGGCTGAGATGGAAGAACTCACAAGTAGCCTGCTTCACCCACCCTGGAGCAAGTTTCCCATGCTTTAATGCTGTATGCTGAGTCACCAGACTTCTTGCGTGGAAACTTTACTCTTACATGTTGTTACCATGGCTAGCAAATAGTTACAGAGCATTTTTATAGAATGTACTTCAGAGCAAATTACTATAATAATACACACTATTTAAGGTGATCTCTGTCTGACAGTGATGCATCATCTTGCTGCAAGCATTAAAAATTAAAACTAACGTCTATGAAAACAAAAACAAAATCATCACTTGTCAAATTCACAGTTACATGCACTTAACTGAGTTGAGGTTTAGGAGAAATTGACAATAATTCACTGTTATTATTTTAGTATGTAACTTGAGTTATTGTAAAAGCTTTGAAAGACAATTATGGATTGAAAAGATGGGGATTCTGTCTCTAAGATACTGGTTGATACCTAGTGGGGGAAGAGGAAACTCTTTGCTTTGAAATCAGTGGTTTGCTTTCTTGTTTTGAAATTTTCCATAGCCACAGAAGGGCCACAGTCACCTTTTCATCACATCCTACCCAAGTGCAAACTGGCCAGAGATCTCAAAGAGACATATGACAGGTAAGTGGGATTTTCTTCCTCACTCACAGTATGCTGCTTCTTACTGGAACCTCTTGACCTTATTCCATAGGATATTATCCACCTCTTCATACTGTTGAGCCGTTGGGATTTGGGTTTTAGACTAGGTGAAGAAATGTGAAGGCTAGCTATCAGGCAAAAAGTTTGCAGAATTGCTATCCTAATCATTACCTTGGTCTCCCTGTGACTATGTTACAGTTCTTAAAAGTTGATGATGTCTGTTACAGCTTTAAGAATTATTATTTCCTCCTTAGCACAGAGGCACATAATGACAAGTGAATTGTAGAATTGAGAAGTGTCATAATATGAATATCATATCGCTGTAGAAGTGCTCTAAACCTGCAGCTAAGAGAAAAGTGCTGCATCTTGTGCTGATGGCAAGTCAGATACTGCACTGGCTTCATTTGGTTACACTGTGCATGTCTGGACAGTGAATTTGAATTAGGTGGTGAGACTTTCAGCAGAATGGAAAGTGTAACATGCCATTTCTTGACTGGATTAAAAGTTCTGGCAAGGATTTCAAAGGAGTGTGGAGTTAAGTGTTGAATTTCAGCAGGAGCCGGCACCAACCTCCTCCAGCATACTTCTGCTCTTGACAGCCTGTCAGTGCTGACTCCTCGTGCAGAGCAGATACCTCTGTTCAGGGTATGAGCTTGGTGGAAGACCTTGAAAAAGGAGCATGGAAGGTTTTGGTGGGGAGGAAGGTGATGTGCCCCTTGATTAGGGTGTTTGTCAGGGCTTGGGAGAATTATGCTGGAGTTCCTTGATTGACTGTAGAGCACACTGTATATTAGACAAACCCTTTACCCTCCCTAGACTGTGGTTCCCCTTGTACAAAGGGAATAATTGCAAAGCCCTGTAAGGTAAGGCACTGAAAGCCTAAATAATATAATGATTGCCAGGCACATCAGAAAGCTCCTAATAAGCTGTTCTTTGTTATGTTCAAGAGCTGTGAATTTCAGCTTGTTTGGAAGGAATGTTGAATGTTGTTCCATACAATTCGCACAAAACCTGTACTAAAGTTTAAAATAAGGCGTTTTTTATGTAGCCTGTAATTGTAATACTAAACTTCACCTACTACTTACTTTTTTTTTCTATTTCTCCAAGGCTGTGTATTTGTGACTGGGCAAACCCTGATCTTGTTTCCAAACATTTTAGTGACACAGTGACATCTTGTGGCATTTAGCTGTGACTGGAGGAGCATGCAGCCCAAGCTCCTGGAGTGTGTAATATATTCCACCCTTCCTTGACGTAAGAATAGACTGACCACAGAGAAACACACATTGGTGCTGCCCCCCAGATGTGAAGTAAGTCAGTGTCTCCCTCATTTAGGCATTGTGAGTGGGGAGAAGTGGTGCAAGTTATATTTTGACACTTTTGTGTGACACTGTCATAAACAAATTTGTAAGAAATAAGGTGTTGGTAAAAATATCAAATGTCTGTGCATTTGATTGGAAAGCTCTGTTTGAAGAGTAGTTACCAGTGTTGTTGGCTGGCTGGGTAATAAGGTGGTGGTCTGCGGTATTTTTCCACTACCATTTCCATACCTCATATGAGAGAATAGGAAATAAGCTGATTACACCTGCAGTCAGGTTAGTTGAGAGGGGCTGCAGCACCTTGCGAGGCAGGCACAGAATTAATATTATTTTTTTGTAAGGTAGAAGAAATGGCCTAGACATAGGATTTTTATTCTGCAACTCCAAGATGAAGAATTCCTGTGTGGCAACAGTTCTGGAGTGAAGTCTGTGTGGTCTTCTGTGAAATGAGTTAGTCACTTGTGACCTGGGGTTGCAGAAAAAAGCAAACAAGCAAGCATGCATAAAATAAAAGTCTTGTCTGTAAGATAGGAAGCAATCTCACTCAGGATTGTAAAGCCCCTGCTGTAATGAATATTATATCCAGTTTGGGGCGGCATATTTCAAGAAGGATTTGGGCCACCTAGAGAGTGAGGAGGAGTGAGAATGACCTAAGAGGAGAGATTGCAAGATTTGGTCTGTTTCTTTTAGAGAAGAATAGGCTGCTGGGAACAGTAAGTCTTCAAATGCATGTAGTGACAATGTGCTGTTTTAAATATACAGCGATTTCTGGCATAGCCTTTGGCATAGGGGAAACATAGTAAAGTGGAGAGAGCACTTTGAATTGCAGATGGAAATCCAGGTCTCCATTTGAGATTCGCTTAAGCCAGCGTTTCCTAGTGTCTGCTGTTTCTGCAGTTCCAGTCAAAGGCCTCTTGAATTGTCACGGCTGCTCTAGAGGTGCTGCCTAGCCCTTGGTTTCCTGTAGATGGTGCTGAGGTATTTCAGGCAAGACCCACATGTCCCTTAACAAGTTGGTTTGTACCAAACCACAAAGGGTATGAATCTTTTTACAGTTCAAAGTGTCCCTTGCGTTTTGAATGAAATGCCTGTATTTTATAAGGCAGGAATCAATAGCCAGGTCATCTTAACTGTTAACACTGTTGCTGCTATAGTAATGGCCTGTTAGTAAACGGAGGGTTTAGAGGTAATAAACATCTAGCTCCTGGGACCTTTTTTGACTCTAATGGAGAAAACTGGAATGTTTCTTTTTTATGAGTTCAGAAAATAGATTTGAAAGTCTCTGTTCACTTCGTCCCCAAACTCCAGCATTGGTGTGGAACAAAAAGCAAGGGCTTTAGGAGCAAGAAAGTCCAGCTGCTGGTACCTCCAGCGCTGACAAATTTACCAGTGTTGCAATGGGTGTCTCTTTTAAGCCAGTTTCAATTTAGGGAATTAAGATGACTTTCACCAAGTTTGATCTGCAGCTGCAGGTAATATGTTAGCTTGATATTAGTGCGCTGCCTGTCTGTTTATAGCAATCTTCTCTTAGCTTTATATTGGAGTAAAGTGGAAGTACAGGGAGGTTTTTGGGGAGGGTTGGATTGTTTGTTTCTTCTTTTTAACACACAAAGAGCCTTTATACATTTTCTTTTAGCCTAGTGGGATTTGAGCTGACTGGTAGATCTAGCCTCTCAGCAGCTCAGGGAGAAGTGGAATAATTATATGAAATTTAGTGAATTATTAGGTGTGATTTGTGTGGCTGTACTGTAAAAGATAAACCATCACCAGTTATTTGGTCAAAGGATGGTCAATGTGTCCTTCACAAGGAAATGTGAAATCATTTCAAAGCTCTATGTAGTCACGACCTCTAGCAAAAAATAAACAAACTCCAAAGCTACAAGCTCACCTCCACCAAACTAGAAAACATTAATTTCTGATTTAAATAGGATAGACATGAGGGGTGTATCTGTAAAAACTCATAACTCTTTTATAAAATATGAGGTGGGATTGTCTTTGCTTTGCCAATAGTTATGAAAAAGAAGGCTGAGTTCTGTGGATACTGGCCAACTTTTGAGTTCCCGTTTTGGGGTAGTGGCTCACAGTTGCTGTTCAGGGCAGAGCAGAATAGAGAAAAGAGCAGTCATATTTCCAAAAATGTTTCCCAGCTTCCTGCAGCTCTGGAGGTGGTTTCTGTATATTCAACAGCCTTCAGCTGATCTCACTTCCCGGAATTAGTCCACCATCCTGTGAGCCAGAGTAAATATTTAACCACCACAGCATCCTCTGATAAAGAGGTCCATGGCTTAACTAGTTTCTGTGTTTCTTTCTATTTCTTTTGAACTTTGCCTCTTCTAGTATCTTGAGATGTCTCATAGGTCTTACGATGGAGAGACGCTAAACAGCTTTTTCCTATTGACTTCTCCCTGTCTCAATTTTAGACAATGATATCCCCTCTCAGTATCCTAATCCCTCACCATGTATCCCTTGGTATCACTTATCATGTATTATCTAACTAGAGATTTTTTTAAAAGTGTTGAAATTAAGTTTTCATGGGATAAATGGAACGTCTTTGAGGCTTTAATAGCCAGTTAAGAGTATGGGGAATGAAGCTATTTTTGCCCTGATACTCTTGAAGTCTGTGGGAAAAAGAAGTTGCAGTAAGGTCTCTGGATACCAGTTAACTAGTAGAACAGCAGATGAAATTCAGTGTAAAGGAATGTATGTAAGGCCAAACAACCTTTATATAGTACATAACTGCTCTGAAGAGAGCTTTTGAAATTACAGCAGATAGTTCAGTGAAAATGTGAACTCAGTGAAAAAGCTCAGGGTGCAGTAACACTGAAAAAAATCCCCATAAAATGTGAGAAGCAGTTAGGAAAGGAGCAAAGAACAAAAGAGAACCTTCTTTAAATTACTGATGTACCTAATGCACCCTTGAATTTTTTTGCAATTTTAGGTTTCCTACCAGGGACTACTTAAACTGTGTCCCTGAGGTTCATGGTGTGCAGCTGATGCAGCGTTCTCGACTTCCCACAGTCCTGCATCTTCCTGGAGTCTTTGCTGCACGATTCTAGTTGGTTAAGAAGAATAAAGTAGAATTGGAGCTTGGTGACTTGCTGATGTAACTTTGAAAACTTGTTTTCTTGGTATTCTGTTCTGTTGCTGGTTTTTGCTGTTCTGCTTCTGCCCCTAAAAGAAGGTGGCTTCTGGGTCTGCTGGTCGCCAGCCAAAGAGCTTGGGGCCAGCTCACGGAGATTTGTGAGGCTCACACTAAAAATCTTGCTAAGTAGGTGACTTCATGGGGAACCTGTAAAAGTGAAGGCAGATGTGGATCCAAACTTCACTTTCTGTGACTTGACTATATTTCATGTTGCATGAATCTTTGTGTGTGTATATATATATAGAAGTGAAATTATTTAAGTGTTGGCTGACTAAAGCCAGTCGCATACATTGCTGCTGGAGCATGTAGCTTATTCCTTGTCAAATTATTAGGGACTTAAATTATTTTCCATCCAAGGAGGGGTAGGTAAAGGAGAAATCACGTACATAAAGCTGTAATGAAGGCTTGAAATTATACAGTTGAGTGCAAATGTAGAAGAATGAAATTAAGATCCAGATCAGAACTGAAAATCTGGTTTTCTTGTTGTCTTTAATTCTAGGCTTTTGTTGTATAGTGCACTGTAGACAAAATTATGCTGTGGAGAGTATAATTATGTAATTAAAGCTGCTGCCTTGGTGCACTTGAACCAAAGAATGAAAGGAACCAACTGTATATTTTTTCTGTTTCCTGAATGTTAACCTATGCAGGGAAAATATCCCTGCAAGTGTTTCATGTATCTCTGCTTCTTTTCGGAAAAAGAACAACGCCAATAGCTTTCAGGTAGTCTTTTAACTTGCTTGACCTTCATTTATTGTTGTGTTTTCTCTTGTGAGTATTTGGCCTGGTAGATAGTGTGGATAGCTACTGCTTCAGGGTGCACTTTGCCTTGATGTGTTTTGAGAGAATCCAGCTTTTTCTGTCAGTTGGTGTATGTCTGGTGGGATAAGCAGTGTTACTGGAGTTGCAGCATGTAATGCAAGAAAAACGGAGGTGTTTGCCGTGCTTTGCATGTTCCTTCAGGGTGTGGAGCCTCTGATCAGATGCGATGTGGTAACGCAGAGAGACAATGGATTCATCTTTTCAGTTCCTTTTTAAAAAAGGAAGTATGTTGTATCTGCTCCATTTGCAACTTGAAAAATAGATATATTTTCGAGGTCAGTGCAAGATTTGATAACAAAACCATGGCCTCTGCTTTTGAAAAGTGTTGTCTGCAGTGAGATTTTCCCTAATGAGTCTGATCATGCATGAGGCAGGATGGGATCGTGTTTGCTCTCTCACCACTCTGTTGTGGTTTGGTGAATAGTTACACAGGCAGCCAAAGCTACCCAGTGTTTTTGTTTTAAAGCTGAATTTTCAGGTCTCTCTAAATCCTGTATACAACCAGATGAACTTGAAAAAGAGCACGTTAGTTTGTGGCCTACAATTGAATGCTAGGTATAAATGTTTAAAAATCCACATAAAGTTTCCAAGACATGTATTTGCTCCTGGAATGTTTTTAAATATATTTTGTGTAGAGGGGAAATTCGTGGGCATTATCGACACAAAAGTCATATTGTGAGTCTCAATACACTTGAATTAAAAATTCAGATGGGGATTTTTAGAGTGCAAACTTTGAAATTTTATTTTAGGCCAGAAAAAAAGATTTTGGAAGAAAGTTTAAAGTCAAAGGACATACTGAGAAATTCAGCTTTACAGTGTAGACAAGATTAGCTGTTGCTTAAGATTGATTTGCAAGTTTATATGTGTTCCAAGCTCAGTGTACATGGAAAGATGTGATGGGCCTTGCCTTTTCCTCCCTGCTCAGTCCCAGTGCCTCCAGCAAAGCTGTTCCCAGGCCAGTGGTTCCTGCCTGTGGGCTGGGCAGTGGTGTGAAGGTTTGCAAGGTGGTGCTAGCTTAGCTCCTTATGGTATCTACTCATTTTGAAGTAAACATGGTTACCTACCTAGGTATGTTTAACCTGTTGTCTAGATTTACAGACTTCCATAAAACTACCTGAATGACGTTCATTGCTTAAATCTTTCAGTTCTCTGGGTTTTTTTCAGTAAAAGAGGCTTACAGTTGCTTTCAGGCTGAACATGAGGGTCAGACTTTATTGTCATTCCTGAGATGTCCATCATATCCACTCCAGTCCTGTTGTTTGAAGTCAGCTTAAATTAGGCTTAGCTTAGTCCCTGTGGTTTCCTAGAGTGAAACCATTTAACAGCATGTTTGTGACTTCACGTGACAAGCAGGAGCAGGTTAGTAGGAAACAAACAACCTAAAAGCAGAACTGGAGGAGTCCATTATTGTGGAAATATGTTGCTTGTAACACCTCTTGCCCAGTACAGACATCTCCTTTTCTTTTTCCTTAGAGAGGAAGATGGAAATTGGAGGTGAAAACATTGTGCCCGATTCATCTCTGCCCTTTGCAGCTCTGGTCTAGGGAATTTTCCAGTGCCCTGCAGTAGATCTTCAAGAAACACTTTTAACTTGAGATAGTGTTGCAATGTTAAGAGCAGAGGGAGCAGACTATCAGTCTTTCACATCCCCCCAAAGCCTCGTTAGGGGATAATGCTTTGTAAGTACAAGTTCAGGAAGCCCTTGCAGCTGGGAATCAGCTGGTCCTGAGCCAGTCTGGAGATAGACAGCGTACACGCAGTTTTTTCTTGTCCTGGTGTGATTCCTCTGCAGGGGTGAATCTGGACCACTACATTCATTTGTTATACATGGTAAATGCTGTATGTATTCATTTTCTTCCTATTTTAGTCTCTGCACAACAGGGGTGGTCCGTTTACATATCAACAACTGGCTGGAAGTGAGTTTCTGCCTGCCTCATAAAATCCATTATGTTGCCACAAACTTTATACCCCCTGAAGCAATTGAGAGAAGCCTGAAATCTATCAGGTAAGAGCAAGCTCTGTCTTTCAGAGTTTGGCTGGTCCTCCAGTTGCCAGTATGGTGCTGCAAATGCCTGTGCTGGCACAGCTTGGGGGACGATGTGACACTGAGCTGTAGCGGTGGTGGGGGCGTGGGCTGAGTCAGGGCTTCCTGGAGCTGATGCTGGGGTACCATGCTGCTGTATACATGGTGGTGTGAAGCCATAGCTTTGTGTTAACATTAGGTGGTCTGCACTGTTTACAGTTAGAGGAATTGTGTGTTCGTTTTAATCTGTTGATCCAAAAGTAATTTTGCTTTTAGAAGAGAGTGAGCCCAGGCCCCACAATATCTTATTTCCTGCATTCATTGTTTACAGCTTTTTACTTGCAAAAATAACTAACTCTTGCTTTCTTCCTTTCCTCTACTCCATTCTGTATTTCAGTAATGCAGATGAGCAGTTTTCAGACTAGTTCTCCAGGCTTAATTGCATGCCAGCCCGTTGCAGTCTTTTTTTTCCAGTCACTAGGGCATCCACTTACCATATAACCCTCTGTCCCTTTTTTATGGGGAGCGTCTTACCTTGTGACATAAAAATAAGCTTATTCTGAACCCACTTACAGGAAAAAGATGATATTAGAAGTTCTTTTTTACCAGTAGATTAACCTAGGTATCATGGTCTGGGAATAACTAAGCCTTCAGGAAAAGCTGCAGTTTACTGTGCAAATGTATTCTATTTTTCTGCAGGCCTTACCATGCCTTATTACTTTTAAATGATGAGAAGTCATTGCTTAATGAGCTCCCGTTGGACTGCTCTCCTGCCCTGGTGAGAGTAATTAAAACTACCTCTGCTGTGAAGAATTTGCAGCAACTGGCTCAAGATGCTGACTTGGCATTGCTACAGGTACGGGGAACTGTCAGCAGCAGATGAAATTCTTTTAAATCACGAGGTGTTTTCTTTCTGTGTGCCAGTGGGTTTCTGTGGTACATGAGCATGTCAGTTCTCTTGGTGCGAGCAGAGCAACAGAGAAAACACAAGCCTTAGACCGTGGGGAAAGGTTGGAGAATGAAGGGCAGCGGTGCAGCAACAGTGCTCGGCAGATCACTGCGGGGTGGCAGGAGGGGCTGGAGGTCTTGAGTCCACACCACTGCTCAGAGCAAGTCCATTAACACAGGCTGCTCAGGAACTTGTCTGTTCAAATTGTGAGTACCACCAGGGATACCTCCCACAGCCTCTCTGGGCCCTGGTTCAGCATCTGACCAGCATCAGAGTAAAGAACTTTCCTTATATTTAATGGGAATTTCTCTTCTTCCACCTTGTGTGTGTCGCCTTCCATCTTGTCCCTGTGCCGTTCTGAGAAGAGTGGCTCTGCCTTCTCTATGCCTTCCCGTTAGGTAGTGAAAATCAGAATCAATAGTACTCTTGACTTACACCACAGTGTAAATCACACAGTCTTGGTTCTGCCACATTGATGTCTATGTGCGAGTGGTGGCACCCAAAATGCAAGTGAAGGCTTGCAGCTGCCGTGGCCAAATACGCTGCTTCCCCTGAATCTGCCAAGATCTGTCTTTTCTATTGAAGAGCTCTGGAAGCCTGTGCAAACCTACCTGTCGATTTCTCTTAGCACATTAGTGCGTGGACTTTGCAGAGTCCCAGGAAGAGGCTCTAGTTTAGGCTTGAGCAAAAATTTTGAGCCAGTCTCTCCAAGCCAGCAGCAATTTCTGAATGCCTTTCTAGTACTGGCAACCAGATTTCAAACCTAAATTGCTCAGGTGACATGACGAGTCCTTGAAAAGGGAAGTTTGTGCCAGTGGAGGGAATAAGACTGGTAATTGTGTGAGACATGAGGCCACTGAGAGGCCACTCTGGGTGTCTGTGGTCATTGTGGCCCTTTGCTTGTCAGCCCTGATGATATTAGAAGATACAGGAGAGGGGAGAACCACTCCGTGCTTCTAACAGTCGGTTCAGACCCAGGGATGCGATCTGTGCTCTGTGTGACAGGAGAGAAGAACGCAGCTTGTCATCTCAGATGCTCATGATCATAGGTCCACACCTTCTCTTATTCGAAGGGAAAGTTCCTATTTCATAACAAAATGTCCAGGCCTGCTTACAGGGGTCTGTGGTGTTACTTTGCATTATATAGCTATAAGATGAACTCTGGAAATTCCCTACTGCTTCTGTAGTTTTGTTCTCCACAAAAAAGCAAAGTTAAATGCATCTAATGATGCAGGCTGGGTTTTATGTCTCGTAGACGCTATTTATGTGGCTCTTCCAGAGCCATTAACAACCACTGACTTGTTTAACACATTAAAATACTTTGTGCAGCTCATTACTGAAAAATCTCAGTGCATTAAAAAGGCAGTGTTGGTTTCCTTTCTGTTTGTGTCATAGTAGAGGCTGATTCTTTTGTTTTGTTTTTCATGTGTAACACTTAATTCATTTTGTGCATAAACAAAAATAGGTAAATAGGTTTTTGGGGCATGAAAAGTAACTAAACTTCTATTGATACAGTTTGAAGAAATTCCTTTGAGGCAGGAAATACTAAGTTGCTTAGAAATGTGGAGCGAGCCTCTGGAAGTTAATAACCTTGTCAAATGCTTTTTGATGTGCCACATGTTCTATTAAACCATGAATTTATTCTGAAGGCAGGGTCAAAGGATGGAACATTCTTTCATTTCAGCTCAAACGAGACTTTGCGTGATTGTATGGAACGCTTGCTAAGAGTTTGAATTTTGCTTTTGCTCCCTTATTTTTTTCTTGTTTTCTCAATGCAGGTTTTCCAGCTTGCTGCACATCTTGTTTACTGGGGAAAAGCAATTATTATTTATCCGCTGTGTGAAAACAATGTCTACATGCTTTCTCCAAATGCCAGTGTCTGTCTGTAAGTAGAAGGAAAATGAGTGACACTAGCAAAAAAGTGGTGAGAAGTGTGGCTATGCTTCCCTTCTCTTTGTTACTGGATACAGGCTGGGATTTTTCCTCGTATGAATTTGTTGAGGCTGTACAAAACACAAACCATTACATGTGCCTGAACTTGCAAAGCCAGTGTGTGGTAGGGAGGAGTGTCACAGTAGATCAGTATGCTTCTGCAGTGATGTGGGCCTGAGAAGCAATATTTACCCTCTGAAGCTGCTTCTAGTATTTTTAGTATGCTTGCTCTCTGAACGTCCACATCAGAAAGGCTGTATGAACCTGAAGCAACATGGAAACATTTATAAAACAAAATACATTCTGATTAAGTTAAATAAATCAGTATTTCATAGGACTATCTTTGTATCTGGCACACAGCATCACCTGAAATTAATCAAAATTAGCAAATCGGGTAGTGTCACTATCACTGTTGTTTCGTGTGATGGCATTTTATACTGATACGCCTTCTCACAGACAGAAGGCAATGTGGCATTTTGAGAGCAGGCAGCGGCAATGCAAGGAAGATGTGGAGGCAGTGGTGGGTATTTTTGCTCTGCTGAAGATCGACGACCCTTTCTGTGTTGGATTTTGAGATGTTTTTAGAATGTGTGTTGGAACTCAGTTATAGGAAAATAGTTTTAAATCAAAACTTCTCTGGAAGTATAAAAATAGGGCTGGAAGGGACCTTAAGGTCATTCAGGAACAACTGTGCCTGTGTCATATATGGCAGTGCTGTTCTTGAAGACCTTTGTAGATGGAAATCCTAAGGCGGACAGTTTTCCTAATATTTAACTTGACTCTTTACTCCTGATCAGTGGTACTGCTTGTCCTGTCAGCATAGGCAGGGAGAACGGTCACATCTGTAGCTGCATTTTACATAGTTAAAGACAGTGTGTATATCCTGCCCATCCCTGTCTTCTCTTGACTGCCCAGTCCCTGCTCCTTTGATCAGAGACTGCACAGGTCGAGACTTTCTATTGTTTTTATTTTTCTCCTCTGGATTCCCTCCACTCCTTGAATAATGTCCTGGAGCTGAATGTAACGCCAAGATGAAAGTGCATATGCTACTTGCTTACTTTTGCAGGACACAACATGCCATAAACTACCCTTACTGTTTATCTAGATCACAGAGAATATTTCATTTAGGAATTGGCACTTCTGTAGCGCTTAAATGGATAAATGTTACACTGACAAGCAATATAAAACTGATTTCTGCCTGTACCTTTTTTCTGTAGCTACTCTCCATTAGCAGATGCATTTTCTTGTCAGTTCCGGGGCCACAACCTGCCATCGATGCTTTCCAAGTTCTCCCTCCCAGTGTCACTCTCGGAGTTCAAGAATCCACTTGCGCCGCCTGTTCAGGAGGTGAGATGGGGAATGTACAAGAGGTCCTTGTTCTCCTGCTAATGGGAAGAAGGAATGGTGTTGCTTCTGGAGTACCTAGTCAGGAACCTGCTATTGCTGGTTTAGAAGTTGCCAGTTACTGTGTTTCCAACCATATGATTTGTTGTGTCATATCCACATGCTGCTGTGTGGATGTTCTGTGCTAGCAAAGCACAATCCTAAATCAGACTGTTTCTTTACCTTGAGTGATATAGTAGGGAAAATTGAAACTCCATTTGGTCTGTTGAAAACCGTCATAAATTAGTAGGGCTGAGTGCAAGTTTGTGGATTCCTCACAATCACATTTAATTTTATTATATTCCATCTGCTTTAAGTTCACAATCTGGTTTTAAAAGCAAACTGTCTATTCACTTAGCTTTTGCTATGAAACTGGAATTGTTTAAAGGCTATTAGAGGAAGTAGACTCAGCATGTAGTCAACAGAAGTCCATGTGTTACAGCATTAGCATTTTAATGTTGAGATTTGGGATAATAATAGACTGATTTTGGATTTGTGAGCCATTGTTTTGCTTGTGCATCATGGCTTGCGGCATTTCTGGGAACTGGTGAAATACAAGAAGGAGCTCAATAATGTGAGGTGTCCTGGCTGACACTGTTACATTCCCAGATGAAGACGCTCAGACCTGTGCACATAGCTCATTGTGGCAAAGGAAGCACAGGCAGATTTCTGTAGCCGATTTCTTGTAGTGGTGTTTGCTAGCCTTCATACTTAGGTGACTTGCTGGCTGTGTGAATTTAGCCACTGTTCAGATATCTGGAAGATTAGCATCAGTTGCGCACACAGATCCAATTGTGAGAGAAGAATTTGTTGTAATTACAGGTTGGCAGAGATGATGATCAGAGATAAAGATAAGTAATGATGTAGCGTCTGATCCCAGTAGCGTGTACTGGTCAGCTGCCACCTTGGGACGTAAGAGGAAGAGTTCTATCGTTTTGTCAGTACTTTATCATAGTTACAGACAAATCAGTGTCCTGAAAATTGAAGCTGAATTAATAGCATTAATGTTATTATAGCTGTAGTAGCTTCAGGAGGCATTCTTATTCTCAGTATTCCTTTTAAAATTAATTACTTGCCTTAATACTTCTCCTTCAATACTTCTGGTTGTTCTTGGACATCCTGCTTTTGTTTAAAATACACAAATGAAATCTCTCACTTACTGCCACAGTTATGCCTTGAAACAGCAGTGCATGATCAATGTTTGCCAGAGCTTTTGGAGTACTGAAACGGCTCTTCTAGGCTGGCTGCCTTCTCTCTGATGCTCACCTGTCTGTAGCGGGGTCCTAAAGATCAACAACACGGCTTGTTTTCATCATCCTTTGAACGTGCATGGAAGGATGAAGGGTGATGCTGTGAAAAGCTACGAAGTGCCTTGTACAGTCTGAAAAGGGGAGCTGAGAACTGTGGTTGCAGAAGACTTGGGGCCACATTGGCAAGACACGTGTGAAGATGAAGGAGACCACCATACACTGGTGGGCTGTTCTGAGTCATGATGAGCTGCTTTTTGGTAAAGCTAAGCGTGACAGTTCTTGGGGGAGTTTAGACTAGAGAGAGTTCTTAAGTGTTTTCATATCAGTACATTTTCTTCTACTTTGATTTACCTATGTAGAACTCTTTGTATTATTGTTTTGTTAGGAGCTAGCCTTTTAAGAGAGATCAATCCGATCCATCCTGAAGTGGTCAGGCTGCAATTGTAATTAACAGAGAACCAGCTGATAAATTAATCTGATGAAATGTGGGTGGGTTTTTGTTCCGCTGTGCAGTGATAAAAGATGCTGTACCCTGAACTGTAAATATTGTCAAACGTTATTTGCTTTGCCTTTGAAAAAAGTTAACAAACTTGGGACCTCTCAATGTAATTTTGTTCTTTGTGTACATAGGAGGGTAGGTGGATATTTTTTTAACTTTAAAGATTGTCACTAGTAGTCTGTTACCTTGTGCTTTTTATCATGCTGACTATACTGTCTCAGTATTTCTGAAAGTCATCTGTGCTAGGTCAGTACTGTGGGAAGGGCTGTATTTTCTGCAGAAACTTACGGTCTCGTGGCATCTGTCCCATTTGGTTCTTGTCCTAAGCATGGGGTTGGCTCCCTCCTTTTGGCATGTGCCTCTGGATGGGCAGAGAAGGCATTAATAAAGTCCACAATACAGAATAGGAAAGCTGTTTGAAGAGCACTTTCTCCTGTTTTTATACAAAGTCATACAGTTTGATTTGAAAGAGGACAAAGTTATATTTGTTTGCTTACTTACCCCATATGGATGGAATTGCTCCATTCCTTTGGGGAGATGGGAAAAAAAAAAAAAGTGACACTGATATTTTTATACTTGGGGCCCTGTGGTATTTTTTGGCTGGTGGAGGTACAACCAACCGGCGATACCCTGAGCAAGGACAAGGATGAGATTGCCTTGAAAGACAGAGTGCATGTCCACATTCTGCTTTTGATGTCTGTCTGTCAAGTAGGTGGGAGGTGTCCAGTGAGTGGTGCCTGCCGGGACTGCCAGTGCTCTTGGCCATGCCCTGGTGCTGGAGGCAGGAATTCTTAAGCCTGTCATCCTGATCTTTTTTCTTGCCTGTGATGACAAGCAGTATATTGCAGTTGAACTTGGTGGTAGTTTTATATCCATCAGTGGTCTTGTGCTTGTAAATTGAAAAGAATTTGGTGTTCATGTAGTCATCTCTGTGCTTGCTGACCCTTCTCTGTGTTTAACCTGCCTTGCTTGGATAGCAGTGTTGCAGCAGCCTGAGGATGAGGCTAGGCCTACAGCTCAGGTGATCTAACGATAGTGGTGTTGCTGAGAGGAGGCCCTGTTTTTCCTTTCCACACTCAGGTGTGTGCACACATACCTTCTTCCTTTCCCTCTTCCCTTTGTGCTAGAGCTCTGGCTTCTGTCCAGCTCGACTCTATTCATTTAACTTGTTTCAGCTGCGCTAGTTTTCTGCCAGGTTAGCAGGTGGAATTCGCTTGGGGGAGATCCAGCAAGCTGCAGGGCTGGCACAGGGTGAGGGAGGTACTTCTGCAGCTGGGCATGTGAGTGAGGAAAGCAGAAGCTGTTTTCCCCTTTTCACGGTGGTGAGTTGTCTGTTAGCTACACTGTGCTGTGTAGTGTCACCTGGGCTCGCAACAATCCAGTGCAGCCTGGGACAGTCCTGAGCAGCAACCAGTTCAGCTCATGCTGCTGGTGCTGGATCTCCCCAGGGTACGGCCATGGGTTGAGGAGATCCTGTGAGCTGATACCATAGGGAAACTCATCTTTCCTTTTAGTGTTTTTACTGGAAAAGAGCAGTTTGCATCTCCCCTACCCCAACCCCAAAGAAGCTATCGTTCCTTCTGCTGCCTGTGACTGTTGGTTTCTGTCCTTGTGCTCTCCTCTCATGCATGTGGCACAGCCTTGATGTGACCACAGGGCACACCAGAGTGGAGCTCTGCTGGTGTTCTGTGGTGCACACTCCTTCATAACCTCCTGCAAATGCACAGAGACACCTGGTGACCTAAAACCTTTTGGTCAGGACACGTTCATTGACAGAGTGTGTGTACTAGGCACTGCACCTGGTGCAGGGGAATGCTTCAACCTGCTTCTCGGTGCAAGGCTTTTTGGACAACAGCAAATTTTCTTCACTCAGCTACTCTTCGCTAAGTTTCTTTGCAAACCAAGAGAAATGGGTAATGCTTGTGACTTCTCCTGATCCATGCATTATGGCCTCAGCTAGTTCATCTGTTTCAGAAGAAGCTATAACATCTCCCTACCCTGCCTGGAGGAGCAAACGTGGACTAGCAGGAGGGATCTTTCCACCCGTAAGGTAGAAGGAGCACACCTAGGTGAACTGGACATCCCATTTCCTCCCTGCATCCCCTTCACTACAGTAGCTCTTTGTCATAATGCACATTGTTATTATTGTAGTTATCTAATTCTCCCTTGATGAGGCTAGGATAACTGCAGAAAAAAAAAACCAGATGGGAAAGTATGGCAGCTGCTGCTGAACAAAAAATGTTTAATTTTTCACTTTTGTTTTGATAAGTCTGGCCATCCTATTGGGAGTAAGGCAACGGTGGATGAGGCCTCTGCCTTGTGCATCCGGAAAACGTGCTGTGCTTTGTGTAACGGCTTGGTGGAAAATGAGGGAGTGTGTCAGGGGATGGGAGTGGGAGGAGAGCTGCATGCACATACCGAATAGGCAGTTGTGTCTTCCAAGAGACACGCTGCAAACGGGGCTGTTCTGCTGGGCATCTGGAAGGCATTAAGAGTCATGGGAGCTTTTGTTGGCAGAGCTATCAAAGTAGTATTAAGGTGCATTTATATTCAGTTGGACTAGGTATAAAATCAGTTTAAAAATTATGTTGTTCTGGGCCTAAATGGAGGCAATGGTTAAGCTGAGAATTGAAATCTGTTACCTAATGATTAAAATGGCAATATTAGACAATATTTTGTCCTACATTAACAGGGGTCTTCAGAGTCTGTTTGCAGTAAAATAAGTTTTGCTAGCCGATTGTTTTTCTTAAAACAGTGTGGTTTGAATGATAAAGGCAGGCAATATATGTCAGCAAACATCCGTTTACCCCAGCGACTTTGAAGGTGCTATCCTATGGAGCCAAGCCAGCCCTTAGTCCTCAAGTCAGACCTCAAAGACTGCATGTGGCAAATAACTAGATAACCCAGACTGGAGAAAGGGGGCTCCTATACTTCCATAGGCAAAACAAACCATGTTTTTACTGCAAATGTATCCTGGTGTAGTGAGAAGCAAGCTAGGATTGAGTGCTTCTGGGCTGCTGTTTTCCCTTCCCTCTCCTGAATCTGTTGCTGGTCCCAGTTACCTTGGCGTTTTCCTTAGTGTTTTAGGCCTGGCAAAGAAAATGGCCTTAAAGAATCCTTGCAGGAAATGTGGTTTATTTAACATATTATTCAAGAGTTTTACAAACGCTCCCCTTGGTTCCCAGAGGGAAGAGAATAGTGAATGCTGGATCTTGTCCCTCCAAGACTTGGGGCTGAGCTTTCCTCTGACTGTCCCAAACTGCCCAGATGGGCTGACGTATAGTGCCTGTGTTTTCAGAAGCTAATACATCTTCTCTGCTTCTGTCAGTAAGCACAAAGCAATGTATTGTTACCAATGCCGCCCTGCATGACCACACGCTCTAACTCTTCCCAGGGCCTGCTGCACCATGGGGCCGGCAGACAGAGGGGCTGGCCGTGGGCTGCTGCGTGCCAGCAGGAGCGGTCCACATGCTGCAGCAGACGGGACCCCCTCACAGCAGACTGGAAAGAGACGTAGGGAGACAGGAAGGATGAAAGGAATATGGATAAAATTTAGAGTTGATTGGTAGTTAAATTAAGCAATGAAAAACGTTTCATTCTATATTTCTGTCACAGTTGTGGTGTTTCAGCCAAAAAAGGCTGGCCGTGGATTCCTACCGTGCCAGATGATGGCTTGAGCGAGTGGAGGCGGCCCTGGGAGCGGGGCATAGCCTCGCCTGAGAAGCTACTCCCAGACCTTTTGGCTTCAGCAAGGAGCCCAGCTAATCAAGTAGGCTGAGACCGAGCACGAAGATAACGGTGTATCTCTGAGGGAGGAAGGGCGCTTCCTGCAGCCAGCGCAGCACAGATGGTGCAGGGAAGCCTCTTCTCCTGCAGGCCTGCCTGTAAGCTCCATCAGAGCTCAAAAGGAGCAGGTGGGGAATGGATGTAAATTCACGGTTCGTGTCCTGAAGGACAAGCAGCAGAACGTATTAGCAAAGCCTCTGCTAGACCTTGTCTGTGAAAACAATTGCTGCTTTTGGTAAGAAATAGGTTTAAACCTGGAAAAAGTGGAAATGGCGTGAGGCACGTGCAGTGATGGCACGGAGCACACAGTTTTGGGCATGGTGCCGGGTGCAGGGCGCTGCAGCGCTTGAGCTTTTTTTCTAGGACTAGATTTTAAGAGGCACCAAATTTCCACTGAAGTCGAGCTAATACAGATAACCGTCAATGATCTTAATGTTCTCTTATCTGGGGATGATTATTCAGGCTCACTTCAATATGGAAGAATAGTTTCCTCTAGTTCTGAAGTTAGTCACAGCTGATCTCCAGCTCTCCCACTTACAGCACAAAGGCGTTTGGCCGTCGTTGGTTGTACAGTGTTAGGGTTGTAAAGCTGTAACACCATGTTCGCCTGGCTGCTTGTTCCACTGAGCATAGCTGCTGGCTCAGGGTGGCTCTCCAGCTATTTGCACAAGAGCGTAGAGGTGAAGGTGTGTATGCAGAATTAGAAAGTGTTGGTTAAGACTTTCCACGCACATGGAGCTGTAATGAAAGCAACTGGCTATTTCTGTAGTTCACGAAACCACCGAAGTGACCAGTGGAGGCTGGTTGAGGTCAGGCCCTACCCGGCAGATTCTGCAGGTCTGGTAGAGCCTGACTTACTGTCTCCTTGAATTGCCTTGGATTTTTCCAGGGTGGTTCTGTGCTGTGAAATGCGCAGACCTCTTTCATTTGATAGGGAACTAGCTAATCAGACATCGCTGCCTGCCAACAGGTCGGAAATTGAAGTAAAATATATGAGACATCTTTTCATCCAGGCCTCCTGTGTCTGGAAGGAAGGTTTTTAGCAATGTAATCGCTGCAGTAAGCCTCCTCTTGTCTTCCAGGCTGATTTCAGGTGTTAGCAAAACACTATGCATTTGGTATCTTTTGCCAGCCTTCCTCTTCTGTAGATTTGCTATTAAACATATAAAATGAACTCTGGCTTTTCCAAAAAAGATATGTTTGAAGGCGATCCCAGATAATGTTTTAAGATTAAAATCTGTTCAGCCCCCAAAAGTGGTAATCCCTGAAAAGACAGGGTGTGGGTCTGTCTGCAAACAGAAGATACTGCTTTTGTGGTTTGATTGCAGAGGAGGAACTGAGAATTATAAGATTTATGGAAAAAGGAAAATTATTTGGGCTGATGAACTTCAGTTTGGGGCTTTTATTGAGATTTGGCCTGTTACCCTGATGATTAATACAGCAGAGCTAACTTCCTTCTCAGAGTCTGAGCTCATTCTGCATGTGTTTCTCTCACCAAAACAGTGTTGGTTGCTATGAAATCCCCAAACAGCTTTTGTTAGTGAATCAGTGTTTTCAGAGCCGTTAGCTATGGGAAGGGTTGCCGGCAGTGATATGAAAAGGCTTTTTGTGCAGGAATTCAGATGTGATGATGCGTTTTGAATGCTCCTCCAAAACTCCTGAAAGCAGGCCATGCCATGAACCTGCAAATGCCTGTCCCTCACTCTGCCCACTGCTTTCAGCATCGCTCTGGGGACACTGTGCAGGTCTGCAGCTGCTGGAACACAAAGGTGGTGTGCATGTTTGTTTAACTTGAGCATCATCTCTTGGTGCTTTTGAAACTCTTGCCTATCTGCACCCTAACCACCTAGGTGCCTGTATAAGCTTGACCTGCCTTATTATTGCAGAGGGATGGCGAGCAAATGGGGGATATTAACCCTCTGCACTGAGAGGGGCCTCCTTGGCAGCAGCAGGCTGCTATCTCTTGCCAAGGTTTCTGCGGCTGTTTCTGTGTCGCCAGGTCCTGGCAGGGCTCTGATCTCAGGTCCCTCCCATGGTCATGCAGCAATTTCCCGTCTGACAGCAAATGGCTCCTACTTCTGGGCACCACTGGTTGCTTCATCTCTGCCCCTTCACCCTGCCCTCTCCCTGGCTTTCTCAGGAAACATGCGCTTTAATCTGACCGCTCTGGGATTTGACCCTTTGGTGACTACTTATTTTAGCAGGCCTCGTGTAGAAACCAGCAACCTGGTCTCTGGGTTCACGCTGTTGGGCTGTGGGCAGCAGGGCCTGCCTCTGGCTGACTCATTTTCCCATGTCTGGTCGCTCAGAAGGAAGGCTAGCCCCTTGTTTGAGCACCTATTAAACGTACGGAAGGGCTCCAGGTGGGGTTGTGTGGCTCCATTTGTGTGGCTGAAGCGTTGGGTGGTGAGGGGATGCGGCTGCTCTGCCACCACCCAGCAGGTGCGGGAGCTATGGCAAGGGGCAGGGCTGCTTCGTTTGAGGACACTGGCTGTGCATATGTGTAGCATAAAGACATGTTGATCGTTAAAGGCTTGATTACAGCCTGAGCATCCCCAAAAGCTTTTTAAGTGTGATGAACGTGTGTGCCTGGTCACTTTTTTATGATTGGAGAAGAGATAAAACTGTTGTTTTTCATGGAAAGCACTTCTTGTGACTTAGTCACAAAGCCTAACCTTTGTGCATTGTTTTCCTCCTGTATTTTATTTCACGGGTCTTTCATACCTCATTCCTCACTCTGCAGACTCAGCTCATTCAAATGGTGATATGGATGCTCCAACACCGGCTTCTTATTCAGCTTCACACGTACGTCTGTCTGATGGTGCCACCAAACGAGGAGGATTTCCGAGCCCAAGACGAAGACATGCCCTTTACTGCTAGAGTTGGAGGCCGAAGTTTAAGCACCCCCAATGCTCTCAGCTTTGGTTCTCCAAGTACGAGCACACTTTTCTCTGCTGTTCAGGCTACAGCCCACTTCTAGAGCTTCCCTTAGTGATGCCTAGGGTAATCAGGCCTTGGTAACAAGACTAACTCGTCTTTGCTTGGAGTCTTAATTTGGTCCAGCCCTGCTTAAATTTAGAGCTGGGCATTGGTGAAAGTCTTAAGGGCTACACACTCTTTGTAAAAAGGAGTAGTGCTTTGTAATTTGCCGAGTTCTTATTTGGTCACGTAAAATGTTTTACTAGAGGTACTTCCATTTTCTCAAAGTAACTTCCTGCTTCCTTGCTGTACACAAAAGTAACTGCGCACTGCTGTTACTGCATGAACTTTGGTTTTCAGGAGAGGAAGAAAATTGTGAGAATTTGTTTCAAACAGCACTGGTTTCTGCGGGCTGCAGAGCCACCTAAGGAGGAGATGCACAGCTAGCTGTCGTTTGCGCAGATGGTTGCTTTTCTGTTTATGTATCCTGATTGCTTTAATTTCCTCAGTGCCATTCTTCTGGGTGATTCCAGGAAAGCATTTTTTCAAGAGTATAAATCAGATACAATGCTGAAATCCCCAAACTTTCCTGCCTGTACTGTTACAAGCAGCATTCTCAGAATGCCACTGAGGTTGGATATCAGGAGAGGTTTCTGTACAACTTTCAGCTTTGCAGAAGTCATGAATTAGGGCAGAAGTTTTGGAATGTGAGTCCGATAAGTCTGCGATCTGCTTATTCTGGCTCACTCACAAGAGGATATTGCTTCTTGGCCTTTCTTTCTGCTTGCTCCCACCTTCTGTGCTGCTAGGCTTTTTATGTTACCACTTCACGGTATTCCAGCAGAGCTGGCTGGGAATTTTCTTTTCAGATGTTTTTAATGGACTGTTTATAGTCTCCAGAAGTACAATTTTCCACATAAATTGATGACTTTGTTGAAACATTTGACTTTCCCATTGAGAAAATCGCTGTGTTGTCATATGACTAATGGCAGATACATGCAGCAGTTAGAGAGCCACTTTCTTTGCTCTACAAATCTGAAGGGATTATTTGGAAAGACTGCACAGAAACAGCCTGAATTGATAATCTTTGCATTGTTGTGCTGAGGAACATAAAAACGCTGTGTGTCTCTCTCTCCTCCCTTGATAGCTAGTAGTGATGACATGACTCTGACAAGCCCTAGCATGGATAATTCCAGCGCTGAGTTGATACCTGGTGGGGACTCACCCCTAAATAAAAGGATGACGGAGAATCTCCTAGCAAGCTTGTTGGAACATGAGCGGGAAGCTATCCTTAATGTCCCTGCTGCCCAGAATCCAGAAGATCTTCGCATGTTCGCAAGGTAGGAAACGAGGAGTGCGAATGCCATCTTTTTTTCTTATCCGTGCTGTTTTATTAGAGGATTGGCGTGGACTCTGAGAAAATCCCATTAGCTTGGGATTTTAGAGGATAAATTCTTTTGGGTTTGTTCCCCTTACACCTATTTCATCTGTATACGTCAGTTTGTGACAAAAAACTAATATATGTGTTACAAGAACACTTGTTAACAAAGAGTCCTGGATGTGTGAAGGAACATCAGGGCGTATGGTTGGACAACAAGGACTTCACTGGTTGCCTGCTGCCAGTTTTTCTGTGGCTGCACGTGGTAGACATAAAACTGCATAGCCTGAAGAAACCTTCTAAGCATGCAAAGCACAGACCCAGTCATGCTGATGCTGTCATTTTTTGTCCACTGATATTTCCAAGCCAGCTATCCTTTATTTTAAGGTTTGTAAACTTTGTGCAAATATGAGACGGAGACAAAAAGCATCAGACACAAAGCCAGCCTGAATACTTTTACAGGCCAGTCTACCAATGTTTCAAGGTCTGTTTTGCAGAGATGAGCTGCTCGTTACATTAAGTTAGTTAGGCCAGTCACTGGGATGTGTGATGAGTAGCACACGGTTTTGTTGTTACAAATTTCAACACAACAAAAATATGCAAGACGTGGTTCTGCACATGGTAAAAAGCAGAACGATTTCCTAACCAGCCATATGGGAAGAAGGTGTGGGGGAAAATACTTTTTCTTCCTAAGCATTTCAAAACACTGGAATGGAGCTTTCACTGGTTTTCATACTTGTGGAGCGGGAAAACCACCTGAGGCAAGTACTGCAGCTTTTCGTGTACATCCCAGATTCAGTTGGTAATCCTCTGAGAAGCTGGTTCTCGCCCTAGGATGGATATAGTCAAGTAGCCCAGAGACACTGTAATAGCAAAAAATACTTTTCTTGTCTGCGGCAAAGCTTGCAGCTGTGCTGTGCTCAGGTATTTTCATAGCGCTCCCCCAAGCTTGTGGGTAGGTACTGCTCTCTGAATTACTCATCTCCTCCATCCTCTGTAAACTGTTCAGAGGATATTCTCTGATTGAGAGGCAACACTTTGGCCATTTGAGAACTCTGAAATGTTTTTTCATTGTTACCAGATAAGTTGCTACAAAACCAGTGAGAAAGGAAAGTAAAAACGACATCATAATTGGTGACATCTTAAGACAGAATTTGTGGAGGATGCTTTGGAGCAGTTTAGTGGCAGCGCAGCTTCTTAGTTATCCTAGGGAGGGGGAAGGATTTCATGATTGCTCCCCTATCACTTCCCTCATCTGGGTGAAGCAGCTGTTTGAAACTACAGATGCAAAAAATTACTTTGATTTCTTCATAAAACCAGCTGCCGTAACCAGGAAGCTGTCTGAACAATGTTTATTTTGCAGTTTGCTTGTGCACCAGGTTCTTTTGCGGATCCCCAGGATGATTGAATTGATTGAGTTGACAACTGCATGGCTTACTCTTAAGTCAGCAGTGAGGAAGAGAGAAGATACAGTAAACAAACGGGTCCTACGGGTAGGATGCTGGAGCATATAAATAGAAATGCTTATGCAAGATGCTCTTGGTTACCGGTGGCTTTATGAGACACTGTAACTTGGAGGTTGTGGGTGTATTTTCTCCCTTTTTTTGCTGTAAACCAGCAGAGATCGGTTTCTGGGTAAACCTCTTAATGAAAGCATAAACAACTGTGGAAAGGCCGGTGGAGTGAAGGAGCTGATCTCCCTCATTACCCTAATAGGCATTCCTGTGCCAGCTCTTTTTGCTTCATTTTGAGGAATAGCAGCCTGGTGAGGGCTGTGCTCTGGCAAATAGCTATGCTGTATCAGCTGCCTCCCAGAACAAACTCCTGCTATAAATGCATCGTTAGTGCACTAAATATACTGCAACTGCCCTTCCAGCGTAGCTGTGTGTGCACACAAAGGGATGGGCTATTTTCAGCAGAGCAATAAATTTCAGCCCTGTACATTTTCTTGTGTCTCTGCCTCGGAGGGCAGAAGGAGCTTGTGCCTGGCCATTGCCATGCAGAGCAGGTATTTGCCAGACAAGAACCTGAAGGGTAAATAGGGAATACTGAAGCTTGGCTCCAGCAGTGGGTGCCTTAACCCTCATAACGTTGTATGGGAATTGAAATCCAAGTTCTTTCCTTAGGTGCTGCTGGAGGAGGGTTGGCCTGTCCTTCCAGAGGTAAACTCAAGAAAGAGACAAGTTCTTTTTGAGCTAGACCTTCAGCAACGCACACAAAGTGTTCCTCACTGCATGTAAAGCAGTGCTTTTAAAGACAGTTTGAGGCTTTACTCGTGGCTTCTCTCCCAAGCCATGGGTCTGGGGTTACTTTCAGGATTATTTTTTTTTCTTGCTCTTAGAATGAGAGATGGAGATCCTTTACTCCACTGAGGAATGCTCACTGGTGGCACTAAGCTGTGGACAGTTCTGCTCCATTTTCAAGCCGTGCTAGTGGAAGGGGTATCTCCTCGGCCAGAAATAAGCTAATTTTATTTGACTGACTAGTCTGAGATAATCCTTGGTGGGTGGGTGTGTTTAAGAACGCTACACTGCTGTTAGCGGGGCAGCTCATATAACTTGAAGAGGGGAGAACAGTGATGAGCAATGGGAAGCCATAATCTCCCACCTCTGCATCTGGAAGGGCACATCTGTCAACAGACCTATCTGTGCAGCTGCAGGGGGACCCAAATGCAGCGTTACTACCACAAGAAGTGCCACCTTCTGTCCTGTTTGGGTGCTGTAAATGTTCATTGCCCTTAAAAAGGCGAAGGTAGTGCCCATCTTCACTGGAGCTGTGAGCCCCAGGTTACAGCTTTGTAGATTTTGCTTGGATTTTTGGGAAAACTTCCGTGGCATGGTGGTGCAGCGCAGGCCAGATTACCCAGGCATGTGGGGGTATCTCCGTCCTGGGGCAGTTTCAGTGCTTGGCTAGAAAAAGCTACAGCGTTGGCAATAGTCCTGCTGGAGCAGGATGCTGGACTAGACTTTAGAGGTGTCTTCCAGACGGCATTTTTGTGATATTCTTTAATATCCTCTCTAGCTTTTATTGGAGTGGAAAGTATTTCATCTTGACCGGTTACAAATCCAGACTCTTTTTGAATACAGGATGGATTTATTTATTGGAAAACTCCCGCTTAGGCTGTGTTGCTGTTGAAAGCCAGGTCAGAATCATTTGCACAGAAGGGAGCTGTGCCAGGAGATGAGCGCATGGGCAGTCACGGTGAGCAGCTCTGTACCAGGGAGGGAATACGCAGCTTTGAAAATCTTTTTCAAAATCACTTTTTTAACAGTGATACAATATAGAAAAATTTCTGGTAATGCCTCAGGGAATGGCCTAGTTCTGACACATGCACGGTCAAACTGACACTGTCCCTGCTCACGGCCACTGCTCAGTGCGCACTGGTTGCCACCGGCCCAGGGGAGGAAGCCAATTAGCCTGATTTAAGTACCCAGTGGGAGATCCTGCAAAAGGCAAATGCACAGCCCGCATAGTGGAAAGGTAAATACGACTGGAGCTTGTCCGTCTGTTGTTTGTTTGTACTGCAGGCACAGAGACGTAGCAGTTAAGTTCTACATGATGGTGCCAACCTGAGAGCTGGCAGATGAACATCAGAGCAGACGGGAGTTCGCAGCGTGCTGGGGGCTGCCACAGCCCCAGGCTGCCGGCAGCGGTGAGGCAGTGAGGGACCCGGCTCTGAGCTTCCACACAGCGGTCTGGGGAACAGGACAGGGGTGAGAGGAGGGACACAGCAAATTGCAGAGCAGAGAAACACAAATGGCAGTGGACTAGAGGTGAAACCTACTCTGTGCAGTGTGGGGAGGGTGTGATGGAGGGAGGCTTGTTGCAGTGACTCCTTTCCAGTCACCATGGAGGGTGATGGGGGACAGGAGCACCTAGCCTGAGCAGCAGCAGTCAGCCAGGCAGATGTCAGTTCTTCAGGGGAAGCACGAGACCCCCCATCCTGCTGTCACGTGAAAATAGGCAGGAATGGTCTAAGGATGGTTGGTGTCTTTTGAGGGCTGTTCCTGCCTGAGGACTGTATGGATGAATTGCAAAACAGCTCATGTTATCTCCACTCATTTTTGCTGTCAGTTGGCACGAAGCAGCAAGCCGGCATATTCCCGAACTGCAGATGGGTACGGAAACACCAGCAAGAGCTGCTGGAGCACAGTGTGATGTGCAACACGTGCGGACGCACATCTGCCTGTGTAGCTGGGAAGTGATTGTGCCGTATGTGTTCAGGCCTGGACGGGTAGGAGTGTCTGAGCGCCATGTGCAGGATGGTTCGGTTCCTACGCTTGGGAGGTTGTCACGGCGATTAAGAGCCTGAGTGGCTTCCGTTAGGGCCATGAAGGTCTCTGGGGAGCAGGTCCTCAGCCATCAGGGACTTGCTGCAGTGGTTTGTCTTAGGCCCTGCCGTGCCTGCCTGCGCGGGGCTTAGGTTATCTGATGTCTGTAAGCGTGCTGGGGGCCAGCGAAGGCCGATCTGTGCTGTCTCTAAAGAGAACGGGGAATTTAAGAAGCCAGTGTTGTTTGAGCTTAGGCTTCAGGGATTTTGGGTTTTTTTGGGGGCCTTATAACTCCCAGAGCTTCTCTGTGGTGCCTGTCACCAAAATTTCCATCTGTCTGTTGCAACTGCTCCACCCAACCCAAGCTGACCAAGCCTCAAGTGCACAACCTGTAGTTCCTAAGTCCCTTGGGCTGCTGTGAGGGAAAACATGCCCGATTCTGAAAGCAAGCGTAGGTCCCCAGGCCGTGCCGCAGAGCCGTGACAGGGCAATGCGGGCCCAGCTAAGGGCGCAGAAGTGACTCTGCTGTGTCCCAACTTCTCAAGGCTTGTGGCTCCTCGCTTTCTGAAATGGAAACTGTATTGAAAAGGGACCACCTCAGGAAATGCCCCAGGCTAGGAAACCTTTTGGTACAAGGAGGCCCTTTGCAAAGCCACAAAGCCGGGGAGTCCCCTGCTTTTCCAGGGGCTTGCTGTGCTAGGCATGCCTAAGGTAAGAACCGATTGAATTCCCCTCAAGTTTCATGTAAATGAGGGACACAACCCAAGTGCCTTCTGATTTGTGTCCCATGGGAGTGGAAACCTTGAGGGTGGCAGTATTGGTTCTAGCTGTGTGCACTTGCTTTTGGCTCATGTGCCTCCCTTGTCTCCTTCCCTGCAGGCTGCTGCACTATTTCCGAGGCCGACATCATTTGGAGGAGATCATGTACAATGAGAACATGCGGCGCTCCCAGCTCCTCATGCTGTTTGACAAGTTCCGCAGCGTGCTGGTGGTGACCAGCCACGAGGACCCCGTGATTTCAGTTTTTCAGTCTCTCTTAAAGTGACTCTGCTGGCAAAGGAAGGGAACCTGCTACGCTCTCCATACCGATAGTCTGAAAGATGCCTGAAGGAGGCTATTTTAGTTCCTTCTTTCCATGTGACATCGAGCAGGTTCTCCTGCTCTGTGCCTCAGTTTTCCATCCGCTCCCTGTGGCGACAGCTGAAGCCAGTCTGAGGGCTCTGGGGCCCGCTGCGGGACAGTGTGCGCTTGCTTAGCCCTTCCCTGATCCTGCTCCCTCCCCAGGGTTGTGAGAGTGGGCCAGGAAGACTTCAGCCGCAGTGTTAGTGACAGTACTTCACCCTGGGGCGGCCACCGGTGCGTCAGCAGCGCTTTCTCTGCCCTGCAGCAGCATGACAGCTGGGTCATTCAGCCGCGAGCACTGTCTGTGAGCAGCCTGTCCCCACGGCACAGCGCGCATGGCCTCTGCTCAAGGGCAGAGTGGAGCTGGCCTGGCTTTTAGGGAAGAGTCCCTGGGCACCGAGGAATTCTGTTTGATCAGTTACCTGGCAGCCATGAGAACACAGGTAGGGAGGCAGAGTATCGCAAGTAAACAGTTTCATGAATGAGCTCGCTCACTGTGTTACAGCTTATTATTGCCTCTCCCCACTAGCCTTATGACAAAGTGCCCATTTGAGCACATCTGCACCAAGTGGCCCCTGCATCTGGGAGGCTTCAGGGGTTCCAATTTTTCACCGGGGAGGGGGAGCTTTGTTGTTGAGCAGGACCAAAATTAGCTGGTCAAGCTGCAGGTGCATGGGCACATTAGTTCCACAGAGCCAGCAGCAGGTGCTAAGGGCACTCGCCCTTGTCCCCCAGGGCTTGTTTTGTTCCTCCCTTCCCCTCCCTGCAAGCATGGCTGCGGCTGCCAGCAACCAGACTGGGAACCAGGCCTGGTTAACGCTGTCCAGCGGAAAAACAAGATCCAGGTCTGTACATGGCCGCGGTTCCTGCTGGGGCCGAGGACAGCTCGTCAGCCACGCCAGCCCTGGTTCTGGGGACAGCAGAAGCTTACACCAGCTCTGAGGCCACCGTTCCCCTCAGCTGCTCTGTGCTGCATACCCGGGGCAGGTCTTTCCCTCCATGGTGGCGGCTTCCCGGGGTGGGTGTTGTTCAGGGATTGTAAGGCTCCTCCTGGAGACCTTCCCTTATACCACACACACCCCCCCCCCCCTGAAGCTTTTCCCAGAGCTGCAGGCTCTCATGGAGCAGCTTCACATGCACACGCAAACTGGGTGAAACCGTGAGCTTTATGTAACCTACCACCAGCAATGCGCCGGGGGAGCCCAGTGCCCACGGCACACCAGATACACGATGACAGCTGCTTACTCAGGGCCCCTGCAGCTGCAAGCGGGGATGTGAGAGAAGAGCAAAAGCAGTATCTGACCTAAAAAATCAGATCAACATCGGTGTAGGGCCCCAGTTCCAACCAGGTCCCAGCAACTGCGGCTCAAGAGCTACTCGGATCACCATAACAAGGGGCCAAAAAAATTTTTACATGTGATGGGGACAGGGTTTTGAAAAAAATTGAGCTTCTCTTGCCTGTGAGTCCTAAGGCGGAGGGTGCAGGATGTCCCTGTCACCCTTCAGCCAGCCAGCGCGACCACAGTTCTGCAGGGTTTTTTGCCCCCGTACCTCATGGCAGGCTGCAGCATTGCTGCTGTCTCTGTGTTGGGGTTCACACACTGGTAAGTTCTGAACTGGTTTCAAAAGCAGCTGGGAAAACAAACATTCTCTGCACTGGGTGTTACAGACTTCCAGCCATAGGTTGGAAGGGGTCTCTGGAGGGCTTTTGTCCAAACCTCTGCTCAAACAAAATATGTCAGCTCAGGTCACTCAGGAGCTTGTCCAGTGGTTTGAATGTCCCACAGCCCCACTGGGCCTCCGTTCCAATGTTTGACCACTCTCATGGTGAAAATTTTTTCCATACAGCTAATGAGAATTTCCTGTTTTCCAGCTTGTGCCCATTGCCTCTCATCCTGTCTGACAAAAGCCTGGCTCTGCCTTCTCTACACCCTCTCGCTACGAGGTACTTGCAGACAACGGTCAGATCCCTCCTTCACCTCCTCCCAGCTCTTGCCCCTCCATCAGCCCCACTGCCAGGCTTCTGACTATTCCCCTGCAGCAACCAGGTGCCGGGCTCTGCTGGGGGCAGCACGGGTGGGAGCAGCGCAGCAGGTCAGAGCAGTGAGCCTTCACCACCCACCCACCTTAGTTAAGCCTGGATCTGCTGGCAAGGGAGAAAGTGGCCCTCAACATCCAAAACCAACCTCAGTTCTGACTGGGAGACCCACGCTGGGCTGCCCCGCAAACATTCCACTGGGCCTTGTTCATTGTGATAAAGTACATTTATTGTTAAAAACCTCCAAGCCCCCACGGCTGCCCCAGCTGCTGCCAGGACCTAGCCTGAGGCTATCGTACAGCGCACACCTCGAGTCCTGGTCAGTGGCACACTGGCAAGGCTTGTCAGCTGCAAGGGAGGTTTCCCATTGCCACCATCTCTTTCTCCATTTTCTTGTCTACAACACTCACAAATCTATTCCCTCGTAAATAAAACCTGAGCGGTTTCTGTGCCCACTCTCCCCTGTTGCCAATACCGATCCTTGTGGTGGCTACCACGTCCTGCTCCCCTGGTAGGTCACATCCAGGTACCATCCAGATGGCTGCATCTTGAGTCAGGTCCCTTTGGTCAAACGCCTTATCAATCCCAAACGCCTGGCAGAGCTTGGAGGGCCCGTTGCACAGCTGCCAGTCCTTCAGCAGCTTTGGGAGGCCTTTCCTTGAGGCACTACGTAGCTCTCTCATCGCATCTAAACCCTGAAGAGGTTCCAAAGAGCGAAGTAATACCGCAGCCCCTTCCCCTGCGCAGAACAAGAAGTGTGTGTTAGTACAGGGCTGTTTGTCAAGAAAGTCTCAGCTTGCAGCCCCCCCGCCAGCAGGAGTGCTTCAGCCCTGAGCCCGATGGAGCGGGGAATGGGCTGCAGCGCCCACCCGCAGGGTCTGTCCTTCCAGTGCCCTCTTCTCAGTGCCCAGTGTTCCCATAGCTGTGCCCTCTGCTGATCCGTGCTGACTTGCTCTTTCCCAGTGCCACTTCTTAATGTTACTAAGTCTAGCTGCTGCTCCAAGGCTTGCCAGAGGGCAAGAGGTTTTTCTTATGTCAGCACAATGTTCAGGAATAAATACACATATGGTTCAGGTTTTGGCACAGCTATCCAAAGCTGCTCCCAAACCCAGTGGATTTATAATAAACTGATTACAAGAACTCCAGCTAACAAAGGAGAAGAGGAATGAGAGATGCTGCCAGCAGAAAGAGGCAGCTTGCAGAGCTAGGCTGGACAAAGACAAACCAGGGAAGGAGCTGCAGGCACTGGGAGCAGCTGCTGTCGCTGCTGCGGGAGCCCTGGCTGCAGGCACTGCCAAATCAAACACGTGCCTGGAGGTGTGACAGCAGGTGGGGTGGCCGTAGCTTTGGGGAGCTGCGTGGCCACCACGGAGAGCAGTGCCAACCCCTGGGCCAGGGAAGCTCTCGTGGGATGGGGACCCAGGGCAGGATGGGTCTGTGCGGCCCTGGGAGCATTGCTTCAGTGGATAAGACCCTTCTATGACAGAAAGCGGAAAAGGTGACAGGTTGTCTTCTCAAATGTGACTTGCCACCCTGTCAGGAGCCTTGGGGAACTCCAGCCCCACACAGCTGCTGTAGCCAGCTGCCCTCCCTGATTTTGGTGACGGCGAAGCAAAGACACAGCTCTGAGCACAGACATGCCCCTGTGACAAGGGCCTCCAGCCCCAGCGGGACATACACACTTCCTCGGCATTTTCCCCTGGACAGCAAAAGGAAGGTCTTCTCATGACCTGGAGTGGGCGAGGTCAGAGCCTGGTAAAGCGGGCTGTGTGCTGCCCCACACAGCACCCCTTGTGCCGGGCCGCCCACGGCATTCCTCCCCCCAGTGTCTGCGTGCTCGCTGATGCTGCTCCGCAAGAATCCCCTCTCCCTCTCCAGCCTCAAACATCTGGAGCCATGCTCACGCCTGGCGAAAGCTTTTTTTGTAGGCACTGACAGATCCCTAAGGACCCGCAATTTCCAAAAATAGAATCCCTCTCATATTTTGTACAAATCCCACGCTAAATTACCCTTCTGGGCTCCCAACCTCAGCCTGTCAGCTGAGGACCCAATTTCTGGCTTTGCGAGGTGTGCCTGTTGCCCCGAACCTGCTCAGAGCCCCCCGCTGCCCTCGGTGCAGCTCGGTGAAGTCAACAGTCTTATTTCCAACAGCTGTCAGCAATCTGTTCCCAGGCACTCCCTTCTCTAAGGAAGAGGATTGATGCTAATCTGGCAGCCAAAAGCTGCTTCCCTGTACTACAGTAATTTAGAGCGCAAAGGTCATTTTAGATTTTAAGAACATGTTCCATGTCCTAATTCTGCTTTTTATCCATGCACAAAGAAACAGCCTTTGCATCGGGATGCTGCCTCACTCGCCAGAACAACTGTGGGATTGTGAGCAATCGCAACCTACACCACTTGCTTTCCTCCATCACAAATCCAAGTGGAACCTGTGGTTACGCTTGAATTGTACGGAGCCCTTGGGAGTTCACGTGAAGAGAGACAAGCACTCGGAGAAACTGCAGGTGCTCCCACAGCATCAGCAGAGCCGTGCCAGGGGGGTACTTAGCACTTCTGTCTCTGGCTGCTCTTTCTGCGTTTCCTCCAGGAAGTTTTCGCGCTCTTCGTAGCGGTGTGTGACACAGCCACCGTGCTCTGCTCACAGTCAGCAGCCCCTGAATGTGACAGTAACACCACAAGAGCTTTGGGAAGAGGTGGCGACAGCAGGCAGGATTAGAGCGCCCGGATGCCGCGATGAGCTGCTGCCTTCTCTGCCCCCATTTGTCCCCACACCCCTGGGCTGATGTTCGGGTCCTCCTGAGCTTACTCACACATCAGAAGTTTTATTTTAACTACCAAAAAGGAGCTGAATCCTTCCAACTCAACTCCTGCAGGCCAGAACGCTTCAGCCTGCCTTCCTCCCTCTCTGCAGCCCGCAGCAGTTTGCTCTCAGGGGTTATCTGACTTGAGCATCTGCCTGACACGGACACAGCCACTGACACAGCCACTGACACGCCGTCAGCAGCGGTGCCAGTCCAGAGATGCCAAGTACCTACCTCCCATGCCCAGGAGTCACTCCATATAACGAGTAGCCTTCAGAGCTAAAAGCTGGGATCTAACAACAAGGCAGAGGCCAATTCTCTCCCTGAGCAGCTAGAAATCATAAAACAATAGGGAAGTCCCACACCCCCACTGCGCTGCTTGTGCTCCTTCCCTGGAAGGGCTCCAGCTCCCATTCTTGGAAACAGCTCCTGGCCACTGGAGAGAAGAAAATTTTCTCCTCTCTCCACCCGTCTGACTCACTGCTCATGAAACACTTCCTTCAAAGTCCTAGTCTAGGATCCAAAAGTTAGGGGGAAGTCCACACAGTGTGACTCTGGGCCTTTGTAGAGCATCACTGGGATCTTGATTTCACAAGCTATTCTTTGAGGTTTGGCAGCAAAACACACACCTTGGCAAATTCCAGAGAAACAAAGCACAGTAAAGTCAACGAAAGGCCTGACTGGCATTTACCCTCCTCCTGAAGTGAGGGAAGCCCAACGTCCCTCTTAACCATAGGGAAAGCTTTGTACTAAGATTATTGTGCTGCTCAGGATACACTGTAGGATTCATGCATGCTGAAAGACATTGGTTGTATTTTTTCTATAAATTCTTCCTCTGTCATCTATGATTTCTCAAAAAAAACCAAGGTAGTGATGCCCGCCGTGGCTTCAGGCAGTAGCAGCATTTGACCCACCAAAGGGAAGACCTCTCACAGTAAAATCCCACACAGTGCAGCTTTATTTCAGTGATATGCACAAACATTTCCCCTTCGTCAGTGAGAAAAACCATTTCAGCCCACCCTTCAACTCATTATGGTTTTATAAACACAAATTACAGTTAAGTGAACTCGACTGAACACGCTAACAGCCACAACTTCTTGCCCCAGCAAAGTGGCAAAACAGCAGGCTGCAGCCGAAGGGCTCCTGTCGGCAGCGTCAGGCCGAGCGGGGGATGTACTGCTGAGGACACCACCGTGGTGGCAGCTCTCCAGGTAAAGTCTGTGCTTTCCTAGCTGCTCTACCAAGCACCTCCACCAGCACAGCTCTGCTGGTGACACACCTTTTCCTACCCCCGGGAGATACTGCTGAGCCTGAAGTCTAGTATAAGCCAAATGTAGAAAACAGAAGAGAAGGTTTATTCCACCTGGTGTTAGAACAGACAATGCTATGAGGTTTCATATCGAAACAAGATCTCTGAAGAGCCAGTCTCACGAGCCACATATCCCATTCTTGACAAGCTAAGCAGAGAGAAGCAAGTATGAGTGGCATATAAAGCTTTGTACATCTCATATAGGCCTCACATCCCCAACTCAAGGACCAAGAAAGCCTCAGCATAATTCAAGTCAGTGTTAAACTACTTTTTAAAAACAAAGCCTGCTGCAACAGTCCAATTCATGCTTGCCTGGTCCCAACAGTGCATGTGTCCAGGACAGCCCTGTGCAGCATCTGTGCCAAGGTGGCAGGCACAGACAACGCAGGGACAGTGCTGCACTCTGATCTCTCTCCAGTAAAAAGACAGCTGCCTTCATTAAGCTAGCAGTTCCAATCAGCTCCACGGTCACTCAGTTCAAGAGTCTGAGAAGCAGCAGGACAGCAGTCACCACCAGTACTTCAGAGGATATAGTGGTTCTCTGCACTGCTTGCCTTCCTCCCACAAGGATCCTGTAATTTAAGCAGCACAAGGACTTGCCTACATAACAAAACCAGGTAATCTAAGCCAGCTAAGAATTAGTTTGTGCTAACTGCAATAAACCACCTAAACCCCCACTACATCTCAGTTAAATCTACGTGCTTGTGCCAACAGTCTCCAGAAATAAATGCTTTGTTAAAAATCAGTGTATGACTGCATCGGTATTTTGATACAAACCACCTGATGGCCAAACAGACACATCTTTCAAGAGTCATTTGGAAAATCTCTAGAACTGATTTCTCCCCAAATCAACCTCACTTTTCCCCCTAATTCTCATGTCATTAGTATGACCTTTGCTAACATGCATCCAGGCCAAAATTGAAATGGCTAAAGACAAATCTGTGTGTGTTTGAAGACATCAGGGAACTCCCAAAGACCTTTCCCCTTCTCCACTGCTCCCACGTGCTGCAGCAGTGCCATACGGTATTCCCAGATGTAAACCCCAACTACTCATATATAAAGTAAGTTGCTCTGCTGTCCTGAAATTTGTGTGCACGTCTAGATTTGTTCTGCTCCTTCCCTCCACCTATAGAAAGATAAAACTGGAAGAGATTCAGGGACAGATGACCAGGACTATCAAAGTTACGGACTGGCTTTGGAGCAAAAGCCTAAGGAAGGAATAACTAAGTAGACTAGAAACCTTCAGCTTGGAAGACAGCTGAGGGGAGAACATGAGAGATCCCAGGAGATCCCAGGAGGCAGAAGATAACACATGGGAATAGATGCAATCATTCCACTGCCAAAATCCAAGAGAGTGGTGGACGTCACTGGAGACGTGCCCTTTGAAAAGGAAAAGCATTTAGTGTTCTCTCAGTAACCTGTGTCCACCCTTCCCAAGCAACACCTTCAGGAATATTATGTTCATATGTTTTATGGTCTCATGGTCAGTCACTCAGGTTTTCACAGCGTTCTGAGGGACACCCTGAAGTACTTGGATATTTAGCATCAAATTCCCTGCACAAAGACGATGAAATCTGTAACATCAGAAGTTCGTGCTATAAGTAGAGCGTGGCCTGTGCTACTAAGAAGGACTGAGCAATGCCACAACAGGCTTTTTTTCTTTGCCAGTATTTCCTTGTGTTTTCTATATAGGCAGAGCAAGATTCAAAACAAAGTTTTCAAGATCTGTCCCATATCCAGAGGAGGAAATGCTCTTCCCTTCTACCCAGGTGTGTAACTGCCACCTCAAAAGACTTCCCCAGTCCTTCCCTCAGACTAAACAACAGGACAGGTTTCTTCTCCATCTATGTTTAAGATGAGAAAAACATCTTGGGTACAATTCCTCCTCGCATTCTTCCTTTCAAAACATCTGCACATGCGCAAATATACTGAAGGAGTAAATCCTACTTATGTAGATACACCTGTGACACAAAGCACGCACAACCATGCTATTTACTGAAGTGCAGTCCTGACAAAGCTAGCAGTGACAGCTGGGCTTGGTGTCAGCATGGCTGCACAGGTGACAGGCTAACGGAGACAGAGTTTGTAACAAGAAATGCAACTAAAGCCATCACAATGGTGAGCTCTTTTAACTAATTTGTTACAAAACTAAACAAATATATAAGGGAAAATTTCCCAAAGTATAAATTTCAAAGAAATAGTCTTCGAATTCAAAGGCTAAGCATCTTTCTTTTTTAATAGAAATTATTATTCCTAATATTTCAAACACTAAGAATCCCATCCTGAATAATGAACCATTCTGCTTTCATTATCTGAAGAGATTTGGCAGAGACAATATAATGAAATTCACATGTGTTCATCCGCCAGACTCCAGACCTCCATTTAGAAAGACAAGACTCTTCCCCCGCAGCATAACCTGGCAGTTCTTCTGCTTGGCTCCTGTCCAAAGGCCAAAACCTGAGCATTAATGGTTACTGTTACATTTGCTTTCCACTTAGGAATACACAAGCAGCAGGGATTTTTAAGCTGTACCTTTGAAATGGCTAAAAAGAAAATAAATTATTTTTGACATTTTTTTCTAACAAAACGAGTATTTATCTAAGAAATACCTGCTGCCATTTCAAGGTGTCTAATTAACCAATAGCTTTATTGCAAGGCAAATATTGTCATTTTTACAGGAAGGGAAAAAAACCCCAAATTTATAGAAGTAACACTTGCACATTAAGAGGAGCTGTGGAAGAAGAGTCTCAGGGAATTCCAGGATAATTTGATTAGGGTTGATTATCTTATCTCAAGAATAATAAAAGAAGTTTGAAGCTTCTGTAAGTCTGGGTATTTTCTTTTGGGGGGTGGGTTTTCTTAGTTTTAAGATACAGCAAAGCAGCTAAAACACTCCTACACTGACTCCTCGCTTAAGCTTAGGACATCTCAGGCTTTTTTTGTTTTCCCCAATATTTACAGCTTCTGAAGATAAAGGTAGGAGACACAAGAGTTTCTTGTCATGACAACAGACACCAAGATTTAAGCTGTGATTAGATGGCAAATTTACTTCTGCATCACCACTTTCAAGGAACAAAGTTCCCTGAATCACATGAGTAAGGCAGCAGCCCAGGTCAGCAAACCTGAAAGCTCCATCCTATCAGTGTTTCCTCCTGCGCCTGAAGGGCTCACACAGCTCATGGCTGGGAGCGCAGCCCCACTGGGGTGGTCTCTGTGCAGCTGGAGACAGGCCCTGCTTGTAACGCTGGAAGCCAATACGCTGCCTGCCCACAGTTACACACTGTTCGCAATGGCAAAACCCGGGTCCCAAGGAAAGGTTGTGACAGCACGTCACTGATTTCAGAGCACAGAGGGAGCCCATAAACGACTGCAATATGGCAAGCGTAGCTTGAAATATCATCCCTATGCTATAGGCATTAAACCTCTTTCAACCTTAACTTACCTTGGCTGGAAACATTCACGCAGAAATAAATCCCGTAGATCTGATACACGTACAGAGTTCCTGGTTTCATGAACATTGCCGCATTTCGTTGAGTTTGCTTCCCACCTTTCGAGTGGGAAGCTTCATCTTCCCCACCCAGATAAGCTTCTGTTTCAACAATCCTCCCCCAGAGTTCTCTGCCATCAGGAAGTTTCCGAACTAAAATCTGAAAGAGAGGTCAGAGTGCATCAGTTAGCAACCCTCTGTACAAAATAACCAGAGTGCAAGAGCTGTGGAAACGAAGTCGTCAGAAAAAAAGGACTTGATAGCACTACATACTCTCCTCTCCATCTAGCAGCCCACTCTGTAAGCCAACGTGAACTTTTTCAGCTCCTACCATCCAGGCCACAGACCAGTACAAGAAGTTCCTACCTGTCATTCACCCCACAAAACAGCTGGCATGTCTAGATGTGGCAGTATCATAAAGAACGAGTTTATGATCCTATATAGAGTCCACAGAGTTGGCTTTATTTTCTGTATCTTTCACCCCAATCCACCAGGTTTAAGGCAAAAAAGCACCACCAATATTAACCTTGAAGCACCATGAATGTACATTCTTTAGGTCAGAAGAAATATGACAGTGGCACAAGGACTGCTACAATTAGAGAGTTGCTCTCTCCATAGAGATGCTTCAAACAAGTCCTAGTCCCTAACCATAAAGATAATCATGACCAGAGTGAGTTATCAATGCTATTTCTGTACTTTCTGCACCACAGAGAGGGACAGTGCAGGAGAGCTGGGAATTGGCTTCAGGCAGACAACAGATCTTTGTTATTACAGTGTGTTTCTTGCTGCTGGTACCTCCTTAAATAAAACAAAGCAGATGCAGGGGAAAAAAACCCATGACAGTGAAAAGATTCTCTTTAAAAAATAAAACAATCACTAAACTTCACATAAAGCTTTTTGTTGTTTGATCTGATTTCTAAACTTTTTATTTTACCTATTGTATGTTTAAAAAATACTGCAGTATAGTCTCATTTAGGCAACAGCAATCAGTTCAATTATTCTGTATTCAGCCCTTTCATGTTTGAAAACCAGCTATTAAAAAATGACCTTCAAGAAACAAAGCTTAATTCCTAAGATATGTTTGTGCTGGATTGCTAATGCAGTTATTGACCTGATTCAGTATGGGTGCTCCAGAAGTCTGTTTCAAATGTTGCAACTCTGGTATAGCAGTATTTCCCTACAGCTCTTCTCAAATTGTTGAAAACTATCAGTTTATTATTGTTATGAAAACTGCAGTGCCCTTAGAAAAGCACTTGTGTCTAGCAACTGCCTGTAAACACCCCAAAAGCACACCCACGTGGCCACATTTCTCTTTCAATACGATGAAACGTTCATGGTTAGGTTATGATTTTTAAAAGCATGCAGGCATTTCCCTGGCTCTTCAGACACAACAAATACAGTTGAAACAGTTAAAAAATGGTGATCATTCACAACACGTCACAGTAAACTGTTTATTGAGGGTTTTATTTCTCATTAAGGGTGTATCTTGGTGTTATGACAGTTCATTTTGAGAGGCCATTTACTGCGCGCATGTTTTGGGGTATTTTTTTTGTTTCCAAGAACTCCAGTATCACGTTTGAGGTAAACAATATTAATATACCAGGCACCTCCAAAATTCAGTAGAATGAAGATAATGAATGAAACCTTAAATTACCATTACTGTTATAATTAAAAAAAAAAATTAGAGAATAGACCGGTCATGGGAGATTGGGGGTTATATTTTAAGCAAAACGTAAAATTAAGATAGAAATTGCCTGGCTTGTAATTCTAGGCCTGAACAGGAAAAGTATAGACCATTAGGACTAAAATATCATCTGCCCAGGGTAACTGAATGCATAAGGATGTCATTAAGACATCAAAATATCAAAATAATGCTCATTAAGACGGAAAAAAAATCCATCATTACTGAGAGACTTCAGGTATCCTCATGTAGGCCACGTAAATACCACAGTAGGACAGGACACAGGCTATGTTTTTTTAGACACCATCAAATGCTTTGCAGAGTGAGTAATCAGGGATCTCACAAGACTAAAGTCTCAAACTGAGAGCAAAATCCATAGTTTTCTGAAAAACAGCTTTGTATCATGACCATGAAATTCAGTGTCCTTTCACAAGTATTAAGGTCCAAAAATAACCTCTCAGAGTTCTGCTTACCAGCAAAAAGGGAAAACTACATAAAGTGAGGAAGCTTGTTAGGAAGAACTTACAGAGGCAGCCAAAGGTTAAAGCTGGAAAGGCAAGCCTCTAGCAGGATGTCTATAAAGATAGCAAACACACATGACTTAATCAGAGAGAGGTTAAGACAGACCCCCAAAAAAACCCAGCAGGGTTAAAAAGCACAGCAATGACAAGCAAGACAATATCCCTAGAATTTATTTTTATTTTTTTTTTAGAAAAAAGCTAGACACAGCAAGACAGGCCAAAACCAACAGTTTGTGGAACAAATTCCTGAAGTTATCTAAACCAATGAGAACCCAGAGAGTCTGTTCACCCTACAGACAATAAAGGTATAAAAAAAGACTCAAGAGAAGATAAGACCGTAGGAGTGAAACTAAAAACACATTTTGCAATTGCATTTAGGAGATCCCTGACTGGAACTTCTAATACGGAAAACACTGGAAGAACTCCCTCCCATGGAAACAGAAGACTTTTTTGAAGGACTCTCTAAGCAGAAGAGACATTTTAACTCCCCTACTCTGATTTCCAAAGGCTTTCAGCAAGGTCCAAAGATTCCTCAAAGTTTCAGTAAGGGAGAAGGTCTTTTTGTGAACAAGCAATGGCTTGAAAACTCAGAAACAAAAGATAGGAGAAGCAGGTTTTGGAGTGAAGACAGCTTAACCGTGGGACTGTGGAATCCTAGATGTCTCCACACACACTAGGGCCTGTTCTGCCTTGTGTATTTGTGTTAATAACCTCAGAAAAGTGATCATTAGAGAGCTCACCATGTGTACTGACAATATCAAGTTATTCAGAACAGAAAAAAATAAAAGCAGGCAGTATGACACACAGCTTTCAAAGTATATGGGACAGCATACAAGAAAGTACCAAGCAGTCTGCTAAACTTGCAGAAGAATTAGATACTCGAGTACACTATGATACCGGTCAAGAAAGGCCAAGGGCCTGCCACACTGTTAGCATCACAAGATAGTAAATGGAGGCAGAGGAGATGCTGCTGACTGCAGAGCATTACTTCCCACTGGGATAAGCAAGAGCCAAAACCAAATACAGGCATACCTGAAGAGAAAATAATGGGCCTTGAAAGAACCTTCATGCCACAAACATCAAAGTATATTTCAGTAGACCAGAAAAAAGGGAGAAAAACTCCACAAAATACTAATTCTGAAATGTGACAGTAAACTAAATATGAAAAATTACTCCTCTGACTTCATCCAAAATAGATTTGGCTACTAGTCTTTAAATTCCACTGCACTTAACAAGAAGGAATGAGAGCTGTATTCCTAAAATAGCAAAGCCCTGGAGTCAAATGGCAAAAAAGAATTTCATCCTTTTACACTAGATTATTAGCTAGCACATGGTCCAGTACAGTAATGTCAGTTTACATCTTACCTGTCCCAGAAAAGACTTGGCCAGACTAATACAGGGCTGGTTGAAGAAATCTGCTTCTAGTCGGGAAGTATTTTTTTTCTCTATTGCAAAGTATTTGCTGCTTTTTGGAGAAGAATCCCCATCAGGAGTAGCATTCAGGTTCTCCAAGGCATCAAACGGAGGGAAGCTGGAGTTGCTTTGGAGAGCACTTAATTGAGCCAACAGCTTTCTTTTTCTTGGCATCGTTCTAGAAAATGGATATAAACATAATTAGTAATATAAAGCTTATTTGAAAGTAATTAATTCCCACAAACTCTTTGGGTGGTTTTGGGTTTTTTGGGTTTTTTTGTTTTTTGGTTTTTTTCACACATCTCTCCACAACAAGGAGTCTGAAAGCTACCACTAATTGGACAACCTAGGCAAACTACAGAAGCAGGTGACACATATAGTTGTGTCTACATCAGGCTGGGAAAATATTGGGCTTTACTGATAAGCAAACAGAAAACTACAGTTTGAGCATTCATCTTTTAAGGACTGCAGATAAAAATCAACTCTGCTCCACTAAGCGGTAAAAGTAACTTTGCTCTTAGGTTTGGAAATTCAAAAACTGAAAACAAAGATCACTGAAAACTAGTCCTATACACCTTTTACCTAGAACTAACGTAATCTGTTGAGCAGCCAGGGGAAAAAAAAATAAATAAAAAAAAAGGAAACAACCATCTCAAAAACTGTGCTGGCTCAAAAAGGCCACAGAAGTCATATATCGATCAACTTAAACAGTAATGTAAATGGATGAGAATCTAAAACTCCACAGGACACAGAACACTGGAGTTGGGAGATGCCCTATTTAGAGTCACAGTGACAAACTTGTTTATCGTGCTCTAGAAATGTTTATGCTGGAATCTCCATAAAATAAGCTTTAAATTCAACCTACCAGAAAGATGAAGAATAGCCTGTTCCAGTCAACAGTTATGTATTTTAGATAACTATGTAACCTGTGATTGTTCTATGTTTGTCACCAATTTACCATGTGAGCTTCAAAAAGTTAATGTTTCTGTGCAGCAGCCCTTATACCTGTCAAACAGGAACAAACTTATTCACTGTATAAAGCACTCTGAAATAGGCTAAGAGATCTTGGAGGCGGAGATCATACCACTAGCAGTGCATCATTAGCTTGAACTCAAGAACAATTTGCAGTTTTCTATTGGTCTAGCAAAAGACCATCTCCCAGCTAGAGCACTGCTGGAGATGCTTTTTTTATACAAAAGGCTGTGAAAACATTGGCCAAATGTACTTTACCTATACCGAATACCTGAAAACCTGAACCAGACTTTTAAAATTCACCCATTGGCACTACATTTGCAAAGTGCCAGCTGCAAAAAAAGGGCTCTTAGGAGAATGCAAAGACACCAGGTTTTAGAAGACACCTCATCAGTTCTGAAATCCAACAACATGTAGATATAAGAGAAAAACCCAAAGGTTCAATACCATACACAATTAGAAACACAGAAAGAATCCTGTATATAGCTGAACCTGCAGGGGAAGTATACACATAATTAATCAGCTTTTGCCACTCATTTTTTACCAGATCATCAGCTTTTAAAAATGACTGCAAAAACTTCCACCACCACAAACAATCCTTATCTTGCTCTGACACTTCTTACAAAAGAAGATCCACCAGCAATAGTTTCTTTGAACTACACTGAAACAAATTCAGCATTGCTACACTCTGAATCACAAGTGCCAATTCTCCAACAGTGTTACATTTCACTTCAGAAGAATCCAGACACAAACATATAAAAATAGGCCGCAAAAAAACTCACATTGGCACGACTGGCAGAGAGGCGGGATGTTCTTACTTTTTTTCTAAACATCTAATTACCTATTGCAATAATTCAGTGATGTCAGAGACTTGCCATAGAATAGCCAGCTCCATGCCAGGTATTCTGCTCTGAACTGTGGCTTTTTTCCTAGTAGAAATTCTTAAAAATTTTGATGAAAGTTGCCAGCCTGCCTCAGACAAAACTGCCTGGCAGCCTTTGCAAATGAGAGTCCTGTCTAGGAGAAAGGGTGAGAATAAGAAAAAGGGTTGCAGGAAGGAAGGGACGGAGGAGGAACACTTCTCCATACCAGACTGGCCCTCTAAAAGACTCAGTCAAGGGAATGCTTCACACTGAAGACAGTACCTCCCGATTTCTCTGACAGTATTAACTGGAACTTCCAGTTCACCAGTCACACATAAAGACATGCTGAAAACATGGCCAATTTGAGTAGAGCATTAACTCATTTGGTAATTTGTGCTCTTATGGAATGCGACATCAGAAACAAGATCTAAGTTGCCTGGCACCTACTGCATTTCCAATTAAGCAATTCTTAAAAGCTGAAAGTGCGCTCATGTAAATGTTATACTGGCAGCCTCTGGGCACTTGTAATTTCATTGCTATGGGCTAATGCTAGACAGATCTCAGCATCTTCAACTGTCATTAGAAAGAGCAGTAGGAAACTGCCTTACAGTCATGAGAAATGGGTCACATACAGAAACGTGATTGCTTTAAAAAGCAAAGACACAGAACAACGGGACTGCAATACCATCTCAGAAATGCAGAAAAATCCCAGTCTACCCATCGTCTCCCTGCTTGATCATACCAAGATATGAAACATAAAATTCCATGCCCCAAAGCCTATCAACACTTTCTATAAAGGATGTTGTTGGTATACACAAATCCCTTCTTGCCTATGAAAAAGCACACTGCAGAAGATAGCACATACCAAGTACCCAAGCCCTGTGTGTCTGGGAAGCAAGAGACACGATCTCTTCATGTGTAAGTTACAAACTCTGCAACTCTGCATTCCTAGCTAGATTTTCTTGCTTGTATAGTAAACAAGTTCTACTTCGGTGCCTCAAATAAGAATCAGCTGTGGGTTTAATCGCTTTTTACTAATCCTGTTTTGACCAAACTAGCTACAAGTTGTTAAACATGTGTATACACATGCACAAAAATAAGCCTGGAAGTCAGAAAAGAAAGGTCAAGAGTTGACAAAGCCTTTTCACAAGTGCCTAAAGTGTTCAGGGCTGCTGGGCTAGTCTCAGGCAAGTGTTTAGGGACCCTGCAAGCCAGAATTAGAAAGACATTGAAAATCTGTATAAAATACAGCCACGTGGCACAACACAGGCTGCTTTAATCCTACCAATAAGACTGCATTTGTAGGTATTTCCTTAGGCATTTAATGAGCTTTCACTAAAGTGAGGTAAAAGAAAAAAAAAAGTCCCACTAGTAAATTGCCTGTACTTGTGGCTCACAGGTCCAGGTACCTGCAGCTGCAAGGTCTTCCTCACGCACATATATCTTTCTGATAGCATAATGAAGAAGCCACTTCTGGAGAGACAATCCCTCATTCCAATTCCCAGTTATATGGATTTTATGTGGGAACATATGAATGGTCAGCGCTGGGTCAGACTAAAGGACACTACTCCCTGTATCCTGCTCTCCGGCACAGGTCAAAAGCAGGAGCCTAAGGAAGGACAGAATAAGCATGCAGTGCATTTCCGCACATCCTTCATGTTTTTAGACCAGAACCTCCTGAATCAGGCACCGTTTCTGTGTACTTAGTCACAGTGAGCTTATGCAGTCTTCCCTGAGCCTGTGTGAAACTATCCAAACAGATTTTACTGATCAAGAAAGCTCCACAGAATTAGTCATTACAGCTCCAAGGAGTCACTCATTTTGTGTGTGAAATTAGGACTGCTCCCCACCCACATGAATCAGTTTACATTTGCAATTCATCACCCTCAGCCCTCTTCTTTACCACCTCAAATAAGGTAAAGCCAGCTGAAAACATTGTTTTTCCATGTCATTTACAAAACATCCCTGGGGCACCCCAATGGTGACCTCCAGCCACCATGAGAGCTACTTACTTACTCACATCCTCTTTCTTATCTTTGCACCAACTGTTTATTTATGACAGGGAACTCCATTATTATGTCAAGGACTACTCAGGTGAGGGCTCCTGTTTGAAACCTTCCTGAAATCTGAGTACAGACTGTAAGCCAGACCTCTCAACACGCTTATCTAGATTCACCTTCAGAGAATTCCAACAGTTTTTGAAGGCATGACTTTCCATTACAAAAGTCATGTTGGCTTTTCCCTACTATATAATATTTATGCAGGTGTCCAGTAATTCTACCTTGCTGTATTTTCTACTCATTCAGTTGGCGGTGGTCAAAGTTTCAGGTCTGAGGTCTACAGGTTTCCCCTAGAACCCTCTTTAAAAAGTAGTGACACATTTGCTGGTGAGACCATCATTAGCAGCACTGTCCCTGGGGGCTTCATCTGATTTGGCAACTTATTCTGGCCTGTGGTCTATTTGTTCCATAACCTCTTACACAGACGCTTAATTTTAAGCCAGATCCTTCAATGAGTTCTCAGCAAGAAGGATTTCCTGTCTAACCTAATCTATTAGTAACCAGAAGTAAGTTAATTACATATATCTTTCTGGACAACAGTGAGAAGCAGGCAAAAAAAAAAAAACCTGCTTGAAAGAAAAGTGCAAGCAGGAGCCAATATAGCATAACTATAAATATTAAGTCAATTTCTCCACAGACAGACTTTGATGCTACATGCAATCCCACTGATACCTCAAAAGTATATCAAAATGAATGGGTTTGTTCACCTTAGAGTGCTGGGGATGTCATTTCCTGCAAGACATCATTCTTGCAATTCCAGTCCCCGCTCCTACTGCCTACTGAACATCTTGAGCTTTCTGGAAAGAAGTTTCCTCATCCTTCTGTAAAGAACAAGGAAGATAAAATGAGCAAGAGTGATGAAAAGTCATTAAAAACTCAAAAAGCCTTCACAGCAAAACTGTGCTCTATTTCAGTTGACTCTCTTAAACCACTTTGTTTTGTTCTGTTTTTTCTCTCCCCAACATTCTAGCTGCTATTTTTAACTGAGTGCCAAACTTGCATATTAAAATGAAAACAAACAAGTTAAATAGACTACTAACAATGGATGTTAGCTAGCTCAGCCTCCTGAGATGCAAGTTAACCAAGCCAGCATTTACAGCAGCCACAAACACTGATCAGGAAATGGACACAAGGATTCAAAATCATCTCCGGTTCAGGTTTTTTTCTTTATGTCTACATTACTTGTAGCAAATGTATGTTGGGTATATTTGCCTAATCATCCAAGAGCTCTAAGTCTTACTCTTTTCCACCTATATGAGAGCAGCGAGAACACTCCTGATTTGTGAAGTATATCAAAAGAGCTATAAGGAGATACAGAACTAGTTACAACTAAAGTCTTAGGTACCCATCTTATAAAATGACTAGGAAACACGTTCCTTCCCCAAATCTTAACACTGCATGAGAAATAATTTAGTTCTGGCATGGGGATTGGACTCAATGACGAAAGATGTTTCACCAAAGCCTTTGTTAATGCACTGACAAAAAGGAAAACTGGTCTCAAACTTCCCCCTTCTGAGTTCCTCCTGCAGTACCAGTAACTCAAAAGACTAGGAAGAAATACACAAATAGCAAAGATGCAAAGACTTACCTGCAAATGATCCTGGAGCTGCTCCCCACATGAGCATGGAAGCAGAGGGTTCTCACACCTCCTCCTGAGAAGTCAGCTCTAGATTCAGAAAAAGAAACTGCTCCACATCCAGTTTCACAAAGGTGGACTACACAAAGTCCTATCATAAGTCTTTGACTTAAAGAAAGCAAGAGAACAGATTATTGCAGGCCAAGCTACACAAAGGCAGGCCTTAGCATTCATGCTCTGCACAAACAACGTGCGTGCTCCAAAACCATGTGTATGGAATCACAGCCACACTGTAATCAGTCACGAGACAGGCTCAGGAACAGCTAAGGTGCTGCTGCAGGTGATGAAATTGGGACTGATTCAATGCACATGCTATGAGCCTTACTCCTTAGCAAGGTCCCTTTCTTCTATTCTCAACCAGAGGAGAGGCTTGTCCTACATTTAGTGATTCAGAATTAATCTGCACAGTATATCCTTGTTACAGAGAAACTATTCATGTGTACTTCGCATTCCACTACCAGACACTGTTAAACAGTTATAGTAAGAAAACAGAACAAGGGATCAAAGCCTCAACAGATGACAGTCTGCAAAGATAACGAGTGTAAACCCAGGTGAAGACAAATAGCTGATGAGATACCCACCATGAAAGTGGTGGCCAACTTCGAAACACTAGAACAAAGCCTTCAGGCCCTATATAAACAAAGAAGAATCTGAGAAGAAAGGATGATTTCCCCACACTGCTTTGGATAATATGCTGTATGTGACAATAGCTTGCTAATGGCAAGTGAGACAAAACACTTATGATGTAATAGGGGAACAAAAGCTAAAGTCTCTTCTACAAAAAGATACTTCCAGGAAACCAGCAAACCACTGTTGCCTTGTAGAGGCTGTGGAAATCTGAGTCAGACACTGATTTGAACTGTTAGAGTACAAAGGCGCTCCAGTCATGCCACTGCAGCCTTGTTTCTACCATGGCAATCTTATTTAGAAAAGCCTCAGGTTTTTTTTCCAAAACAGGTTTTTAGCACATTTCTATAGTCTGGCTATTTTTCCTCCTTACAGGGTCCCAACCATACTACTTTTGTGACACATCTGGACAACAGCTGCTCTTTGAGCGCTTCACTGCGAAACCACCCTTCTCCCAAGACCTCTCCAGTATGTATTATCAATTTTGTAAGCTGTTTAGTTAGTTATGTACGAAAATAGCAAAAGAAGCTTTCTGCAGAAGTGGCACGAGAGCTAGGAAACCACAGTGCAACCTTATTTGAAGTGCATTTGTACACCTTATTTAATCAGCTGACTGCATGCCTCTTTCCATCCCCTCGTAGTCAGAAAATGGGGATGTTACCTTTTCCTTAGTTCATTCCATAGTCTTTACAATATCTTTGACTCGCAACATATATAAAAGTTACTGCAGTGTTAGAACAGGTCATCTCCACATGCAGGCAACAACTAGGGCTGACAGCCGTGAGGGAAATGCAGGCCCCCTCAGAGCTTTTCCCACTAGGAAGCATGTAGCAGAAATACTGCTCTTAACTGGTTAACCTGGCGCTAAGCAGAGCCTACGAGTAAATTATTTTTACACAGTAATTAACACGCTCGTGTCTTTTCAAGCCAGTCAGGCCTCCGAGAGGCGGCGGTCTCCGGCACCGCTCGCTACGCGCCGCTAGGCCCGGCCGGCCTTGCGGTGCGCGGCAAGCAGTGCCGGAGGCCGCCGCCACCGGGTCTGCGCCCCGAAGGCCGCCATTTGCAGCTGGAGCTCCCTCACGCCTCCCCGGCCCAGCGCCCGCCCCGGCCCCGCCACACACGCACCTGCCGGGGCCTCCCCGCGCCGCCGCCGGCCGCTTTCCCGCCCAGGCCGCAGCCGCCGCGGGGGGGCGCGGGCAGACGCTGCCCGGAGGCCCGGCGGAAGCCGGGAGCTCGCCTGTGGGGCGGGCCCGGCGCGGCGGGAGGGGAGGCGGGCCTGAGGTGCCGGGAGAGGTGCGGGGCGGCTGGAGTGGGGGTGGAGGTCGTGCCTTTCCCTGAGGCCTCGGTCTGTAGATGGCGGCGGGCCGCAGGCAGATGGGTTTACAGCCTTTTCTCTCTGCTCGTACCTCCTGCTTGCTGGATCGCAGATCCTCCGGAGGCTGCCTTTGAACTCTCCTTCGTTGTCAGCATCCACTCCGTGCTCCTTGCTGTTTCATATTAACCATATACTGAAAAAAATACACATTCCGATGAATACAAATGGTCACAAGCTGGCTCTGTAGAGAGCTGCGTTAATTATCCCCTCTGTTCCCTGAGTAACAAATACCTGGCCTGAAGAAAAAAATACTCTGATTCAGCTTTTAACCAGATGGTATGGTCCAAAAACAGTTTACCTCACAACTTTCTGTAGACATGCAGTGAGGGCTGTTGATTCATAAACAAGCAGTTGGACAAAAGGTATGAGGGAAAATGTGATGGATTGGAATGGATTTATTCCCTTTTGCATACTAAAATACCGATTCCAGGCTAGCACTAGCTAGAACAGCAGCAGCTGGGAGCCCGTGATGCAGAGAAGGAGCACTTAGTGTGCCCCCCATTCGTGAATTTGCAAAGATGAAGGATAAATGACTAACATTTATCAGTGACATCAACAGCTTTGGGGGTGCAGCCAAGTGTACGAGTGTTCTTATGGAGGCAGAAACGAGATCAACAGTCCAGTGGTAAGCTTGAATGTGAGTAAGCCATATAAAAAGCTTTGACATTCCTGTAAATCCTGACTCAAATCCAGAATTTCTAATTTTTACTCTTCCTGTTTAAGAAGATGTAAAAAAAAACCCCAAACCAGCCATGAATGGAGCAAATTCAGTGTCTGTTACATGATACTCATTCTTTTTGCCCATGAAGAAACAGCTAAGGTACTTTGGAACCCAAAGCAACACCAAGAATGCACTGAAAAGCCCTTAAATAATTCTTGTAAAACATGATAGTACTGCTGCTGTAGTGGTGTAAAAAAGAAAGGGAAGGAAACATGCATACATCTGGGAAGTTACCAATACTTTAATTGGAGATCTCTGTATGATTTTTGTAGTTGCAATGGACAAAGATAAGCTCACAAGAGTTAGGATTCTCTGGAGAGATATTGCCAACTGGCTGCATAAATGTGCTTAGCTCCAGTCTGAAATCAGCTGTTGGTGTTACTAGCCAGGACACCAAAAGAAGTTCCTAAAAATGACTGTCAACTGAGTGTCACCAAAAGAGCATCTTGGACTTCCTGACTTGCATGGTTCACATCCTGGCTTTAATGTGGTATTAATATAAAAGAGGAGGACCAAGAAAGTGCGTGAAAAGGAAGATAACCAAACATCAAACTGGCCTTTCAGCAAATTCTGAGAATTAAAGGAGAAGCTAAGCAAGAATAAGATATGTAGGAAGGATTTCCTGGGGTCAGACTAGTTCAGCTTTGCAGACTTTCTCCTGTGGGAGTCTGTGGGACAGGCACTGTCAGGAATGCTGGCTTCTTTGACAGCAGATCTATTTCATGCCCAAAGGAAGTATTTAAAGCCTTTAGCACCTGAGGAATGTGAATTGCTCCAAGCTACAGCATATACCCTGTTCTCCATTGGTCCAATAACTTCAGTGTTACAGAATCAACACCTAAAATAGCCTCCTGTAAAAGCTGCTCTGTTTGAGAAGATTAAAGTTTCCCTCCCTACTGGGCAAAAACTTGTTCTTTTTTCTTTTTTTTTTTTTTTCTATAATGTGAGAGGAATGACTTGGAATCTGTGGTTAGAAAATCTGGCTTTCGGAGACCCTGGGGTCTGTGGCACAATGCATGCATGCAGCGCACTGAGCTTTTCTTGGAGGAAAAACTGTGTTTGCAGAGTGGTTCCCTATGGCTTCCAGGATTTGAGGACTGCTGATTTACCATCCTTTTACAGTAAGGACAGCAGATTAGCGTGGAAGCAGAACAAAGAAGAAGGAACAGATTTTCAAGTTTTCTCTGTGTAAGATACCAAATCAAGCTTCAGCAGCATCTGCTGAAAACCTCCTCTGTTCAGTTGGAAAGAGACATGGAGTTTCCCACCAACGACCATTGACTGGCCACTTCACATGGTCACACTACTTTTGCCAACATTTGCAAGAGCACTGCAACATTTTATGAGCCAACTGTTGAAGAATTCCCATGGATGAAAACGCTCCAAACAGCTCAGGGTTTTTATGACATCCACTTTTGGCCTCTCCTGACATCCAGTCTTGGCTGCTGCTTCCTACTTATCCTCAACTGCCAGTATGTCTTATTTGGAGCTATTTCCAATCAGCGACTGTTTAAGGTACACACAAGCCTCAAATTTGTACCAGAACTAACCAGCTACTAGAAGGGAGAGGTGCTCATAGCTACTTTGGTATCTCCCACACCCAAGCTGAGCCACACATCAAATATCTAGTTTTGTGAACCAAGCCCATACAACTCATTATGTAAGCAGATGTGTATGTTTTACTCTAAATTTGGTGACATCCATGGTGGATACCATTCCACCCACTTTGCACTCACGGTGCAAAGAATTCTAGCAAGTGTGCTGCATGTAATGGGAAAACACAGTAAATTAACAGACCTCCTGGGAGCCTCAGCTCTGGACCGGAGAGGGCAGGCAAGTCCTATTTAGTAACATATTAATGGATTGTACTGAGTCTTTTTTTTTTTTTTACTTATTTTTTGGTATGTAAGATGTTGTTTTCTGACAAGACAGAAATGCTTGGCTTTACAGGATTGCTCAGTGCAGAGAAACAAATGCAAAAACCAAGTGAGCAAGGCAGACTGCTGGGCTGACGGGCTCTGCTTGCTATGTCTGCAGGACTGATAGCTTATGTGGTATCCCCCATGGAATGGGTTTTGGTGGTGCCATAAGGACAGCCATGCCTGGTGGTCTCTCCCAGCTGCATGGGACAGGAATGCTGGGAAGCTGGAGTCTGAGACCAAAGGCTCAGCTGAACTTGTAGGAGGTTGGGAGGCATGAGATGGAGCTGCCCAGGCTGTCAGCCAAGCTTTTTTAAACATGGTAATTTCTTTTCTGAAGGTGTTAAAGAGTGTTTAGTCAGTATTTCCTAAATCAAGAGGAGTCGTAGTGCAAGCACACCTTATAAATCAATCAAAACAGAAAAAGGGTATACATGAGAGTCAGGGAGAATTTTGTGGACACATATATATACATATATATATATGTATGTATGTATGTATGTGTGCACGTATGTAGAGTCAGAGCACTGCAAGCCTAAGAGCTATTAGCCACCTCCAGCACTGCCCCTCTGCTGAGAGTGCCCAGAATGTGCTAGATGCAGGGAAAAAGCTAATTTAAGAAATTCCACTGGCTCTTTGCCCCCAGCCACTTACTCTTGCTTCTCTCCTTCAGAGCAATTTCCCCTTTATTGTACCAGTATAATAACTTGCAGAGCTGTGCTTAAACCAGCTCCCTGAACTGGTTAAGGTTAACATCTCTCATCTCTTCCATGTGCTCCTGCTATCACATCCATACCCTCTGGACGGAACAACAGATCACCTTTGACATGCATAGCCTAGAGCAGTAAGAGCAGAAACAGGCACAAATGAAGTGCATCAGCAAAGCTGAAGTCAGGGTAACACACCGAGGAATAACTGTTTTTCTACATCCTGTGGAATGTCAGCATGCCAGCTGCTAGCAGTAGTTCAGATAAGCTCCACCAATGTCTCATAACAGACAAAAAATGTTCAAATTAGGATGCTATTCAGCTAATGGTGATCATTTGTTTTTACAGGAATAATTCTGTACGCTTTGTAAATATGGAAGAGCTGCTGGGAGGGAACTTTCAAAGGTGATGCTTGTATTGTGTGAGTGTACTGGGATAAAAATCAGTCACCTACTTACTAGCTCCCCAGGGGAAAACAACAGAGCATTCTCCAAAGGAGAGCAGAAGTCATGTACTGAATGGGACCCAGTCACTCTCTGTCTTACAGGCTTGTTACAATTGGCATGGAGAGGGTGAACAAAGACTAAAAAGGAAAGAAAGTGGCCCAGAAAGTGGCAGGATCAAAAAGACAGTTCACACATAGACTGAGGAGCCTATTTTCATAGGACACTGTGGGTACTAAAACGTTGTAGGGGTTCAAGAACCTTTTGAAGAAAGGAAGAAAAATCTGTCCGAGCTATTAGACAGACACGCCATCTCTAACTCAGGAGCTCCCTGAGCCACAAACCACTGGGTCTGGTGGAGTATTTAGGAGAAATGTGACTGTATACTTGACCTGGTTTTATACTGTCTGTAAGCTTTTGCAATTGGCTGCTGTTGGAGGTAAGGATCTTCTGCTTGGTGGATCTGTTATCTGACTCATCCAGCTCTTGGAGACATTCTGCAGGAGTCACCATTGTTTTGCTTATACTGCTTAGCCGATCTCTTCTAATAAATCTAAATTAATCCAGGTAATGCTCAGAAGGTGAAAGAATATGTTCAATGAGCAAAAATGCCCCAGATCTTCTTTGGTGAAGCAGGACTGCCCACCCAGACCCAGTTTGCTATCACAGACATCTGAATTTAGGAAACAGATGGGCGTGGGCATATTTAGAGTCATTGACCACAGGCATGACATAGCACTGGTTACTAAAACTGACCTGAAGTTTTTTGCCTTGCAGGATATGGTAAGGAGGCTTGGATTGAATATCATTGACTAAGGTCACAAGAGTTAAGCCTGAAATAGCAGAACTTGAGAACATTTGGGATGTAAACAGGTGACTGGGGGGGTATGTCACAAGCTTTTTGCAAGGGGTAATCATTGACCAGAATTGTTGGCATGTAGGACCCAGTCTGAGGGAGGCTTTACTGCCTGTGTAACAGTGCTGGCAAAAAAAGATTAGCTCTGCATTCACTGCAAGTTAATTATATTCCTAGTGACTCCTCACTCCATCTTGCTTGTCCTCATAGATTAAAGGAATGATTATAAATGCTGCAAGAGAGAGATGATCTTAGGGTTCACAAGCCAGAACAAGAGGCAGAGACCCCCCTCTCTTGGGGTTTGTGTTTCAAGTTTAGTAGTTTTAACTAAAATTGCTGTTATGTTTCCCTTTTAACCTTCTTTCCCAGGGCAAGAAAATTTACGCATTCACATTGTCTATATATCTCTCTCCTTCCCTTTTGAATCTGCAGGCTGAGTTCCTGTAGAGTTTATAAAACCTAGTTTCTAGGTAGAGGGGAAAGATCTGGAATCACGTCCCTCCTTACAATAAAAACAAGAATGTGCTCAGCAAGTCCCTACACTGTTTCACTGTTTGAAATGTTCGAGACAATCAGCACAGATGTACTGTCCAGCCAGCTCATGCTGCTTGTGGGACACAGGAGGTAGATGGTGTATGGGGGGGGGGGGGAGCAGGGGAGCTGGCAGCATTATGAGATCCTCAGGAGGACAAGAGGAGATGGAGGTTATTGTGGAAAGGAAGTGGGACACAGAGGAGCCTAGGAGACTGTACTTTGTTCCACTGCTCAAAGAGCAACTTAAACATGAAGGATCTCCAGTTTCTAAGGTCCCATTTGAAAAAAAAAAAAGGGCTCTTGAACACTCAAATCTGTCTTCAAACAAATCTCTTCGGTTTGATGTGATTATTTGCTGCTGCAGGATTTCCCAGAGAAACACAGGCAGCCTGAGCTCCGGAGTGAGAATTCAAATAACTGGAAAGCAGCGGGGTGCACCCTCTGCATATCAATTTTTCAGTTGGCATCAGACTTAGTGTTCCAGTTCCAAGAACTGCCACTGAAAACAAACTCCTCCTTTTGAAGAGATGGGAACTCAGATATTCCCAGGGAAAAAAATGGTCTGGGGGCATAAATACAACATAGGTAAAGTTTGCTTTTGTATGTAAATCACTAATGCTTTCCTCAGTGCTCACTTATTTTTAACATCTCTGTCCTTACCCACTGCTTCAGTCAAGACAGGTTTGTGTTGCAGCTCTGCTATGGCTTTTACTTTAGGAATGTAAAAAAAAAAAAAAAAGAAAAAACAAAGATCGTACTCTGACCAATAAAATTATATTGGGAAAACCCCAGTATAGGTTTAATTAATAATGAAAAATTAGTCCCTTTGCTAAGGAATCTTACTCTGTTTGAGGTAGTAATTCCTCTGAACTACTAGGAACACTTTTTGGCAGTGTAAGCTGGATCTCTATGTAAGTGTTTTTTAACAGGCTTTGAAGCTAAGTCAAGTGCTTAAGGAATCATCTCTGCTGAGCAATGGCTCCTGAAATTGGGCAATTATGGTGATTGGCCTCCAGCTCTTCCAGGGCCTCTGAGCCTCTCTGCAACCAACTTTCCAATGACCTTGGCTAGATAACCAAGATTAAATGGAAGACACCTTCTGTGCCAAGCAATGCTATTGCTAAGGCAACCCCTCCTGTCGTTCCTGTGCAGTTTGGGGGTGATCATACTGAAATCAGCAATCCCCTAGAGTGTGTCTACCTGCACCAAAGGTCTTGACACTCACCAAGGAGCCAATTTAAATAGCACTGCTGAGTCTAGCTCTGCTCCTTCCACTGTCATGGGTGGCCAAAGAAGATATGCGAGAACTGAAGTCAGGAGCAGTTTGTATTCCCATAGCAGAATATATACACTCCCATAGGGGACTGTAGACTATGCTGTCTCTCTGGGTAGGAACCCCTTTTCTCTTACTGCAGATCGCTGCCTGTCAAAGGCTTGTTTCACTTCTTAGTTTAGGAGCTGGTTGAAACAGACACCACATCTGGTTGCAATGATCTGAAACTTTCTTGCCCTTTTCAGGCAGCTTACTGAAGGCGAGTTATGTGTGTACAGTGTGCTTTAGTTGGAATACGGATCCCTTTTGGCCTTATGTTAAAATACATTGTCACATGGTGAGAAACAGAATTTTGACTGGAAAGATAGCAACACAGAGCCAATATAAATATTCACTGAAAAAATAGGAATTACTTTCAAAGTAGCTAAGCTCCCAATTTATTCTTCCTATTTCCTGAAAATTTATCACATTTGCTTAGCTCATGGCTTTTTCCTACTTATCTCTTGTTTTCTCTCTGACATTTCAGACATATTTCTGAAAGTGCAGCAGGAGCTGTGTCTTGCTACATTTTGTGGGCTGCTGTAGTCGTTTCAATTAAAACTTGCAGTGGGATCGTGGGTTAGCCTGTTCTGCTCTTAACAAATTTGTAGTGTTACTGGGTAACCAAAGATACTTTGGAGTAAGGCAGAATTCCTGCATTCCTCCTTGTGTAAATAAAATGACCAGAATTGGGGTTTTGGGTTTTCTTTTTTGGTCAGAGCTGCTGGAGAATTCATCTGCATGTCTACAGAGAAAAAAATAATTCTGAAAACTGCCTTAATGCAGCCAACAGATTTGTTTCACTTTTCTCTCCACCTTTCTAGACAGTACACCAACCAGTACAAGAGAGACAAAGACAAAATTGAGGCTCCAGTGAAAGGCTGCTGTGAGAGTGGCTTTGGTCACCCTGGAGGAGGTGACGGAGTGGGATCACATCTCATTGTGCTGCTCATGGGGGTTACAAGGACCTTGTAAGGGCAGGAAGCCACAGGTAGTAACAGGAAGCTGTGGTTCCCGTGCACTAGACAGTACCCAGAAAGGTGGTGGGATCTCCATCCTTGGAGAGTTTTCAGAACTCAGCTGGGTGAGGCACTGATCAACGCACTGTAGCTTTGCAGCCAGCCCTGCTTGGAGCAGGACATTAGACTGCAGACCTCCAAGGGTCCTGTTCCACCAAAATCCTTCAGTAATCTTTTTTGTACGACTTAAGGATCAAGCAGTCCATTGCTACTGTCAGACACAATGACCACTTTGCCCAACTCAAAGCACACAGATCTGCACGCCTTTCACTGCAAAAATCCCAACAATGGTTTCCTTCATGGTTTCACCAAAAAGATAAGCGCTGCTTTAGCAGAAATGCTCATCTTCCACAAGCCTGATGAGCACAGATTTCTTATAAAGAATGCACAGAAAATCTGCTCTTTCTGCCTGCAGTGGAGCTCAAAGGAGCAGTTGCTTGTTCCCTGAGGGGCTACTCTAAGCCTTTCTTTGTGAACCTGTTCCTTAAAGGAGGTCTTCCTATCCTCTTTGCCTCTCTGCTTTTTCTCCAGCTTCTGAGACAGACGCTGAGCGATCCACAGATAAAACCTCCATCTGCCATGACCATGTAAGCCACTTTGCCTGCAGTCTCATCTCTTGAGATGGCCAAAACCCCAAAATACCACGGAGGAGGTATTTCAAAAGTGCTTTTGTCTTGGCAGAAATGGCTACAAAGGATGAAAAGATGGGAGAGGACTGGGGCAGCTTAACGAGGATTTGGGAGTGATGAGCAGAGAAAGGCACTGGAGAGATGTTGACTAACTGGGGGCGAGTCAGATTTCAGAGTGCCTTTTTTCAGAAACTCTGTCTGGCCAGATGTCACGTCTCTCTTGGGGGGCCTCTCGATATAAACAAGGTTTCTCGCCTGTTTTTGCATTAGGAAACTATTGACAGGCACTATAACACTTACTGACTTGCATCTGAAAGTCCATTAATTTTGTTCTGTCACTACCTTTTAATTTCCTTAGCATATCCCATATTTGGCCTGCTGATGTGTAGCATTTCTGCAACATCACTTCTCCAGATGTCAGCTTCAAACTGGAGATTGAAATGTCTGGTGAGGCAAAAAAAAAGGCAGAGAATTTGCCAGCTGGGGTGGTGTGTGTGATGACAGGTTTGTAGGGGAAACACAATAGCTTGATGTGTTTGCTACAGTGACCTACAGGCAAAGAGCTAAGGTGATATTTACACATGCTATTTACAGACCTCACTCAGGTACCACTAAATCAATTACATTTATTAATTCCCATTGGAATTGAGGTTTTGTTTTGTTTTGTTTTTTTGACTAAGAGCATTAGAAATTAAATGTTGTATAATACATTTTTGGAGTCAGCGCTGTCTTTCTGGAGCCATTTCTGTGGGTTAGATGAGCCCTTGTGAATGGTTTCAACAAGGAGTTAGGTGGACAGTTAGAAGAACTGCCATACTATTTTCCCAGGCTGACTGATTGAAGTTTAAAAAAAAAACCCTGTTCTAATCAAAGATAAACTGAGTGATCATGAGAAAGGAAATGCTGCTGTAACTCATCTGTCCTGCCCTGTCATCCTGCAACATGCTGTTTGTCTGCCCTTTCCCAGAAGACCATACATGTGGCTGATTCCACTATTTTGGGATAATGTATATACCCAGGATTCAGTGTGATCAGGAATGTGAGAAGCTGAGCTCCCATGCCATCATACTCCCATGGTCTCATTTGAGAAGAATCGTCCCTTACGGTGTGGTGAGGTGCTCCCAGGGTCTGGATTCACCGTCTGGCTTTGGCACCTGGGTCTGTGCTGCTGGGAGAAACTGTTGCCCCGGGTTTTGAGCCTGGCTGGCCTCTAGAAATGGAAAGAAGTTAAACTATTTTGAGGACTGCTGGGTGGAAGGTCAAGGGAGTTTCAGAGCTATGGGGAAAGGGGAGGACACCAGCAGAGAGGGGTGTGGGACCAGTGATGTGGGATTGCAGCCACAGACCTGGGTTACAGAGATGTTCCACACTGACAAAGAAATGAGCTACTGGCACTGGCAGAGTGGGCCACAGTAGACAGAAACCTGGGGGATTAAAGAAACTGTCTGCTGAGCACCATTTTACCCAGTTGGTGTCTGTGGGACTGGTGTTTCCAAAGTTCAGGACAGATACCCAAGTGGCACTGCATTTGCAGACCACGGGAAACAAAGCAAAACAACCCCCCCCCAAAAAAAAAACCCTCCAAACTTTGTCTTTAACCATCCCAGTGCTGTCAAAATTGCTTGGTTCTCACTGTGATGTCTGCAGGAAAATCCCATATGTCAGAGACCCCCTACAAGCTGTGCACACAGCAGGCCAAGGACGGGGACTTTCCAGGTGTGCTCTTGGATTAGGTAGCAGATATTTTCTAAGAGGTGTATGGAAAATGTGCACTGCAGGCCAAATGCCTGCGCAATCACCTTTCATACAGCCCTGAGATCAAAACCTGTCACTTGCCTTGAAAGAGAGTGTTACCCTGCACAAGTAAGGGTAACCTGTCTGGACAAAATATTTTTAAAATTCCAGGGTTTCTGCAGAGAGCTGTGCTGTAGGTGAAGCAAGTTGCACCCTGGTGAAATGCATGGGACCCTCTAGGCTGACTGCTGTGGGCTTTTGCAGCTGAGCATCCCCAGGAGCTTTTCTCAGGAAGCCTTTCTGCCCAAGCAGCACTGCCAACTTGAGTGCGAAGGTTCCCCAGTGCCAGGGAGATGTCCTGGGGGAGCAGAATGGGCATGTACCTGCTGCTCTGTCCAGAAAATCCATCTAACATTGCAAACTGGATGCAGGTCTTGAGCTGGTGTGGTGCCACCACTCAGCTGACTGCAGAGAGAGAGCACCTCTGTGCCCCCTGGGGAGGACCAGGCCCCCATGTGAAAAGGGGCAGGGTGAAGGGCACCATAAGGGCCTTGAGGGACGGCACACAGGATTTAAACCAAGCAGGAGTTTTACAGCTGTAGAACAAGCTCTAAACTCTGTGTATGTTTGGAGCTAAGTTTCATCCCAGTCCTTCCAAACCTGTGTTCACGTAACTGGAGGTCTGCCAGACTAGCCTGCTGTAGAAGACATGATATTTTGGGAACAAGAAGGGAATTTTTTCCCTAGAGCTTTTGCCAAACCTCAGCTTCTGTGTGTGAGGACGTAGCTTAGGCAGCAAGGTCCTGATACAGGGTCTCGGCTACATGGCCCAGGAAAAATAAACCTTGGTCAAGCATACTGGTGTTGGATGCTTGCAGGCCTATGGCTGTCCGGGGCTTGCTGAGCTGCCTAGCATCGTGGCACTGCAGGACTGTGGTCAGGCAGGACTTGGCACTGCTCCTTCCTCGTCCCAGTGTGAGTTGTGAGTGAGCCCAGGATTCCCAAGCTACTCTGGGCACTAAGCCACTGGCCTCCTTCCCGTTAGCCATAATCACTGGTTTGCTGGAAAATTTATAAGACCTGCTGTAATGATATTTGTGAATATAGAAGCTGTTGTAAATACAATTTGTTTCTAGGATTTGTCAGTGTTTATCTGAGCAACTTCAGCCACCTATCATTCGCAGTGGCTACGACAGTGCTTCTGCTGATGGACTCAGATAGCCATGAGCTTCTGTCAAGGGTTGCAGATTCATTCCTGATTCTCCTGGTGTCCAGCTTTTGCCAAGAAGCATGGCAGTTAGTCCCTCTGGTTTAGCATTATTGCTGGAAATGTTGTTAGCCATTAAATTCACTAACCCTATTTTCAAAGTTATTACAGTATTTAACTTGGCTGCTCCAGTGTGATTTTAAAGTTTTATTTCAAATATATGATATGGCGTAAAAATAGCCAGTGTCTAATTAGAATAATCCCTAGAGAAACTCAGGTTCTTCGATTTCACAGTGAGCTGTTCTCCTCACAACATGGCAGGCATATTTCAGTTCAGTGACAGTGGGTCAAGCCAGACCTCCATCAGCTGGGGAGAGGCTGCAGTCAGAGAGGCCAGGGGAAAGCTCAGAGAATTTCACATTTCAGGAGACAGCAGCTTCTCCAGGCTGGATGCTTATGTAGGGCTTAGGTGACCACCAGCAATAGTTTCTCCATTTGTATTTAGCTTTTCCTTTTCTAAGTTCCTGTGTGGGTGTGTGAAAAAAATCCCCTGCCTCATCCATTGCTGGAATTTCTGGGAATCAGGCAGTCTCCGGCTGCAGCGTTACAGCTTGGGGTTTAGGCTGGCAATGGTGCCAGAAATAGTATCTTGCAAGCGGCAGCGTGCAGCAGTCCGGCAGGCAGTCACATTCCACGGGACTATCATTATCCCATGAAACATTCCTTGGGTTTGCAGCAGGGCATGGGGGGTGAGGTCCAGCAGTGGCCTTTCGGCTGCCTACCATCCCAGCTCCATCCCGCAGAGAGGGATGAGTCAGGCCCCTCGGCTCCACCACTCCGGCAGCTGGAAAGCCGTCCAGGCCCTCCCACAACACCCAAAGAGCAGCTGGAGGCTGTGCTCCAGGGACCTCTGGTACAGGTGATGAAGTCTGCTGGCACTGCTGGGCAGCCCCCTGCTCCACACAGGGCTCCTGAAGTGCTGCTAAACCCCACATCCACGTCCTGAGGGGCTCTGGGAACATTTTGTTGGGGAAGATGGGGAGACTGGGGAGTGGCTTAGCTTTTCCTCTCAAAGCCGCCAAGCCGGGCTTACTGTGGCTTTGCCCAGACACACTGAGCACATGCTCTTCAGGGCTTGGTCTTGTTTCATTTTTTTGTTCAAGACTGAAACAAGATATACAAACAAAACTGTGAGGTGGATGCTGCCAAATTACCAGGATGTTGCTTAGACATCTCCTCCACGTGTTCCCCAGGACACTGGGAGGTGTCCTTGGCTGGCCAGAACCCCCTGTCCTCCAGGTGCATCGTGAAACCCCTGGTGCTCAGAGCTGTGCTGGGGATAGTGCTCTGTGCGGGACACATATTGCATCCCTCCCCTGAACGAATGGAAATATTTTTTTTTTCCAAAATTAGTTTCCAAATGTGTTGGAATTTCCTTTCAGTAGGAATTCTTGAAAATCTGGTCCTCATTGTGAAACCAAATGGCAACATTTTCCTACCCTCCTTCTCTGGAATTCCTCACCCAAAGAGGATGGCAGATTTCAGGCATCTTTGTTCACAGGTCAGCTCTCAGGATTACCCTGCTGAGAGGCTGAGGCCAGGGCCCACTGCTTGCTGTGTGGCCGATTGAATTTTCATTCTAACACTGCTTTAGCTGTTACAGCTAAAGAAAATCATGGTGCTGATTGAGAAGATGTTTCTCATCTCCTCCAGTGAGACTGGACTGCTTGGGGACCTGGCTGTGTTCAACCCCATGGACACATGCAACCCTGCACGAGTCCCTCCCTCTTAGCACAACACCCTCTGTTTGCAAAAGGCTGTAGAGCTATGGGTCATACACCCAAATTACCCTGATACAATGAGAGTACTTTACAGCAAGGCAGAGTGTCAATAATCTCGTTTAAGAATGACATATCTTATTTTCCATGTCTTCTGGTATCATCTGGACCTCTGGGAAAATATCTGAAGCGGCCTGGCAAATTCCCAATTGCACATATGAAAAGAGTTATTTTCAAAAGGCCAGAAAAACAACTGTTTGTGAGGGCTGATTTCAGAGTCTGACTTCACTTTGAGCAGTGGCTCCTCATCGATTTGGTTACCAGGGCCATGCTTTTTTAAAATTTGTGACAAAACTCAAGCTCTAAACAGAAAACACAACTGCCTTTCAATATTATGATGGACTCTTTAGTCCTAAACAGCAAGGGAGATAATTTTATTTGAAGCCTTAGTTACAGCAACTCTTTGTTTGAAATTCTTCCAGAGAAGCATTATCTCATTGCATCAAACCACCAGCTTCAGCGGGCACCAAGGAAGCATCTATGCCCAGGCCTATTTTGGGAGTCTGATCCCAATGGCTCTTTTGATCAAAAGTAGGTCAGATTTTATTCCTTTTCCAGCAGGAAAATTAAGAGCAAGCCCAAATACGAGATTTCCAGGAAACCAGAAGAAATTGCTGCTTCTATTTCTAGAAGCCCTGCCAGAGACAAGCTCCTTTGTACTCCGGCTAACTCCTCTCCTAAGTTTACCATATGATTGATGACTCAAATTATGAGGTTTTGTTTCCCATTTCTACCTGAGATTTCCTGTTTGGGCTCTTCCCAGATGCAATGAGAAAGGTTACCACAAAGGTATTTATGGACATATAACTCTAGCTGCTAAATTTGTAATTGCCCAGCCCCAGGGCGGAACATCCTTTTAGCTGAATCAGTGGTTGTAAGAATTGCAGCACATACGGTGCAAAACTGGCCTCACTTGCAACACCACTCACCTACCATTCTGGCTCTTTTGGTGTGATGATGTGCAACAAAATTATACTAGACTCTGTGATTGCTGAGTCTGAGTCAGCAGCACTGGATGCTGCAGTCTCTCTATCTTCCCTGGCCCCAGTATGCCCAGTACTGTGCCGGCACCCTCCTGTCCTTCAGATGCTTCTTCTGGAGATATTTAAATACTTGGTTTTGATCCTTCTGGGGACTGCTGGGAATTTATATTGCCAAAGGCATTTTTCCTTGGCAATGTCCATTTGGAATCAGCACCATCAGTCCCTGTGCGTAGCAGAGCCTATATATGAGCCAGTGGTTTATATAGGATTAGTGCGTAAGATGCTAAAGGTGAATCTCAGCTCAGCACCCAGGCTGAAGAGCTGCCTTATGCTGGAGGTGTGTCTGGTCAAGGAGCTGTGTCCCAGTAGCCTGGGATCCCTCCTACACATCCCAGCCACGCCACTGTTTGCATGCCAGTGAGGCTGATGCAGTGAGCTCAGAGGGGGGGTGTGTACAGACCTGGGGCCTGGAGCGTTATCCTGTGGATCCACTGAGCAAGATATCAAGTCACCTTTGCTAATCAACCCCAGTTGCAGCTAGATCCAAACTTCAACTCAGTAAAGGCACAAAAACATTTGTTCTCTCCATGGCAGCCACGTGGAAAGGGTGATGGTAGGGACAGGCCCATTTCCAGAAGGAAGGCATCCACACTTTCCAGGTGAAGAAGGCTGGGATGGCTCCTGTCCTGGGACAGGAGGCCTGGTCAGGGAGAAGTGAGCACTGACATGCCTCGGCTCCCTGCCTGCAGTGCCTGTATCCTTCGTCTCTTGTGTCTGAGCTGTCAAATCCTTCCACATTCCTGCCCTAATCCACCCTCAGCAGCGCTTGCTGCTCCTGCCAGAGGCATTTCTGACCCTTGTCTCAGGAGTGCACCGTGGCAGAGCGTGATGCAGCCGGGCGGGCGGCTGTCCCACTCCCATGGCCAGTGCAGGGAGCCCAGCGCAGGTGGCCGCAGCCCCAGGCTCCTTTGCCACCGTCACTGCTGCAATAAGGCAACGTTTATGGCCCACAACCAGGGTCAGGTGTGAACACTTTTGTTCATGTACAAATAGCCATGGCTGAAAGAGCTCAGTGACCAGAAAGGGTCTCCTTGCTGCCAGGAAACCACATCTGAGCTCATTTAGCACTGACCTGCCACAAATTATCATCTGTGCAGTCATTAGCCAGCTTTGGTGGTCAGCATATCAGCACGTTGCTGCTTAAGTAATTCCAGCTGAGGACAGTCTGAGCCTACCAGTGTGCAGCTGTGAAAGAGCATGGGGCTACTGGAGTGAATTCTGCTGTCTCGTACCACCAGCCTGGTGGGAAAGGCCACGAGGACCCAGCTTGCTCAGTTAACAACACGTGAGTTGAAACGATGGTGGCACTGTGGAAGAAATATGCCTATTTCCATTAGCACAGGGATCCTTCCCCATAGGTTGTGGCATGCTCTTGGGAAGGCCGTCTCTTGTCTGAGGCAAGTTGTTTTCCTGGAGGTGTCGTGAACACAAAGATGTTCTCGGTTCCTCCCTGTGAGCTGAGCAGCAAGCTTGGCCGCAGGGACTGCAGACACTATATGGGCTTTTTCCAGCAAAAGGCCATGTAGGAGGCTGAGAGGAGAAACCATACTGCTGGCAATCGCACTGAAGCCACAGACAGTGAAGAAACCACATAACCAAGGACTGGCCTTGGGAAAACATCCTGATCACCTCCCCCTGCAACCAGGAACCACCACTGATGTGCTCACAGCAGACACTGTTTTTTCTGTCAGCTTGCACAGACCCAAGAGTTTCTTCTCCTTGGTAAACCTATGATGTCTGCAGTAGGAGCACTCTGCCACCCCAAACTGCTCCTGGGAGCTTAGCTCCCGGCTGAAAAGCACCTGGTCTTTCCTATACTTCCCCAAAGCGTGATGGAGCTAAGAGCATATCAGGAAGGATCTGGGGGTGCCAGTGTATGAAGGTGGCATTGTGCTGGGCAAAGTTTGTCCATTTTGCCTGATTTTCCTGCTGTAAATGAACATCAGAGCTGAAGGGCAGCTTTGTCCCTGTTACCCTAATATCTTCCTGTAGATTTCTAGACAAGACATTGAGTCTCTTGATCCCAGGGAGGATAATCACTTCCATGGCTGTTGGCAAGGGTAGAAGCTGGCTGCCCTCAGTGCTCAGTAGCTTGAGGCTGAGTATTTGCTCCATTCCCTTGGAAAGAGCAGGAATTATTTACTGGGGAAAAGATCCTCATTACAGCTGGAACATGTCCCAGGGATCAGTGACCTCAAGAAAAAGCAAATTTGGTGATGAAACCAAAAGCAGAGGTGAAAAGGCCAGCCTCGTGATGGGGTCTTTGCCCAAGCTGAGCCCTGTCAGTGATGGCTCAGGGTCCGCTGGAGGGGCAGGGTCTCCCCGCGGCAGCGTGCGTGGTGTCAGGGCTCGTGCCCCGGCTCCGGCCCTGCCGCTGTGCAAACAGGAAGCTGGTGAGCAGCTGCTGAATAAGTCATTTGGGGGAGTTTGTACCAAACTGGCTTTCAACTCCTGAATGTGTAGGAAGGAAAAAGCCGTGAATACGCCTTTGTGACCAAGTTTGGCACCAGCCACACTCTGTGAGAAGGACAAGAATGTGGCCATTTAGAGGGGAGTCAGCTGCCCTTTAAGAAATGAAATGATCCCTTCCCTTTCCTACGAGGCTTTATTCAGGGGAGAATAGGAACGAGACAGTGAGCAGCTTCTTTCTCTTGCTGGCACTGAGGGCTGCGAACTAAACCATGGATGCTGGAGCACAGGAGAGACCCCACTTCAAGGAAGCTGCACAGCCCAGTGAGGAGCCTGTCCAGCTGGTCTCCCTGGCTGCAGCCTGTCTGCTCCAGGAGGAATCAGACCAGGGCAGTGAAGCTCCAGATCTGCCCTTTCCTGGATGATTGTGTGTGCCCTGCAGTGATTTTGCTAGGACTCCAGCAAAACATCTGCCCGTCTCCTCCACAGGGCTCGGAGGGGTTTTGGAAGCAAGCAGTTTGGAAGGTTTTGCCCTGTTTTGAAACAATTCCCCACCCAGTTTTTGAGAAGTTTCTGTACGTTACATTAAAAATGGACTATGTCCAAACATTTGTGGGTTTCTTTTTTGGAAAGCCTTAGATATTTTGTACAGATCTTTCTTTTGTGGACAACTTGAAATCCAGGGACTTTGTAGCAATCTGGAATGAAGACATGCTCTGTTTTATCAGATCCTTTGGGAGGCTGGCCTTCTGCTTTCTGTCTTGTTGAAGCTTTGACCATATTCACTGGTGCAATTGTCACCTCCAGGGAAAGAGGGGACAGGTCTCTGGGGCAGACAGTCTGCCTTAGCCAAGGCTCTGAGAGGACAGCTTGGTGACACGTATACCCGAAAGTTTTCCAAAGATTGACTCAGGAGTTTTCTGAATGACTGGCTTTGGGACCTCACAAGTCCTGAAGCAGTAGGAAGCTCCAGATGATTTCAAAATGGTTCACGTGCCAGGAAAAAAGAAAAACAAGCAAGGCAGATACTTGTAGGCTGGCTAGTGCCAAACTGTGTCACTCCACTGGGATAATTTCCTTCAAGTGCAGACCTTTTGTAAGAAATGCCTGTAATAAAATGTAATACGTGCATGGGTCTTGGGTGAAAGTCAAGATTAACAGTTGATTTCTTCTTGGGTTTCGTTCCTTTCTTGCCTTCCCCTGGTTTGGCATCTTATGACAAGCATAAACACAATATTGGTTAAAAACTTTGCTGGCAGCTTGCTCTTTCTGCCACGTCCTGCAGAAGGTCTGGAAAGACAGAGACAGCTCCACCGGTGCTTCCTCATTTAAGGTTGGCAGCAGCTTCTTTAGTTCCTGCACCCAAAAGTCTGCAGGAAAACGGGGAGTCTTTACAGCTCAGTGTGCTTTGACAGATGTTTGTAGGCTCACTCTTGATGGGGTTTAATTACGAGTAAACCTGTTCCTGTTTGCATAGTGCTGGCGTTTCAGTGCACATGCATTGCGGCACCTCGCTTTGGATCCCGAGTAGAGAGGAGAGGCAGAGAAACTGGAGACCCCAGAGAAGGGCCGCTGGGATGGCTGGGGCTGGGGAGGAGAGGCTGAGAGAGCAGCCTTGCTTACCCTGGAGGACAAGGTGGAGGGGGCTGAAACCCACCTTGCATGGCCCATAGAGGCTACAGGGACCCTGCAAGGGCAGGAGGCCGCAGCAGGGACAAGGGAAATGGGCCGCACACAAAGACAGGGCTCTTCCCTGTGAGAGCGGTGCAGCCCTGGGACAGGACCCAGAGAATTGGTGGGACCTCCATTCTTTGAGGTCTTCAAAATACTACAGCAAAGCCACTGCCTAGATGTGCCAGAGACAGAGCTCATAAAACCTTTGGAAGCTGGTAAGCCCCTCCTCTTCCCTGGCTCCTGCTTCAACCTGAAAAATCAGAAATAGTGAAGAAGGACCAAACCAGCAAAGCAGTGACAGACCGAGCAGAAGAGACACCTTTCCAGCCATGCCTTTTCCCATTTACCAGGCAGCACAGGGGGACCGATAAAGTTTAGACCAGAGCCCAGGAAAGTAGATTGTTTGGAATAGTTTTTACATTAAATGTTATTGTTCCTTAAGTTGAGATAACTACAGTATCACATGGTTAAATTATTTGTTACTGGAGAGTTGATCTATGTTACTGAAACAGGGAGAGTGGATTTTACTTTGAAATTTCAGCCTTTTACTTTGTCTTTTACTTGCCTATGCCAAAACTATTCTTAAAGATTTGTTTAAAGATTTACTGGATTTACACAAAGCCCTGTTATTTTAGCTGAGCAAGTTCTTTACAGGGTTGTTGTCAGTAACTGCATTATTATTTTTTTCTCCAATTACTGAGTTCATATTTTTACATCGAGAGTGTATCTCTGCTCTTTCTGCAAAAATGTAGTTTTTTTCTGACAAACCAACCAAAATTCCTTGGCTTTTTTATGAACTCCTTCAGTTCATTTGTGAACTGAACTGGAAATGTTTGTGGTTGTGTTTGCTTTTTTTTTTTTTTTTTTAATACAATTCCCTTTTAGTTAATATGGGGACTTACAAGATGGTGAACTTCGTTGTGGCTAATGCTGTGTTTGAACCCCTTTCCATGATGCTCTCCTTTCTGAACTATATAATTCATTATTGCCAATTTTGAATGTTGCCCTTCAAGGCTTGTCCCCAGCAGCAGGTTAGCAGCCACCTAGGCTAGCCTGGAGGGATGCGCTTATGGGCTGCAGGCTACCAAAATCTTCCTCGTCCACCTGACATCATTTCTCACAGTGCTTTGAGGATTGGCTTCTTTGGCATCTGTCAAGCTGATGTGCTGTGTTCCTGCCTCTTGTGTACCTCTTCTTCATCAACATGAATAACTCTTTGTACCAGAAGGAAGTGTAGCACCAGTAGCTGCTAAACCAGCCCTGGCAGGGGGGCAAGCAGGAATCCCAAACACCACCATGGCATTCAGCTACTGGCCACAGAGCTCATGCTACTTGGGGCTCACCTTTCCCTTCTGGCACCATTCCCCATAGCAGAAGTCAGGCATTTAAATGAAAGTCACTGTTCAAAACTCAGTCACTCCAGAATTCCAAATCACCAACAAAAAGCTAATTTGTGCCATTTGAATTCTGCCTCTTCCATGCCTGCTTTCTGATGGCAAGGTTTGATCACACGCTTGGTGACTATGCTCCGTATTTGATTGCTTTACAAGAGTCCTTATGTGCCTCTTGGAAATAAATCTGTCTAGTTTTGAAATTTTGAAGTGATATTATTTCATCTGTTGCCAATAGTGGATTGGAAAATGATAAGAGTCTTTCAGGCTACACAACAGATATTTTGGGAGTTTCATCTTACTTATTCCATGACATTTTTATTCCTTCCATATGAAACACACATATATGTATGGTTTTTTTATATATATATATCTGTATGTTAAAAGCTCATATTTTTGTTGGAGTAAACTGGAGAGAAGGAAGCTATTTTGCTCAGTGACATTTCTTAAGTATGTTGGAAATAATAGCCTTCTTTACACATGTTTGGTTTTTTTTTTTTTTTTGTCAATTCCCCTAATGGGTTGACCAAAATGAAAATTGCCATTTTGATCCAAATGGATTTTCTGGGTGAAATACAGTTGAAAATAAATATTTCTGTAAGGGCTGGCCACAAAATCCTACTTTTATGTTATTTCCACTCCTCCACCTCCTCCTGGCACCACAAACACACACATTCCCTGTGGCTAGAGCTAGGAATGATCAATTGCAATTAATCTGGGCAGAAAATGAAGGGGCTGAGTTTTAATGTGAAATCCTTGTGCTCTGCTGGGCAGCAGCTCCTGTGACTGTGAGTGTTCTGGGGTGCCATCACCTTCCCAGATCCTCAGCATTTTGGCTCCTCTCCCACCTCATCTCCTGGTTATGGTCCCCAGCCCTATGTGGACTCGCTGAACATGCCTGTGAAGTGAATTATCCATCTTGGTTTAGGCAGAGCAAGCTACGGACTAGGACAGTGGGGCTTGATTTTATTTTTGGGCCTCTTCCCTGGGCTTTAAGTCCTGCTTAACACCCCAGCCCTGCTCTGTGCGCAGCCCTGTGAGCCCGCCGCCAGCTCAGCCCGCAGCACATCCAGCTCGTCACTGGGCACACGCAATTGCCAGGCTGAAGTCACCACTGTGTCCCACCTTGCCACAGTGTGATCCTGTGTAACAGTGTCTGCCATGCCTGCTGGTGGCTGGGGGTGACGGGGGCTTCAAAAGACTTTCTACCCAGTGTTAGGTTTTTGAACTTAATGTAAATTGAGTGGATTAGAAGAAATCGAAGTTGCAACATAGCTGCTTGTTAGTAGAGGTTTTTTGGGGGTTTCCTGAAAGCAAAAGTTATTTCATTTGCACTCCAAAAAGCGTTAATATTTTTGTTGCAGATCAGCAGCACCATTCTCAGCTTGGCATCCGATCTGGAGAGGAGGCATCTGCACTCCAAGCATTTTGAGCCGACACTCTGGATCGATGGGCTGTTAGCACCCATGGTGCTGCGGTAGAAAGGGCACTGCTGGGGCTGAATGCTCGGAGCAGCCAGCGGTGCTTTTCCTGGCATGAGGCTGGGGCAGAAAGCAGCAATGCCAGCTGCACATGCCGGAGCTGTAGGGTAGCAAGGAAGAGGAAAGAATTTCTCTAGCGGCTCTGGTGAATGGATCCCACAGTACCAATCTCACTTCTCCTGTCCACAGGATCTGCTTGCACATGGGGCAGGGGGCGATAACCTGACCTGCGGCTGGTACCCGGGAACCTGGTTTGTTCCCGTGAGGGGAGGCAGGTGATCTCTGATCTGCACTGGAAATGCGTTCCCCAAGGGGAATCCCCGTCCTCTTGCTCCTAGCCATTCCCTCTCTGGCTCCTGGCCAGGCCACCTGCATTTGAAACTCTGTGGGACTTTGGGTTTCTGTGTTATTAATCCTCCCCAGAAGAAATCCCAGGCCTTTCTGGACCTCTTCTCTGTTTGCTAGGACAGCTGCCAGGGCTGCGCCGCTGCTTCGTGTCAGCACAAGAGGCACTGCAAAGCCCGTGCATTTCCAGAAGGCAAGGGGAGCTCTGCTTCCTCCACGAAGGCTGTGCTTGCCGGATACGGGGATGCTTTTTTGGCAAGCGGGTCGAAATCAAATCATCTGTCTAGATAACCGTCAATCCAGATAAAAATAGAGCTCTGTGCTCCTGGTGTGTCCCAGCTGTCCTCACATAACTGTTAGGCAATGCACGCAGGCTCTAAGAAGGGAAAAAGGGCTGTGCTGGCTCGGAGCATTGCACAGCTCCCCGGTGCCGCATGTCCAGCAGTGGCCATAAGCACATGCAACACCACCTTTTGCCTACTCGGGTGTATAATCAATATACAGTGCAGCCCAATTTAATGCTTGATGACACAGGATCATTGCATACAAGGAGCATTGCATACAAATCTGCATGCAGCGGGGAGAACCGCGGTGTGCTGGTGAAGGCGAGGTATTGAACAAACGTGTGAGGTACCCATGGGCTGTTTCACACCGCTCCCAGCTGGTGCAGACCCACCAGTGCCTGACTGTAAGTGGGCAGGTGTGTGGCTCACCTGGCTTTGAAGAAGTTTAAAGCGAGCTGCAGCAGTAGAAGTCCTGCACCTCACAGGCTGATGGGTATCTATTTCACTGGGTCTTAACCATGTCTTGTGGCAAGATCACAGGTTCACATGGGTTTCAAGTAGAAGGGAGGAAATTCCAGTTTCCAGCAGAGAAGAACGAAGCAAATTCATGTAATCACATGTTCATGTTAAACATAACAAGCACCAGAAGAGAGCTCTCCTTCAGCTGGCCCTCAGAGGCTGCATTTCAAACAGAAGTACTCCCTGCAAGCATTCGTGAGGGAAAAAATAAACAAGGTTGTTGGGCTGGATGACCTACTCTGGACCAGGACTGGTGGGTCCTCAACACCAAACTGCTGTTGTGCACCAGCTTGTGCTCAAGAGAGCATCAGCGAGAAGCTGGCCTTAACTTAACCTTATCCATGTATAGTCTGATAAGACTCCATGCACTGAAGGAGAAACACCCTCCTGTGTGGCACTGGGAGCAAGGAGGGCGTATTCTTGACCAAGAGGGTAGATTTTACCCAACTAAGTGGAGATGCCTGCAGTTGGGTAAAAGAATCCTACCCCACAGACCTGTGGGCTGGGCAGGGAAGCACTGGGGAAACGAGAGCTTGTGGGATGGGGTCAGCAGTGCTGTCTGCAAGAGTGTCATACAGGAGCAAGAAATCATGTTTCAGTGACAGAGCTTTGTTTGTCTTGCAAAATGCACGTACTGTTGGCAGGAGGCTGAGCGAGCACGGGGCGGGTCAGAGTCACACTCTGGCCCCAGAGTGCTCCTCCTGGGAGATGCTGAAGGGCCCTGTGATTTCATCTCTGCTCTGTTACGTTACTGGACACTTTTCCTTGTTTATGTGGTAGAAACATCTGAAAATAATTTGTGCCTGTTAAGCTTTGCGGACAGTTGGGGTTCTGTGTGCAATTTGGTCTCCACCTCAGCCAGGACTAGCTGAGGCCGATCTGCATTTGCTCATTAGCTAATGAGATGCAATGCAGTTAGCAGGGCTCTCTGGGGGGCTGCCTTCGATGCGTGGTTGCAGTTGCTGTGCACGGGCACGTGCAGGGGTGGGTGTGGTACCGATGAGCTCAGCCTTCGTGGGGAGCACTGGCCCCAGCAACAGGTTTCCTGCTTGCCTCGATTGCGGGTTGGCAGGGAAGACATGGTGAGATGGCAAGGTATACACACACACCCCCTACCACCCCGGTTCTTACTAATATCAAAAGCATCTACAGCTGTGGGTCAGGGACCTGCATGCTGCAGGCCTTGCTGGAGCTCTAGCAAACCTCTGTGTGAACGATACATGCTGACCAACGCTCTGGAGAGGAGGGATGGAGAAATCTTCGGCAACAGTCCCAGGACAAAGGCAAGGACAGCTGAGCAATTGGGGTGGGAGGATGCCAGCCAGAAGGGGAAAATGTTGAAGCTGGGAGGAAAGAAGCAGCTTAGGGAAGGGATGATACGCTAACCACATGGCTGGAGGAGGTGTGAAGAACTTGATGGGAAACACAGGGCTAAGCATGGGGAGGGGAATGAGGCAAAGCAGGTAAAGTACAGTGACAGAGCGAGAAGGTAACTGGGAGCAACCTAGGCCAGCGCCAGCAGCTGTGTGCCACCCCTGCGAGAGCCCCGGCGCCGAGGGTGGCAGCGGGGCCGGGGCAGGCCCAGCAGGACCCTGGCAGTTGGCTGTGCCCGGCCCCTCTGTGTCCCATCGTGCCGAGCTCGGCTCCCCCCCGGGGCTCCCCCCGGCTCTGCCTGCTCTCGCAGCCGGGCGCTGCGGGGAAACGCAGCTTCCAGCAGCCCGGGACTAACGGGACCTGGAGCTGCACCCCCAGCTCGGCCGGGGGTGGGCGGTTGCAGCCCCCAGGGAGCGCTGGCCACCCGTGAAGCCGACCCCCAAAACGCCGGCGGTGGAGGCGGGGGCTCCACGCCGGGGCTGCGGGGGCCGCGGGCGGGCCGGTGGCTTCCGCCCGGCGCGGCGCATTCCTGCACCGTGAGTCAGGGCGGCGGCGCGGCGCTATGCGTCGTCCCGCGGCCCCGGGCGCTGGCACTTCCCCGGCGGGGCTCAGGCCGCCGAACGCCGCTCGGTTCCCGTCTCCCATTTGCATGCCGCGGCTGTGAATGGCGTGCCCGGCCGGCCGGCCCCTGGCACGGGGGAGGAGTCTCCGCGCCCTCCGCGGGCCGAGCTCGGCGGAGCCGGTCCCTTAAACCGCACTGGGGGGCGGCCCGACCCGAGCGGCGCTTCGCCGCTGCGTTCCACCCGCCTTTACGGTGAGTCCCGGGGCTGAGGGGTGTGGGTGTGTGTGTGTGTGGGGGGGGGTCGAGGCGGGGGTGCTCCCGGGGTTCGGCGCACACGTGAGTTGCGGGCTCCGTCCCGTCCCGCGGCCCGGCCGCCTCAGCCGCGGCTCGGCAGCCCCCTGCTGGCGGCGCGGCCGTGAGGGGCAGCCCCGCGCTCCGCCGAGGGCCGCTCCCTGCCCGGCTGAGGCGGCGCGGATCGCGCCGCCTCAGCCGGGCAGGGAACGGCCCTCGGCGGAGCGCGGGGCTGAGCCCGGTGTCCTGAGGTGACGGCGCCGACCCCTGTCAGCCCTGAGAAAATGCCCCCCGCCCCCCCCCCCCCCCCCCCCCCGCCCGCCCGCCCACCGTCGTGAGGTAAAGCGCGGGCTGGGGCAGCCCTCGCTCGCCTCCCGGTACCTCAGGTGGAGAGCCCGGCCCTGTCAGTGACAGCTGGAAGTAGCAGCGTTTGGATCTGTGGAGAGGATCTGTGAGGAGAACCGGGGTTTCACAGCTTTGACCGTGGATTTCTGGACATCGGGAGGTTGGTGACCCTGGTGCTTTCGGCCGTAGGTGAAGGTGCGTGGTCATGGCGTGTTTCAGCTGATCCAAGTCCGCGCTGGAGCAGAAATGGCCCCTCCGCCCCCATCTCTTCCCACACGTTTGCCACCCGCCCTTCCCCTGATGCTGTCACCGCTGTTTCGGCAGCCACTTTGTGGAAAACATACTGCTTTTTACACGTAAAGGTTAGTTTTCCTCAGGACCGAGTCCCTCAACTGACTTTTCACACTACGCGCTGCTGGCACGAAGCAGAGGATCACAGCAGCCCAACTGGAGCCTGAGTAAGGTTGTTGCAGGATTGCGTCCTTGGTGCTGAGTCCCTTCAGGCTCCTCAGAGAGCGACCTGTCCTTCCCCTCCATCGCTAGCCCCGCTGTGGCCAAAAAGCCCCTTGTGCACGTTGCAGCTTGTGCTTTTCTCCCCTGTAACTCGGGAGAGGCGAGCGGCAACACAGATGACTTGTGCCTGGTGCTTGTCCTTGTGCACGGGCATGGTTCTGGCTGCTGGTTCTCTTGCCAGGTTGGCTTGGAGGGGTGCTCGGTGTTGGTCAGGGATGCCTCCAGGCCGGGTCTTGGAGTGAGCAGGAAGTTGTTTCCTTTCTTCCTGTTTTTGTCCCCATAGCTGCTGATTTCCTCTGGGAAGAAAGCTGTGTATTCTGCAGTAAAGGAAAAAATAGTCGCACGTAACGGGAAGGGACAAGGCAGCAAAGTTGTAGGCGCTTCTGAATGAAGCATGGGACGAGGAAGGAGCGCAGGGTGTTAACTGCAGTAATGCTGACAGACCGGCATAGACAAGTAGCTGCCTTTGTGCCATGACCACAGCGGTAAAAAGGGCTGGCTTGAGGCCAGCTGGGGAGCTGACCCTTGGAAGGAGAATGGGATTTCCATTCCAGTGTGTGGATATATGTTGCTCTCCAGCTCTTCTGTCTTGGTGGTGCAGGTTTTGCAAGAGGAGGTGATAACTTGTGTTAGATTAGTTAATATAGTTAGAAGAAACAGATAAGCTTTCAGATACTTCCTTGAAGTTTTCATTGTTAAAAGGACTTTATGAAAGGCCCTGTGTACCTGAAAGCTTGTCTACTTTTTTTTTTTTTAACCCTCTGTTGCTCTAATAACTGCTATCATCCCCCTCTCCTGCTGCATCCCTCTTGTGTCCTTAGATCCTCGTGGCTACTGCTGGGCAGCCCAGGTCTCCACTGTCTGTGTGCGGATTCTTGGGGAGTTTGGTGCCATTCCTGAGCTGGGACCCTGCCAGCCTCCCGAGAGGTGCTGTGGATTTGGAACAGGTCCCCAGCTTTGTTGTGGTTTCTGTGCTCATCGGTCCTGAGCCCCCCTGGAAGGCAAGCGGCTCTCATGCATGGTCATCTGTCAGTGGTGTGCCTGATTGTGTGTGTTCCCATGAAAGGAGGTGAATGCGGCGCAGTGTAAAAGCAACTCCCACAAAACTAGTTCTGCTCTGGGACTTCCCATGACAGGCTTTTTTTTTTTTTTTTTTTTTTTTTTTTTTTTTTTTTTTTTAAGCCATACAGTTGCAAGAGATCTCCTACAAACTGGCTTTTCAGGTTCTCGGGAAAGCCATGGGCTGGCCCCAGTCTCAGGAATGTCTTGCTCTGTGCCTGGGTAGGCTTCAGCCGGGGTGATGAGCTTTGGATGTGAAGAGTGCTGCTTGCCTGCAGAGCAGAGCAGGCACCTCTTCTCTAGTGAGCTCGTCCTTCCTGTGGCTTGGTGCTGAGAGCGCATGGCCCTGACGTGTCACCTCAGTCAGGAGTTATGTCCCTCGGAGAGGGTCAGCGCCTCGTCACTGGACTTGGCAGATGGCTGATTTAATTTTTGTGGTGGGGACTGCAGTGAGCCTGCAACTGAGCGAGGTCGTGAGGCAGGAATAGGAATTCCTTTTGGGGTCATCAGTCCTGTTCTTCTGGAATCCAGACCCGGAGAGTAGTCAGCAAGTCCCAGCACGTTGCCCTGAAAGAGGCAGGGTCTGCTGAGTGTGGCATGATAGGACAGTTGATTCTGGGCACAAAGCCCACATGCTCAGATATAATTAGTAAAGATTTAATTCCATTCAGTGTGTCAGATCTCTCTGCAGTGCAAACACAGCCTGGTTAGTGCTGAAGGCCTGAGGTGGGAAACATGACCAGGAGTCCCAGTTTTTCCTCTTCCGTTCAGTGTATCCAGGAAAAAGGCTAGCAGAGCACTCCGTGTGCTGCTGGGGATGCTGCCCACTGAGTGAGACTGGCTGTGAGCTGAAGATCCTGGTGTTTCTCTGTATCTCTAGCAGAACGATCTTTGAGAGGATTCTTCCCTTGTGGTTGTTCCCTTTCTTCCTTAGTTTTCCCTTTCTTCCTTAGTTTTCCCTTTCTTCCTTAGTTTTCCCTTTCTTCCTTAGTTTTCCCTTTCTTCCTTAGTTTTCCCTGGATGCTTTGGCATCCCATGAAGACCATGTGCTCTTCTTGGAGGTTCCAGCATTAATTGTGACCCAGTGTGACACTTCTTTTAATTGCTGTTCCTGCAGCCACCTGCCTGTTGCTGGTATATGACCCATTTTGGTAGAAACACTTAAAACTCAAGGATGGGTTCCTTCCTAAACATTTTCCCTGAACTGAGATGTGGATTAGTATCCTGTCTTTTCAGCTGAAGAGGTGCTGGGCTCCAGGTCTAACTTTATTGTCATCTAGTTGGAATGAAATGGACATGAAATGTGCAGATCCCACCCGGTTTATTGTAAGGTTGCCTCCCTGATGCTGGGTATGTACCTGTTGTAGTTTTAAGTAACCCACAGAACGCATGTCTTGTCTGCCTGCTCAGAGAAGTGTGTTGGATCCTCTCTGCTGAGAGTGTGACAATGTCTCAATGTGTGCTGTAGCCTGAATTTAGTGGGACTTGTGTTGTGGGTAAAATGTCCCAATGCCGCTGGAAAATAGAGTGAAGATGGTTTCTTTCTTCAAAGGAGGGGAAGCCCTGCTGTTCAGGGTCATGTGGGTAGTGGTCTTCTCAGTGGTGGTTTTTTTTTAATCTTTGTGGTTTGTTGTTTTGGTTGTTTTTTTTTTTTTTTCTCTTTTGGTTTGCTTATTTTTTGCCTTGTTCAGAACCAGCAGACAAACCAGTTGAACTGAATGAACATGAGGACCTGTTGCTTACTCCACTAGTGTCCAGTGATTTCCCCTCTGAGGTCAGCACCCACCATACAAGTGACAGAAAAATATTTAAAAAGGACAATCCTAGTCCTGCAGATATTAGTCCCAAGGGATCAGGGAGGCAACAGGCAAGAATTAACCTTGGAGGGAAATGAATCTGTTAGACAGCATTTCCCATTGTCATGCTGGCAGCTCTTTCTGTGTCCTTGAAGAACCCCAAACTGATTTGGTGTGTGATGTGTGCTCTTGCCACCCAGGCCTGCTTTCTCGAAGTCATAGAGGCCCTCACTCCAATACAGCATGGGGTGGGAAAGACTTGCCTGCCAACCACTCTGCTTTCACAGGCTGGCTTGACTGTGCCTTTGGGAAGGTCTAGGGGCAACCCTGTGAGAATGGCATTTCCACAGGGAGCAGTGGAAATTGTGTCTGTGCTGAGATTGCCCATTGTCATGTCCTTGTTAGCTGAACTTCAGGGGTTTCTGATCGCTTGCTCCTTTTTTTGGTCCTGCTCATCTAGCTGCCATACAGGAGTAGTTGAAGCCCACTTAAGATCCCATGTCTCATACTTGCTGTTTTCAGTCCATACTGCAGTAGGAACGAGGAAGTGTGTTTTTGTTTTTTTTTAATGTGTGTTGGGATGTCACAATGAGCAAATGAGTAGCTGAGTTTTTGAATAAATCACCCAAAGTATGGTCAATCCTTCTGAATAACAAACGGTGGCGATTTGCTACTTGGTGAAGGCGGAGAGCTTACTCTTCATGTTAAGGTTAACTTAAATCTCCTAAAGCTACTGAGTGCGAGTTCCATTGGTTGTGTGCTCTGTTTGCTGCAGAGACAGCAAATGTCAGATTGATATAAGGCTTGTTCTTGCTGAAATTTGCTTTGGGTGCACTCTTCAACTATGTAGATGAACCATTTGTTTCAAATATAATTAAAGCTATTTTTTGCATACCATTGGAAGCATTAGAACTATTGTGATGTAGACCTGAGCAGTGGATACTCAAATTCTCAAATTCTGGGGCCTTTAGCAACAAATAGACCTTGCCCTAGTAATCAGAGCATCTCTAAAACACAGCGATTATTAAAGGAAATGTAATTTCTTCTCAGTGAACTAAGAAGTATCATTACAAAACACTTCCCTGGCACAGTACAGCCTTCCCAAGGGGAGAAGAGATATCAAGACATGCCTGATCTTGCCTTTTCTGGAAAGCCTACCTTTGCCGCCTCCTCCCCTTCCTGTTTCCACATTGCTGAGAGACAGCCCCTTGCTCTGCTGGTCAGCAGCAATCCCTACTTTGAAGGTGTGTTTTTTTTTCTTTAAAAAGGAACAATCTGTATGAGGTCATCCTGAAGCTGTGCAGGATGCTGCTTTTACTGTTCTACAGGTCCAACGCTTACTTGGCTTTGACTCAGTGAAAGTTATAACAGCTTGAATTTTAAAATCTTGAGGGCTCAGGCAGCTGCATTGATGACTAGAGTTTCCGTATTTCAGGAGTTATTGCCCTGTTGTAGGCAGCACATGGGAGGTACTTTTCTCTGTCAAATTCAAAGCCCACTGCGTTAAAGTGAACTGTAGAAGACAGCAGGCTGTGAGTTGTTTTGCCAGAAAGTGTGAGCATACCTTCCTATTCTCTGACTACTCTGGGACTGTAATTTCAGGGAGAGCAGTGAGAGAGAACGTGCCATTCACTCAGATTGAAGAAGTGTGGTTCACTTAGTTTTTTAATTTGGTTTGCTAAAACAAAGTTAGAATTTGATTGTTTCTATTTGCGTTATAAATGAGTTGGTGTGTTGGGCACACATGAACATACACATGTGTACACATACCTGCAGAGCAAGACTAAGCTCTTCTTGCAACTGCTTTCCAGTTAGACAAAGTAGGAGATGGTGTGTGGCTGACTGTCGAGTGCTAGCAAGAGTAGAAGTCAGACTCCTGTGTCCCTTGCTAAATCTGCTAATGCTTGGGAAGAGCAGCTCCAGCTGAACCAGCTCTGCTCTGAGTCCTTGGCTATTTAGTTGTTGCTTTGAAGGAACTCCACTGAGCCTCATTGCTGTGGGCATTGCTGGTGGATGCAGGCTTGTCCTCTCACTTGGATCCAGGTGAACAGAACTGTGGTTGTGTTGGAAAAAACCGGTGTGTGATGGTGAGTGAAGATGCTCTGAATTTCAAAGGAACGTGGAAAGAAAGCTGGCTTGAATGGCTCAGATGCTGTGGCTTCCATCCTTCCTGAATATAGTCCGTCTTCTGGTGGCTCCAGTGTTTGTTATTGTTATTTCCTCTAAGATTTTTTTAGATTGCTATTCAGCATGGTTTTATGTAACTTTCCATAGGAAATGTTGTCATTTGTGGCAGTTTTGATCTCATTTGCCAATGGGGCGTTTTTATTTAGCACAACAAACAGTGATTCTTAGCTGCTTTAGTACAGAGAGCTTTTGCCGTGGAGGTTGGGTGGCTTTTGGTCTAACATAATTCTTGGTTTGGAGTATTGTGATCTTTTTAGGGGAACTTGCTAGTTTTGGCAGTTGCTTTTCCATTGATTGTTTATTGATGTCATATTTTCTAAACAAACAATGCTGTAATCACTAAGAGGCGTTACTTTACCAAGAAAATTGCTCTTGAGGTGGGTGCACTGGCAGCAGCTATTTCAAAAGCAACCAGAGCCAGTGTTTACTGCTGTCTTGAGAGTTGTACCAGTGTTGTGTTCCTAGCTTTCCTTGTCCCGAACACTTACAGTACTTGTGATGCATATGAGGGCTGGTGGAAAAAACTTAAAATGCACAATTCCAGTGAAAAATTGTACCTTTGTTAAAATACAGTGGCAGGATTTTGTTGGTTTTGTCTTTTGTTTTCTTATGTGGGGTCATGGCTTCGCTGACAAAAGCATTTTTGTGCGTCTTACCTTGCTGTATAATTCAAGCAATAACTGTGTCCATGGTACTTGTGGATCAGCCAGTACTTGACAGCACATCTGTTTTACTAGTAATGAAAATAAATCCAGAACAGGGTCTTCTGCAGCCCCATTAATTGTTGCAATGAGTTAAATGCATACTAAAATAGTTTCTGTGATCATGCTTTCCTGCTTCTTTGTTAACAAGGAGCTGAAGAACGTGTAGACCCAGGCAGAGTACTGAGCCAGCTGTGCTTTGAGGCTGCTGGGGACCCCAGGGCAAAGGGCTCTGCCAGCTCAGCACAGGCACTGCTAACCCAACAGGCAGCTGTGGCTACCTTGGAGCAGCATGCAAGAACAAGGCTTGTGTAAGTGATTCTGCTGTAGATACGCTTCCAGTGCTGGCAGTCAGTTGTTTATAATTGGAATTGTTAATATTTGAGTTGTTAATGTGATTATACTTGTTATCCATTCTGGCTATGGTCACTGTGGCACTGGACCACCAGTAGTATCCTTGGGTTCCTGCACAGGCATGCTGAGAAGCATCAGCTGTCTGGTAGCTGTAATGGATCTCTAGGTGGGAAGCCTCTCCTTTTGAGAACCAGGCAGTGCTGACTCTACCAGCTTCCCTAAGGAATGGGAGTGATGGTCAGTGCTGGCTTCTCTCACCCTATGTTTGACATACTGTGACTGGAGCTATGAGCAGGTATCATCATCAATCTGTGCCCAGATGTAGCCTATAAGTGGCGTGCTGTGACCAGGGTATTGGGACATGGCTGCTGGAGATGTGGCTGTTGCATGTGGTGGCAGGCTGGTGTTCTCTGTGCAAAGCTGCAGGGTGTGTTCATGGAGAGGCACAAACAGGATGAAGATGCCAAAGTACTCCAGAAGGATTTCCACTGCTCCCTCCTCTTTGTTTGTTATGTTTTATACTCGAACTGTTCCCCTTGCTGGTATCTGGTATCTAGGGGCTGTAGATGGTTCTGTATTGGGTTTACTCTAGAAGGTGGAGTTGGATGCTGATCGCTTGTTGCCTGGGCCCTGTGTGGACTCTGGGGTGCAGGCATGCTGGCTAGTGCTGTGAACCTGCTTCTGTCATCTGGTCACACATGCTTAGGAGATGGAAAAGACAGTCCCTCTGTCCAGTCTGCTCTACTTGGCTCCTTTCCACCTATTTGCTTTGTGGGTGCCACAGGCCATAGATGAGCAGGGGAAACTCATCCCTTGGGAACCCTTCTATGGAAGCTCCCCATGCATGAGGCTTGGCTGTCAGCTCTGGAGAAATCTGTGGATGGTTTGGATGTTTTGATCCCACCAAAAATTCGCTCTGCCTCTGGTGATACAGTAGTATTTTATTCCTGCTGCACTCAGCACCTGCAGTGAAGGCACTTCTCAGAAGATTTTTTAAGCCTCAAGAGATGCAGAACCCACCACCTCCCTTGTGATAATTGTTAGCTTCCTACAGTGCTGCAAGTGTGAGTTTTTTGCCATGTTTTCGTGATCGCTTTAAACTGTGCTGCCTTGAGAAGCAGTCCAGTCGTTTGGCTCCAGCTGCTCTTTTTGTTCCCCTTTCCTTCTGCTGGCACAAGTGTTTGTGGAGCCATGTGGTGACTTGGATCAGGGAAGGAGCTTGGGCTGGAACAAACCGTTTTCTTTGCTGAGCTAATGTGGGTCGGTTCCCAGTGTGGATCACCCAACAGCTGCAGGGATGCCCGTGCCAGCACGAGGAGGGGGGCAACACAGGGCTGGGGGCACTGCTTCTTCTCTTGTCTTGCATCTCTTTCAAGTGGGTGTGACATCTTTATAGCTTGAATTTTGAGCGTTGGCTTCTGTGTTCTTGTTACTATTCTGCCTTTTGTCTGCTGCAACAAAAGGACCTTGAAGATCAGTCAATTGCCTGTGTGAGTGTTGTTTGTAGGCTGCAGTTGGGGGTCATCTTTTAACCTGTATTTGGAGAAGCTGAACTACAGATCTGGGGACTAATGGGAATCAGAGAGTTTTCTGAGTTCCCTGTTTTTTCTCTCTTCTATATAAGGGCGCCAGATCTGGAGACCTTTCGGGTCCCATGTGATGCTGCTTTGAAAAGTTTTAATGCTGGTGTTCCAGTAGGAACTTGTTTATTATTGATTTCCATCATGACCTGTAGCTTTTTCTGAAAATCAAGAAAATCAGTTGCTCAAAGGGACATCTGATCTGCGCTCCTGTTCATGAGGTTGACTCATATACATTCGGATTTCAGTGGCAGATGCTTTATTACCTGTATTTAAAACCCACTGGCTCTGTATATAGCTGAACTTTCTCCAAGTTCAGTGGGTCCCAGTTGAAGCTTTGCAGTCTTGGTGTGCCTCTTGCATACCAGTATCATTCTACAAGGCTTTGCATTGAATCCAAACCCTTGGGTTTTTGCTAGTGTAGCTTCCCGTTTCCTGTCTGCTTGGCCTCTTCCAAGCCAGGAAGTTTCCACTGGTATTTCTCAGTTAATTAAATGAAGTGGTTCACGGTGAGATCCCTCCGCGCTGCTTTGGTTGCTTGGGTAGCCGCAGAAGTTAAAAGACCTTCTCCATAGCAAGCTCCCCACCTTGGTGGGTTCCTGCTGGCGCAGCTCTGCAACGGTGCTGGCATGCTGCTTTCCCATGATCTACTTGCATGCTGGTTTTACGGCCACCTGCTCAAGCGTGCTCTTTCTAGGTTGAAAAGAAAACTCTCAGGTGGAAGATTGTGTGCTTTTTAATTCACTCTCTACAAGGCAAAGTCCTCTGTTCCATTGAAGCCCACGTAAAGGATTTCGGCACCTCAGATCCATTCTTCCATGTTCTGCTTTGACATGAAGTTTAAAGACAGTTTGGGTAGGGACAGGTCTTTCCAGTGTGCCACACTGGCCTGCAGGAAAGCTATGTCTTTTAATAAGAGGTTGGCTGTTCCCCAGGCCTCCTGTCTGGTCCCTCTCCAGAGGAGAGCACAGGGGCTCAGTGTGCTGTGTGCGTGCTGGCAGGGGCAAATGCAGTTTCCCTGAGCACTGATCTGCTGGGCTGGGGATGGAGGAACATTGTTTCACACAGGTGGGGGACAAAGGTGCTCAGGCTGTAGTTTGATGTTTCAGCTCAGCTGCTATCATGCTGAGCTATCACTGAATAAGCTGGTCCTACCCTTCCTCTCTCAGGTTGCACAGAGCTTATCTGAAATTGAGCCTCTTCAGGATGCCAGATCAACAGGAAATAATTTACTAGGGTTAGTTTTGTGCTGGTAAAACACCTTGAAGTGGCTCACTAGAGTAAGGCAAGACTGCTTTTTGGGCAGCAGCTAGCTGTCAGGTTGGTTTGCTTGCAAGCGGAAGGCAGGGGAACCATTGCCTGTGTGATTTGGTGCAGGCTGTTTTAGGCAGTATCAATCCCTACCATCACTCACAGAGCTTGTGCATGGGAGAGGGCAGTGAGAGGGGCAGTGGGCGTGGGGATGGTAGTCCTGCCAGCTCCCTGCTGTGCAGGGCTAAAAGGGCAGCGGGTCTGCCTAGCTTGCTGCCAGGCTTGTGCTCAGGGGTGCCTGGGTTGCTCTGACCCCACCTTCTGCTTGGCAGCCTCATGAGGCAGTCTGCAAAGCCTCATGGCATCTCCTCCGAGCTCAGCAGTGAGGGTCAGGAGAGCAGGAGAGCACCCTGCACAGGGCTGCTGGCAGAGCAGTGCTGCTGGCCTTGTTTCATTTCTGAGGTAGTTCTTAGGGGGAGACATGGTGGTGGTCTCAGCTAAAGCCTGGGTGTTGCTGTGCCCTCAACAGCCTTTTCTAGAGTGCAGGGTCACAGGCCTGATCCTTCTTCCTCATCCCTGCCTGCCCTCAGCCCCTCCATCTGGCTTGCTTTAAAGGTCTGGCTTGCGCCTGGTATTCGAGATATTATTTGTAACTTGTTGGGTCTGTTCCATGCTTGATGGTTTTATTGGCAGCCGCAAGACTGAAACCCCACTGCTCCTCTTCTCCTTGGGCTTCCTGCCTTTTCCCTGCTGTGCCAGCAGAAATCCTCCTCGAGAGAGAGGCACAGCCAGCAGTCCACTGTCTCCCCTGGCTCACTCTGCCTGGAGAACACATTTAGGATCCCGGTTTCTTTGCTGTCCCTCCACCCGGATGCCTACCCGTGTGCCTCAGCCAGACAGCTGCATGGGCAGACCCCTTCAGGTACACTGGCCTTGCCTGGGACTCTGCAGAGCAGGCATGGCAAATACAGCTGCTACAGTGATGGGAGTTTAAAAAGTGGAAGAAAACAGCTGGAGGCTGACCATGGGGCGTGGTGATCAGATTGCAATGGAGTAGCCCAGGTGTCTTTTACGTGCACACGCTGTGCTGGAGGGGAGCAGTGTTGCTGGAGAAAGTAGATTATGTGTGTTTGTGTGGCAAGGTTGAATGAAGTTGTTTTTTTGTTTTGTATGTTTTTGGAAGGAAAAAAAAGCTTTATTTTAAATGGGAATGCTGGTAAAATGGAAACTTTGGAAGAAAAAAAAATCAGCATGGGAGTAGCTTCAGTTATCTGTTTAAATGGAAGGATGGTTTGTCCTTGAAATGACTGTGCAAATGTCTGAATGTATTTGAGATGCCTGTCAGTTTTAGGAGCATACTCAGGCTTCTGTACAAGGCTTTTCCTTCTCTGTTTGGGTCAGTGGATTTCACTAAGCAGCTTTTCTTGATCATGTGCCAACTTTGGAATTTAATGCGCTCTCCCTCTTTCTTAGCCTGACCCACAGCAGAGTGGATTTGGCTTTTGTTCTGGTACTGTGACCTTGCTTTGGCACGAAGCTTTTGAAAATGACTTTCCCAGAATATCTGCAATATACCACCTTTTTCTTTTGTTTGTTTATTTGCATTGAAATGGACTTCATTAATAATTTTTGCACTGCTACCGCAGTTGTACATGCAGCTGATCAGTTGGAAGAAGCTAGATTTACAAATGCTGGGTGATCAACCTGTGTGCTGGAGAAGAGTTTGTGTTTCTGGATTCCTCAGTTCAGTGATGCTGAGGGAACAGCTTCTGAGCTGACTGGGCAGTGCAGGTGGTGGCAGCAGGACTGGAACTGTGCCAGCACTGGGATGAGAAGTCCAGGCAAGTATTGGGGCCATTCCACCTCTTCCCAGTCTCTTCAGTGTCCTTACCCATGTCTCCAATGGCTCTTACATGATTTTGGTAATAGACTTCTCTCTTGATGTCACTTGGAATTGGTATCCTAACGGTTCCCAGAAGTTGAGTTTCAAGCCCCAATGACAGGTCACAAAAGCTTGAAAGCATGAACATTTCCACCTTCCCAGGGAGAAGATATTTAGTATATGTCAAGGTTGGTGGAGCATTTTCTGGACTTTAGGAGGTGCTGCAAACCACAAGTGAGAGGTCTGGAACAGCTCCTGTCCAAGGACTGAGCAGCTGGATGTGGATCCTGCTGTGCTTGTGGGAAGAGAGGATGGTAGGAAGGGCATGGAAGAGATCTGTAGAGTCAGGATTGGCATGGAAAAGAGGACAAGGAAAAGCTGTTCACTCTTCTAGCCCAGGCCTGAGAACTATGGGGCATCAAGTGAACACAGGAAATGGCTGGTTTAGAGACAAACTGGAGAAGATGGCTTGTCACCCAGTACATGTTTCAGCTGTGGAGCTCTTTGTTACATGCAGTTACGAATACCAGAAGTTTGCTTGATTTAAAAGATGAGTTGGATAAATTCTGGAAGAAAAATCTTTGGATTGATGCAGAACCATTAAATGCGAAGACATCTTTGGCACCAGAAGCCTCCGAGTTATTCATAGCACATGCCATGACTCTGTCCTGGGAGATAACGACTGTCGAGTGATCCTGTACTCTGTACCCATTGCCAGGCATCCTCTGTTGGAAATGAGATACTGCCTTTAGATGGACGCTAGGCCTGACCTTGCATGGCTGTACTGTGTATGTTCCTATCCTTCTGCTGTCAGTGACCTCTTCAAAAAGCTTGTTGGAACAGTACTGAGAAATTGGGACTGAGGATATGGGGCCATTCAAATGAAATATGTACCAATGCAGTCAACTCTGAAACAAAACCCATTGGCCCAATCAAATATGTGGATGTTGTATCCTGAAATACTAACCCCTGAAAATAATCGAGGGGTTAGTGTGAAACTTAGCATGTGCTTTTAGAGACGGAAATTAGTGACTGCAGCACTTTTGAGTGAGGACCAGGTATAAATTAGGGGTGTTACCTGCCTTGCAAAGCCTCTGTTCAACCGTCCAGCTGTACATGTATGTACGCAGCTATGCACCTATGTACAGCTAAACTATATGTCTATGTATACGGCTGGATCCACATTCAGTCTCGCCATTAATCTGCTGGAGACCTGCCTCTTATGTCCAAATCCCAGTCTTTGTGCCCTGAGTCAGAGGCAGTTGGCTGACCTGTGCTGTGGCCGTGTATCCACAGTGTGCAGAGGATCAGGCCCTGCAAGTTTCATCTTATGTGTTTGTGAGGTTTAGGCTTGGCTGCTCCAAATGCACACATGTAGTTGGGAATGCTAAACAGCTCTGCCTTCACTGTACTTTTTTATTGGGAAACGAACATTTCAGTAAGTAAGAAAGGTCAAACTGGTAGAAGAACTTGCTCCCAAGTACTCTGTTTGCAGTCACTCTTGAAACTCACCTGGTTTTTAAACACTTACACAGTTATATATGCATTTTAATGCTTTGCTATTTACAGAGCTCTTTAATGGCTGAAGTTGGGACAAAGCAGTGCATTGCTTTGTCAGCTACGTGAATTTCATCTTGAGATCTTCTTTTGGCCTAACGTACAAACTCAAGTCAACTTTGGGGATAATGATAAGGCCACAGGCTTGACCCCATGTGTGTGCGTGCTCTGTCCTCTTCCTTGCATGTGGCGTGTGTGCACACTGCTGAAGATCCCTGTGCACTAGTCTGCAAGGGTTGCGATGAAGCCAGCGTGATGGATAGGTGAACATCCCTGTCTGTGGCAATTTGGGAAGGGGGACTGAAAACAGATTTCACTTGAAAGTCTTTCACAGAGTGCAGTGTTGTTGTGCCAGCTTTTGGACATTTCATTCACTACCATCCTGGCTTGGTCTCACTGTTTGATAAAGCTGCAAACCTTACACGCTTGTATGCGTTACACCCAAAGCACCTGCTCACAAAGGCAGCTCTGTAGGTGGACAGGAAGGAAGCTGAGTGATGTCTGCTCATTAAAGAGATGCTGGAAAAAGAAGAGTTGCTAGTTCAGAGGCTCTGCATTTGCCCTTGAAGGCACAGAAAGGAGGCTCTTAAGTTGCATCATGAGGGGCATGTATGAAATAGGTTGTGTTTGGTCATGCTAGACTGGTGGCTCTGTCCCTCTTTGCTTGTCTGATTAGAGCATCTCAAGAAGACCTGGTGTTCGTGATCCTCATGGGTAAATGCTGGAGCTCTTTGCATTACACCAAGGGAGTTTTTCAGGTATGAGAAATCTGCTTTGCTTTCTGACCTCACCGTAAAGGCAAGTTTGCCTGTTTGTATGCAAGACTGAAAGTTGTCTTGTAGTGGATTTACCCTTACCAAGAGCAGACGTGAGTTCCCCTAATACTCTTATTTTCTTCTTATAGGAAGTTAGAACAGATGCATTTAGTCACCCCTGTGGCTAGGAGTGGAGGGAAGGAAGGAATTGTGTCCCTCTAATGTATGGCACTGTCTGCACACAGGACTGTGGTGCATGTATGAAGGGCATGTCTGTACTTGAATTCCCAGACTTTTGGGGGCCTGTGGTATTTGCTGAAACCCAACCTTCACCCACCTACAGCTGAGTCCTCCCTATCTGTCGTTCCAGCTCAGCTGAGCGCGGTGCTGCTGGCAGCCAGCCCAGCTTGCAGGACTGAGCTAGCAGCTGGTCTTCAGCTCCTTTTAGATGAGATTCTCTTCTAACCCAATCCAGATCATCCCCCTCTCCTTTTTGTTGACCTATTCCCGCCCCGCCCCCCCCCCCCCCCCCCCCCCCCCGTGTTCCTTTTGCAGTGGTAAGCTTTGCCACTTGTGCAGCTCCCTTTCCAGAGCAGCTGCAGTGAGCTGTGGGAATATGGTGGAAATGCTGTGAAAGGCAGCGCGTGTTTCAGGGTACCGGTGCCTAATACAGGTTGGGAGGGACCTTCGCAGGTTGTCTGGCTCGGGCACTGTGCAAGGCAGGGATAATTCAGGCTGCTCAGGGTTTCATTTAGTTGAGTGCTGAATGTCTCCAAGGATGGAGGTCCCTCTGCCTCTGGTCCTGTCTTAGGACTTGGCCACTCCCAAGGAAGAATCCTTGCATATTACACTCATTAAGCATTTAAAATAAATTGACTGTGTTAACATTGTAAGAGCACTGAGTTTCAATTGGAACAGAGAGCTTTTCTCCTACTCCCTTTCAGATCATGTGTGCCTGCTAAGTTAACTGGATTCTTATTCCATCTGTCCACCATGGTGGGAGAAGAGGCTGGGACTCTTGATATTATTTTTTTTAATTGTTTTTTTTTGTCCCCTGTGGAATGTGTGGCCTAGGACAATGCAACGGGGGAGCTAGGAGGGAATTAAATCTGTTGTCCCATTCAGCACATGTGTCCCACTGCTAGCTTGCAGTTGCATTTGTGCTAGGAGCTTGTAGAATAACTTAGGTTGGAAAGTACCTGTGGAGGTATTTGAGCTGATTCCTCCAATTAAATCTATTTTCTTAATTGTTTCTCTGAGCGTGCACAGTAAAGTAGGTGCTCTGCCAGCCTGAAGGAGTTGCATGGTCCCTGTCCCACTGCATGCAACCTAAACAGGAAGAGAAAGTTGAAGTATAGTAGAGGGGGCAAGATGACAGCGAGTCACTCTGGTTCCTCTGGAATTTTGGTAACACAGCGGTTTCTATTTAAATACCTTATCATTATTATTTATGTATGAAAACCACTCTTAGTTCAGGATTAGTGCCAGTTCTGTAATGTTGATGCTATACTTGTATTACTTTGTGCACTATGTTGTGTTTCTGGGAAATGACTACATTTAGAAGAGATCAGAACCAACAACGAGAAATGGCCACTTGCTAATTGCTAAGTAGTAGTTAGGTAGGAAAGTTTGGTGCTGCTTTGGATGGGCAAGGGTGCCTGTGAGTCACAAACTGTTTTTAGAGGGAGGTCAGTGGCTTTTGGTATTGCAGCTACTTATTCAGTTGGGACTGGATCCAGATCTCATTAAGATTTAATTCATGGCTGGTTCTTAAGGAACCTGGATCTGACAGTAGTCTCAGCAAAAAACTTAATGGGAGGTGACTCTCAAACTTGTGACTGGCACCTGGCTCAAGGTCCTGCAGGCCTTAGAAATGCACCCTGTCCTCTGAGTGTCTGGTCCTGGCTGACCAGTGCAGACACAACCTGTGATGCCTGAAGCCTCACAAGGCACTTTGGGAAGTTGTTCGATGTGGGGCTTGGCTCTCATCATTCACAGCCTGGAGGAGAGTGCTGTGCTTGACCCTGCTGGCATGTATGTCAGGGATGAGCCTGCCTGCTCCTGACTCTGATTTCTTCCCTCTTCCTAGGCCTGAGGACGAACGTGGGACAATGTCGGAGGTGCGACACGACAGCACGAGCAGTTTACAGCGGAAAAAGCCACCATGGTTAAAACTGGACATCCCAGTGCCGGTGCCTGTGTCGGTGCCAGAAGAGCCCCAGCCTGTACAGGTATAGAGGCTGGGGGCAGGAGGAAGGGTCTGCAGAGCCATGGAGGGGGTGTGCAGAGCCTCACTGTGCCAAGAGCATGCCTGTGCCCATGGTCTCCAGCAGTCCTGGCTGAGGGAAAGGCAGTGTGTGATGGCAGGTCACGAGGCCATGTGAGAAGGGGCAGAGGCGTTGAGTAAATTTATGATTGCTAATTAACTCCTCCTTGAAGGGGATGTGGGAGGGATGAGAGTGGGTTGCTGATGTGCTCAGATCAGTGGATGTGACTTTGTGGATGTGTGGATTGTGAAAAGTGTCCTGGCTGGGGGATATGGGAGTGAAGTATTCAAAGAAGCATTTCTTAGGGGACTGGAGGAGTGAAGGGCACCTAGACAAACATGAGGCCCTGGAAGTGCTGGACCTCATGCTGAAATGAACAGGGAATGAATCTGACTTATGAACAGCCAAGATAATAACAGGCTGTCATCAGTAACAGCAGAGAAAGAACAGTTACTGGCAACACAATGCTTTTACCAGCATGAGAAACATAAGAAAATCATGTGGGATGGGAAATAAGTAACATTGAAGAGTGGTGAAGCAGAGATGGGGTGATAGGTTAACAGGAACTGCGCAAACTGAGAGAAAACATAGGTATTTGTGCTGGCAATAGGAAGAATAACAGGAAATTCTGCTACAAGGTGGCAAAAACTCTCATGTACAGGTGAGACCTGGGTAGGATGATTGCTGGCTGCTTGTGTGACCGTATTGCAGGAACAGAGACTACCTGCACCAAAGGCAGAGCTGGAGGAGGGTTCTTACTGCCCAGCTCCGTGGGTGGGGTGCAGTGCCCGGGTTCAGTTGCTTGTGTGGAAGAATGGTTTAGCCATCAGAGAAATGGAGGGTTATAGAGCTTCCCTGGAGGGGAGTTGAGGATGAGCTTGTCTTAAGAGGAAACCTATGTTGAGCTTGGAATAGCAAAGACTGGCCTTTTTGCTGTTCCAGCAGTTATGTGACAGCTTCTGGCAGATAAATCTTGCTCCTGGTTTTCCCCTGGAAGGAAAGTGATCAGGGTTCAGTCTGCAGGGATTCGAAGTGGAATGCGGTGTTTTAACTGTGGAGTGTTTTTAAGTGGAATGCAGGTTGAAACCTTCCGAATCACTTATTTAGGGCTATGATGAATGTTCTCTTGTGTGAAATCTCTAAATCCAGCGGGGCACCTTCTGCAGAGGCACTCTGTACTTGTGATGGAAGCTGGCAGAGGTTCTCTGCAGGTCCGGTGTGTGCAGCACAGGCTGTCAAGTTAAGAGTGTGTAATGGGCTCCTTTGGCTTACAACCTGAGTATCTATGTATTGTTTTCACATAAAACATAACAAAAACGTTAAGATTAGTGGAAATTGTTAGCTTTCTGGGCTAGAGGGGCTGGAGTAGCGAGTAGTCTTGAGACGGAGACAGTGTCTGACCAGAGAAACAGTTGATTAGATCTTCACTTGCCAGAGGGACAGTCTGCTCCGCCTGCATTTTACAAATGGGAGATGGTGTCTCTGCCAAGCTGATGAAAAATTAATCTGGAGCAGCCCTGGGGAGGCAGTTGTATGAGCTGAGAGCGGTCCGGTGAGCTTTGTCATGTTTGGTAGGTGACATTCAGCCAAGACATGCCAGGAGCTTTCAGACCTGAGTGTGTCCAGACAATTAGGTTATGAGCAAAGCTGATGTGACTTTCCCAGCTTGCATAGCCTGCACCAGGCAGCAGCTACAGCGCAGACCCACCCACATCTCTCGCAGGCTTTTAGAGCTGATCCAGAGTCACTTATGAAGCAATCTCACTTACTGTTCTTCTCATCACCTCGTGGAGTGGTTTAGGAGTGCATGACCTGGGTTCCTTGTGGCTAGAAAAAAGCCAGGAGGGTATGTTGCAGGAGCTCGTTTAATATACTTCCATCTACAAGTGGCTATCAGTCCATGGGCCAGGCTAGAGCCAGTCTGAGCTGAGACCCACTGCAACACACAGGTGCTGTGTCCTTGATGTTAACCATTCTGTTCTGCAAAGCCATTTCTGGCTAACATGAACACAGTCCTTGTTAGCCTGATTTTGTTGCCCAACTGCATGCACACTTGTTGGGGTGTTGGGCCGCTGTTGAATTGCTAACTAGACGTTTCACAACCTGACTGGCCCTGGAGAGCATCATTCCAAGAACACTGACAGCCCTCCTGCTTTTCCTTGCAGCCAACGAGACGGCAGGCCTTTCTGCGAAGTGTGAGCATGCCCGCTGACAACAGCCGTGTACCCTCCCTGCCTAATGAAGTGAGGAGGCCGGTGCTACAACGACAGACCTCAATCACCCAGACCATCAAGAGGTGAGATGCTGAGTTCACAGAGCCTGCTTTAGTGGATTCTGCCATCCATTGCCATCCTTTATTTGTGAATTTATGGTCCTCTGCTTGTCCCATTGCCTGGCATTTAAGTGGCATGCTGTCACACCAGGATTAGGCTGTCTCCCTTGTTATCTATAATGAGGGGTGGGTGCAGATAGGTCGCCACTATATTAGCCCAGTGGTGCAATATAGCCTATCTTTAGTAAGTGAGGAGACAAGTCCTGGCAGGCAGATTGTGGTCATCAGAACAACGAATGGTTCTTGTCACCTAGAGACAAATTTTGACTGCTCCCATGACAGAGGGAGCTGGCTGTTTCTGACTAACAGGATGCCTCAGGGCCTGATGTTTAGCTGAGACTGTGTGATGTGGTGTGTTGGCCTTGCTTTGGTACGGTATCTGAAACTATATGATTGCTGGGGGAGGCAGATGCCCATCCTGAGTGGGCCAGGGCTCTCAGCAGCTTGGCCCCTAGCATTGGGTCATTGGCAGGTCCTTGAGATGGCCGTGGCGGGTGATGGAGAGTAGGGAGAGGCTGCTCTGGTCTCGTCTCCCATGCCTGCATAGGGGGTTATCATTTGTCCTCATGACTCACAGGGTCTCTGAGACATGGCCACAGAGCTGGATGCTCCTTCCCTCCTTGTGGGAAAGGCTTATCCCAGTTTGTCCAAAGGGAGTGGCTCTCCCAGCTGCTCTCCTGAGATGCCTGGCTTGTATCCCTGGCAACGTGTCAGGCCTGCCTGGATCACAGGAGCATCCCTGGAGCTCCACAGGTCAGGGGCACTTTCAGCCAGCTAGGCTTCGCCCACTCACAGAGGAGCAACTTTCCAGCTATGGGAGAGACTGACCTCCCACGCACTGTTTTCCTTTGCCTCAGACATTCCCCAGCTGCCATGGTGGTGAAGCTCTCCCACAGCAGCAATCTGTGATCCTGCTTCTTACAAGGTTGGGAGGGCTGAGCCATGAAGCAGTGTCTGCTCTTTTCAGGGCTGTGGGTGGCTTCCGGGCCTGCCTGAGGCTGTCCTTGCACACCTAGACTGCCTCTTCTCTCACCTCCCTGCCATTGTCCCGCTCCTTGCCAGGACAGTTAGGCAAGTGCATGTCAAGGATGAGGGAATACCCTGGGAGGGTGCTGCAAAGGCCCTGACAAGAAGCATTGTGCAGGAGGGCGAGGGTAACCTTCTCCCCCAGAGGTCCTCACAACATGCAGCTTGTGTGCAGGGTGGATTAGCTGGGGAACTGAACCAGTTTGGTGCTGAGGGAACAAATTTTTCCCCAGTGCTGCTACACTATAAGACAGACAAGGCATATGGAGCTACAGTGAGCAAGGAAGGAGCACTGGACAGTGGTGGTGAAGCTGCCAGACACCAAGGGAGATGCTGATGTCCTGCCTAACACTGGGGGAGGTGGGCAGACACCTGTGGCTGTTGCACCAACAGACCCCATGACTTGTCTTCCTCTTGTCTGCCCAGGCTGTAATGGAAGTGCTGGGGCTCAGGTTGGTGGCTGCGTCCCTGCCTGTGCTTAAATGGTCTGTGTAGGCATTTTGTACCCTGGGAGTACATGTGGTCCTGCAGGGAGTAGCCCGGAGATACACAAATGGTTTTGAGTCCTGGGAGTCTTCTGCTCAGAGTGTGTATGGGGGGTTCAATGCTATTTTGCAGTGCTGAGTTGTCTCGTGCAGGCTGTTGTGCAGCATGGGGGGTGGCCAGGTCTCTTCCTCCTGGAGGACTCACAACTTGCGGGTGACTTCTACAGAGTGCTGTGGAATGTGGGTAGGAGAGCGGGGGCAGCAGTGGGAAGGACTTTCCAAGGGGCAGAACTGCAGGAGATGCATACGTGACATGACACCAGCAATAAAAGCATGAAATAAGTGGATCGAAACAAGGACAGGAGACTGGAAAGTACCAAGGAAACTTGGGCTTGGAGGATACAGATCAAGTGTGAGCCTAAGGTGAAGTCTGTGTGGTCCAGAACATGGCATGGGAGTGATTCACTGAGTGCAGGCATCTAACACCACTTCTAGTCTCCTGGGGTGTCTGAGATGTCCATGCAAGACAGCAGATGTGGCACAGATAGACTAGTGCACCAGGCAAAGATCCTGCCAGGGTCAACCAGAACAGGCCCAGGACACTTCCAGTGGCATCAGACACCCATATCGAATCAGCTCATTTCTTGTCCTGCTGACACCTCCCAGGTTTCACACTCTGGTATTCAAAGCCAGCCAGTGGGCTATGTAGCTGGGTGTCTGGGCAGAAGGCAGCAGATCACAGAGGTCTGGGGCTGAGGGGGATTGCAGTATCCTGGTATCTTCAGGAGCAATGGGAGACATACCTCAGAGGTGCAGATGCACCAAAAAGATTCACCAGCCTCCTGGGTTCAAAGATGGTGCTGTGTGGCTTGAGTCTGATTGTTTCTCTTAGGTCACGCTCTCAGCTGGAGGCTGCTGTCATGTGCAGCGTGGCTCAGCTGCTGCCAATGTGGCTATGGAAGGAGATGGGGAGATGCTGGATGCTCCTCTCCACAGCCCTGCAGGCTCCTTCCCTTCAGCTTTCTTTTCTTTGCAGCAGACAGGTACGGTTTGAAAGGAGTCAGACCCTGCCCATTCATGGGCACCGGGTGGGCAGGAGTTCCCTGAGAAAGCGGCAGTCCCTGCCCCGATCGTTTTTCAGGTACTGGTAGCACTGAGTGTGAAACCCACCCCTGCATGTGTGTGCAAGGGCTGTTGTGAACCGCACAGATTCTGGCTGTTGCTGGGACCACGCTGCCTTCCCAGGGCTGGCCAGGAGGCCTACAAACAGGCGGGAGTGAGAAAGTTCATGTGTGCTTCTAACAAAAAACAATTGTCACTCCTACTAAATATGTAGGCAGCTGTCAGTAAGTAGCATGGACTAACAAGCTGTCCACCCACCAGCCTCACTCCCTCCTTTCCTAACAAGCTGTCAACTTCCTGGTGTTCACTGTAGCTGGAATATCTCCCCAGGGCAGCCACAGTGCAGCCTGCCTTTGCTAGCATCAATGCAATGTGTGGCATATGCATATGTTGGCCCCAAAGCCTCCTTGGGGCAGAAGGGGAAGGAAGGGAAGCAGCACCGAACAGATGTTAGTCATGTTGGTCCAGACAGAGCTCAGAAGCGGGTCAATGGAATAGAGCATTCACTCTTTCCTTGTTGAAGTCGTGACTTTTTCTAATCCAAATGTGACTGTCTTCTTTTTGAGGTCGAGGTCTTCGTTTACTTAGCACCAAGGAGATGAGCCACTCCAGGAGTCCAGGGCACAATGGCCCATCAACCACCACCCCAAGACTGGAGCTCAGTAAACATTTAAATCAGACAGACAATGTGACTTTGTTCATGGCAGGGTCTGGACCTAATGCCCAGGAGTCCATTCCTGTCCTGCCTTCCTCACTTGGCCAGATGCCACTCTGGCACTGTGTCCACCTTTGGTGACTTTGCATTTGGTCTTGGGCTTTCAGGGCTGGTTAGCTCAACACGATCGAAGGGCAAGAGCTGACCTTTGACGTTGGTGTGTTGCTTGTTAGAGTGCTCCAGGGAGTCTGTAGGATGTGATGGGGCTTCCCACCTGAACAGGGGCATTCAGCATGTTCCCAGGGTGCTCCAGGTACCCTAAACTCTGTAGTTGGGTCTCCTTGACTATCTCAACTATGATTAGAGTGCAGAATGCTCTTTATGCTGCCTTGACCAGTAGTGGTATCTGGCAGTTCAGGAGTGGTCCTCACAGTGCAAAAGAGCTTGGTGGTGGCTTGTTCTTCCAGGCTAGCCGGGAGCACACCTTCAGAGGGCTCTGAGGCACTGCTGTTGGCCCAATGGGCCATTCATCAGCAGGCTCGTATGGGCACAAACAACCCACAGTCCTCGCCCTTCGAGTAGTGGCCCCTTGTATGGGCTTGTCATCCAAGGTCACCTTGGTGTTGGAGTATTGGTTACAGTGGTCTATGAAGAAGCTCTCTGAATTAGAACACTTTTATGGTGCGTGTTGTGCATCTGCATGGCCAGAGCGTTACCCTCTGTGCTATAGGCTTGGTTTGGGTCTGTCAGGCCAGGTGCTGACCCTAGGCCCATCTGCTCTGAACAGAGATGAAGATTGCTCTGACAAGAGCATCTGAGGTGTGGGTCCATGGGAGCAGAGCAGTGCTCTGAGACATGCACGTAGCCCCATCTCTGAGGTCTGGCCGCTGTTGACTTGCTGAGGCATTTGGAGACATCTGGGTCAGTGAGGTCAGGTAAGGTCTAGCAGTGGTGCCACGTGACCTCATGCCTGCTGAAAAGTCTGTTCTGGGTTGCTGGGAGAACAGGGAAGGTGAGGGCAATGTGTGGTTGTTTGCATCTGGAGGCTTTAGCTGGAAAGGCTGTGGGTTCTAAATTCACATCTTTTTACATTGTGGCTGGACGCCTTCACCTGTTCATTGATGGCATTTTTGCTCGGTAAGGTGCAAAACACAGGACTAGTTTCCTGTCTCCAGTGCACTGACTCAGTTTCCCCATGTGACCTAATTCTAGATTTAACTTAGCCTTTACTCCAGTGTATGTTTTAATACTCCCTTAGTGATCTGTGAGGTCTTGCTTCTCAGCAGCTGGAAATCCTGCCCCTGAGCAGGAGGTCTGAGGCCAGGTTTTTGGGTTTGGCTTGGAAGGACTTTCAGGTTTCAGCACGTGGGCCAGACAGCTATAGGCTGACACAGCTTGTCATCTTCTGAGGAAGGATCAGCCACAGTGGGAAAGGCTTGGCAGGGCTACGATGATCTTTGTAGGTTTAGGGTACCAGCTGTCCTGCAGCATTTGAAGTAGGTTGTTAGTCTGACTTATCCTGATCCATCTCCATCTTCCTTGGGATTTTGCTTCTGATCCACTGCTCTTCTGTGACAGCAGCCACTTGGCAGCAAACCTACCTTGTGGCTGCAGCCTTGTGCTCCTACCTCTGCAACGAGCAGCTTAAAACTGCTGTGCTTTAGCAGCGCTCAGGACCACAGCAAATGTTTGCCATTAATGTTACCTTTGAGGAGGATAGAAATCCTGCAGCATTAGATGGAGAAGTTAGGGGTATCCTGGGAGTGTGGGGAGAGGCTGGGAGAGAACAGTGAATTCTGGTGGCTCTTGGGAGAAGCAACAAAGCCGTGAAACTATCCCACAATGGGGATCTAGAGCTGGCCTGAAGATGGTAAGTGTTTTCAATAGATGGTTTTTAAAGGAAAAAAACCCCCAACTTTCCTCAAGTTATTTCTGAATTTCTGTTCCATCTCTTTCTTTTTAGAAAAACTCAGGACAAACTGTCCTTTATACACGGTGAATCTCCTCTGTCATTCTGCTTCTGTCTTAAGGGCCAGAATGTTGCTGATGGTTGAACATTTCTGGCCAGCATCTGTCAGGTTGCTAAAACCAGCTGAGGACAGGCTGTGAGATGCTCGTGGGGAAGAGTTCTGCCTGTCTTTGAATCAGGGTGGGCTGGAAGTGACCACCAGGGGTTTTGTCTTTTCATGTGCATAGTACAAGCAAACATAATGCTTCTTTGCACTTGTATGCTGGCATCTTTCAGGGGCACAGCGGACTGGTTTGGGGTGAGCAAAGACAGCGATGCTACTCAGAAATGGCAAAGAAAGAGCCTCCGCCACTGCAGCCTGCGGTATGGGAAGCTGAAGCCTCAGGTCATCCGGGAAATGGACTTGCCCAGTCAGGACAATATTTCTCTAACAAGCACAGAGACTCCTCCTCCGCTCTATGTCGGACCCTGCCAGCTGGGCATGCAAAAAGTGAGTAACCTGGGACAGAGTCAAGGCCATTGTGAGTTTCCTGCACAGTGTCTTTACCACTTTGGCAGCTGTGACCTATCTGTGGGTTTAGTTCTGCCTGAACATGCCTGGGCTCCATGCTCAGACACTTGCAAGTCTCAGATACAGCTTGGCAGACTCCCTACTTCAGCAGCCTCTCTCCGGTCTCAGTGCCTGAGATCCCTCAGCTGTTTTGGTGATAGACTCAGAGCCATGTTTGTCATGTTATGGTTATGGTGATGATTAGGTGTCTGCAGCATGTCCAAGGGCTCTCAGGTTGGGCTTTTTGCTCCCATTTTTCAAGGACAAAATTCTGCTGTACACAGAGTAGCCAGTATCCTGGACCCCAGTACGCAGTAACAGGCCTGGTATCACGCAGGACACTTGGCTAGCGGATCCTTGTCCCAAACAGAATGCGGGCAGTGGCACAGCTTCTGTCCTCATAGAAACCTGGTTATGTATGGGGACTTTGAGAAGTGTCTCTTGCATCAACAGTACTGCAACTCTGCTCATGGGTCCTCAGAAGTAGTTTTGAGTGCCTGCAAAGGGCATCTGGTAGCCGCCTACTTGCTGCCTTCAAGCGTGACCCCATGGGACAAGACCCAATCAAGCACATCCAGTTACCAGCACTGCAGAACTAACCCGCAATATCCCAGCTCTTCTTTTTGCTCCATTCAGAGGTAGTAATCGATGTGGTTGATTACTGCGCATTAGTGATCACCGCTGCAACCTGGGCAAGTGGGGAAACTGATTCCTTCCAAAGCAGGCTAGTCTGTGACCTGAAGCCTGGCTATGTACTGAAGCAGAGGAGAATAGTGTGCATCTTTCAATCATGTTTCACTTATGCTCTTTCCTGTTTTTTTACTAGCTGAAGTGCCTTGCAGTTAGTCTTTGGTCACAGGAGACTCAGAAATATTGTTGGGCTCTATGCAGGCTACATTAAATCAGAACATGGTATCAGTAGGTGTAAGCCCATAAGGCTTCCAGTTGAGTGTGCAACTGTGGATTAAAAAAAGCTCATAAAACATTAGGTTAAAGCATAGAAGTCTTATGGAAACCACAGCTGTGATGATGTAAGGACAGAGGCAAGGTTTGTAGCTGAAGGCAATATTTTCATTAGGTTGATTCGTATGTTTGGAAGAAGTGAGAGCTTTGGCCTGAAGAGTCCCAAAGAAGGGCTTGCAGCTCCTGGAAGCTTGCCTGCTTTTTCCAGCTGTTACAGCTTCATTAATGGAAGCAGATGTAAATATACAGTTAAGCTTCAACAGGGTACTGTTTATGTCCTGGGCTGCCCAGTATCAGAAAGGAAACTAGCTGGAGAAAAAGCATGGCTGTTTTCAGGGATTTCTCAAACTCCTATTCAGACACCATGTTCTCTGTAGAACTCACTGGCTCAGGAGATGAATTAAACCAAGAGGTCAGGAAGGGCTGAAGGAGGTTTGATGTCTCTGTGAACATGAGAAATGTTCTGCGTGAAAATAGTCAATACCAATAAAAGAAAAAAGAAAAGAAGCAAAAAAAAAAAGAGTCTGGGGGAGAGGTTTGAGGACTAGGTTTGAGGCTTACAGCTAGGGCTTAGCTTGCAACAAGTTATTCCATATTACTATTGTGGAATTGTTTGTTGGTTCATCCAGCCTGGTTCTTGGGCAATCCCAGGGGCCAGGCCACTGTCATGGTCTCAGGATGTTTGCTTGGAGGGAGGTGGGCTTGGCAGGGAGGCGTTTGGGGGTGAGTGAACTGATGGACTCCTTCTCTCGGCAGATCATAGACCCTTTGGCCCGTGGCCGAGCCTTCCGTATGGCTGACGACAATGATGGCTGCAGCATCCCGCACACACCGATCACACCGGGTGCCACGTCGCTCTGCTCTTTCACCAGCTCGCGCTCAGGGTTCAATCGCCTCCCACGACGGCGGAAACGGGAGTCTGTTGCCAAAATGAGTTTCCGAGCAGCTGCGGCTTTGGTGAAGGTACTGTCTGTGGGAGGGCAGGGATCAGTCTGGCAGCAGCATGGGGCTCTGCCCTGAGAGAAGGGTGATGGAAGGAGCTGCTGAGCAGAGAGGATAGGAAAAGAGCAGTGGTAGAGGGGAAGAAATCAAGCCATCTCCTGTTCTGTTTCAGCCATATGTCTAGGAGGCAGAATTTGCGAGAAGCAGGGATGATGGCTAGGTTTTGGTACAGGTCTTGCTTTCCCTTTATTGGCCTGGGGGTTTTGATTCTCACAGCCAGCATCCTCAGAGCATTCCAGCAGGT